>NW_003852520.1:5981098-5986067 GCF_000181295.1 Otolemur garnettii
AAAAAAAAAAAAAAAGAGTCTGTCTTGGCTGGGTGTAGTAGCTCATACCTATAATCTTAGGACCCTGGGAGGCTAAAGTGGGAGGATCACTTGAGCTCAGGAGTTTGAGACCAGCCTGAGCAAGAATGAGCCCCTCACCCCCAGTGAGATCTGCAAATGCACAGAAATACAGCTTCCTATATCTACTAAAATAGAATTATTAGTCAGGTGTGGTGAGGGATGCCTGTAATCTCAGCTACTTGGAAAGCTGAGGCAGGAGAATGACTTGAGCCCAGGAGTTTGAGGCTTCTGTGAGCTAGGTTGACACCATGGCACTCCAGACTCAGCAACAGTGTAAAACTTTATCAAAAAAAAAAAAAAAGAAAGAAAGAAAGAAAGAAACTGTTCTTGTCCATAGGTTTCTTACCTCAGGGGGATTCCCTTCAAACTGGGGATGCCTACAGTGGAAGTCGTGATCATCCCACTTCTCAAAAGACTCTGAACAATTGAGAGGATGATTGTCATTCATGCTCTCCTCAGTTTGACCCCGGACAATTCCACTGAAACAGAAAAGCAGGACAGTTTGGGGCGAAGAATTATGCAAGTCCAGGGGCTGGGGCATGAGAATGAGGCTTTAAGGGCCTTACCCAATGCCGTGAATCCCTAAGCCAACGATATAGAAGATAAACAAATGGTGAGTATACCAGAAAACTTCAAAATAACTCCTCCGTATAAACTTGGTAGCTGAAGTTACCATGAGGATCAAGGCTATTGTCATGATCACGCCAGTGAGCCCAGCAATGCTAGTGAATGTCACATACTCCACTGTCTGTGCAAGGAGAAATGTCAGTCTGACACAATGCCCACCAAGGATGCCGTGCCCTTCCTGCTCATGACCAGATTTAAATACTTTACCACTGTGTCAACTCACCATGTTTGGAGACTGGAAGGGATTTAGCCAAGAGCCCCCCTCTTTTTCATGATGAGATAGGCTGGAGAGGATGGAGGCAAGGGATCCATCTGTGGCCTGCCGGCTTCTGCTGTAGCGGTGAAAGTTAAATAGATGTGCTATGATGTGAATAGCTACATGGGAAGATGGAAAAGAACATCATAGCAGGCATGCCCCGCTAGGCTAGGAGATTCCTATATATAGTGCCTAGCAGAGTGCTGAATCCACAGAAGGTGCCCAATAAACCCTTGATTGCAGAAAGATCCATGATCTTTTTCATACTTTGTTCCCAAAGGAATAGAATACAAGCTTCATGAAAATAGGCCTAGAACAGTGCCTGACAAATAGCGTCAGGTGGCTTGATAAATATGTTTTGAATGTGCATATGTATGTAGATGAATGTAACTAGGCTCTGAATGCCCTGAAGTCTGAAGTTTGCCTGAGTTACCTGTGTGCAGGCAGATCATATATGCCACCAGCTTGTGGAAGGTGAGGTTGTGATCCAATTGCTTTCTCAGTGTGCGGCTGCAAAACTACAAATGTAAAGTGATCATAGTCAGGTGTCCCCAGCCAGCCTCGCTAACCCATAACCAAGATATCTTGCACATAGCACGCCAATACTCACCCACCCTTACCCGACCCTTAGCTACCAAAGGAGACCTCTGGCTTTATTCCTAGGATCTTGGTGTTGGGCTTTCCTACTGAGGAATCTGGGGGTCTCTTTCTTTCATGTGGAAGTTGACCAAGGAGTGGTTGGGACTCACTGAGCAGGTGCCCCTCAGGAAAGACAGCAGATTTCGACACACGGGAAGCAGGATCAGCATGCTGTTGAAATTCAAGCAGATAGCAGAGGCTCGGGCGCAGGCCAATGACAACTAGAGCAGAGAAGAAAAGAGACCAATCAGCTGCTTGATCTCACCGTCTATCAGGTGAGCATCGGCCCAGTCCTCTAGTCAGAGATCTGCAAAGGAACAGCTTCCTCCCGTGTCGCTGTTTAAAAAATACATAAAATGTGCCAGATTTCATATTGAACTGAGCAATTCCCATGACAGTGCTTTGGAAATGTGTGAATACACATTCATTAATATGAAAGAGAACAAGACTTAATGACTGTGTTATTCCATGGATATAATATTTTGTTTAATATACTTATGATTTTCTTGTCATTTGTAAAAGTCTTGAGGATTATAGATAGTTGTACTTGCAT
The DNA here is from genome assembly GCF_000181295.1 of Otolemur garnettii. NCBI lineage: Eukaryota > Metazoa > Chordata > Mammalia > Primates > Galagidae > Otolemur > Otolemur garnettii. The sequence continues at coordinate 5,983,234 of NW_003852520.1, forward strand.
TTTAAATAAAGCTCATATTTAGAAGTATAATTACAAATGGTAACTATATTATTATTTTCTGTATTTTCTAATATTGCAATCATAAGCATGCAATAGTTGTATAATAAAAGCAAAAATTTTAACCATTTATATTTAAGATGGTTTAAAAATTGATTAAGTTTAGACAAGATTAGCAAACCCCTTAAGAGTAAAATTGTTTAGTAGAGATTTAAGAAGGGAGAACTTCTGAGAGCAGAATCAAGCTGATTTTCTTGGGTGGCCAGGCAGCATAAATCAAGAACAAACTGATCCACCATTAGAAGCTTGTAGAAAAGGAGATAAGGAGTCAGTGCTTCAAAGAAGTATTTAGCTTAGAAACAGGCCTGACTGGACAGAAAATGCTCATCTCTAAGGCAGCTAAGTCCAACTTCTCTCATCAACAATGTATAACTGGTCTCTGAGCCTACTTTATAAACTTAGGACTGCAAGCTATGGAATATGACAATGTCACAGTAGTAGGGCAGGTGGCAACAGCAGCCAGGTAATTTTTACTGCATTTGAGGTGACTGGCTAAACTTACATGTGTGCCTGTCAAAGACTTGCTAATAGGAAGAGTATGGGTTAGCAATTTCTTGTCCTTTTTCTGATAATCTTTAAGACACAAAACCTATTTTTCCTTACAACCTAAACCCAGGACAATGTGCCATCAGTTTAATAAGCCAGGTCAAGATCTGCCTAGTGTTTATAAGGGCTTACCATGTCGGCAGTACAGTGAACAAGAGCTGCCCTACTGTTTTCCATTTCTGGCTCTTCCGCCTGACCTGTGTGTTTTCTCCCTCTGCTGAGTCACACTCCAACTGTTTTTGGTAGAGACAGCCTGTTCCATTTCTGAGTAAATTTCCTCAGCTCAGAGATCCTGTATTTCCACATTGGTTCCCACCACTTACTTATCTGAGTCACAGAGATTTCTTAAAGCTAAAATTGGCAAGTGAATTGAAAATATAGGACTATAATTTCACAGCTCCATATTCTGTGGTGACTATCTGTAGGAGATGAATTCTTTTTAGAGAAAATCTTTTTTTCCCCATTGCAGTACATTGAAATAGGCCAATGTATGTTCATTTCTCTGTATCAACACTCACTGATGTCATAATTGAACTGTTGCTGACATTAATGCCTCATTAACTATGAATTCAAACTTCTTCCTCTGCTACTTATTTACTTTGTTTCCTAGTGAATTAAATTGCTCTCTGTATTTTCTCAAAGTGAGCATGAATTTAAAAAAGATCCCACAGAATGATTAAACAAATTATGGTCCATAATGCAATTAACTGTTATTCTCTTAAAAGGTTGAGAGGTATATGCAGTGATGTAGTAGTGGTAAATGTTTTAATGGCCAGCTTTTGGGGAGGAGAGGGGATTCCTAATTTCTAGCATTTGCCAATTTTGATGATGCAAATACTTCCACCATGGCATATTTCAAGATAGTAACTTGATGCCATTGGTTTTTTTTTTTTTTTTTTTTTTGAGACACAGTCTAAAGCTGTCGCCCTGGGTAGGGTGCCGTGGCATCACAGCTCACAGTAACCTCAAACTCTTGCGCTTAAGCGATTCTCTTAACTCAGCCTCCCAAGTAATTGGGACTACAGGTGCCCACCACAACCCCCGGCTATTTTTCTGTTGCAGTTGTCATTGTTGTTTAGCTGGCCAGGGTTCGAACCTGTCAGCCTCCACGTATGTGGCTGGCACCACATACATATGTAACCACTGTGCCACGGGCGCCGAGCCGCAACTTGATGTCATTGAACACTACTAAACGCAAAGTCAGGAAGAGGTGTACACAACTGGCTACTGCAAACTGGAATGAGCTAGTTCCATTGGTAATGTATTCACACGGAGAGATCCAAAATACATTAAGTGTAAAAAGAAATTTCCAGCCAATATCTACAATGTGATCCCTTTTTTGGTGAAAACAAAAAACTATGTGTCCTGTTATATGCGTTTAGCAAAACTCATAGAACTGTACACCAAAAAAAAGAGCAAATTTTATTACATAAAAAACCTGTGTGTCAGATGCATTTGTGAGCATATGTCAATATGTTTATATATACACACGCCAAACTTTTAAAAGTAGTTATCTCGAAGTGGGATGGGAGGGAGATATTCATATTTTACTTATACACTTCTGCATAGTTTGATCTCATTGAAAGCAGCATTATTGATAATTAATTTTTTTAAATAGGGCTTTAAAAACAAAAATGTCCATAGGACATCAGCATGACTTATTTTTCTGCTAGTGACTTTGGTCAAGAAGTAATCAAGCTCTTAATAACAAGTCACATTCATTGCATCATTCTCTTAATAAGAAGCTATTTTAAAAACAAATTAACACTTCCTTTGGAGTTATAGTTTCTAAGGAAGGATCAAGGATGAACATTTAAAATGGAAAACAGCAGGGTGAAATAGGCCATGAACAGAACATTCAAATTAGTCATGATCTCAACATGGGGTCTTTGATTATGGAGAGGAAAAAAAAAGATTTTTTAAAAGGACAAGTTGTCTTGAAACATGTACATTAGGCGGATCTTTGTGGAAAGCTACTGAAAAAAGTCCCCGTGAGGTGGCGCCTGTGGCTCAGTGAATAGGACCTTGGCCCCATATACTGAGGGTGGCAGGTTCAAACCCCGCTCTGACCAAACTGCAACAAAAAAATAGCCTGGTATTGTGGCGGGTGCCTGTAGTCCCAGCTACTTGGGAGGCTGAAACAAGAGAATCACCTAAGCCCAAGAGCTAGAGGTTGCTGTGAGCTATGATGTCACACACTCTACCGAGGGCAACAAAGTGAGACTCTGTCT
>NW_003852520.1:5987193-5991810 GCF_000181295.1 Otolemur garnettii
CCAGGCTGGATTCGAACCCGCCACCTTAGGTGTATGTGGCTGGTGCCTTAGCCACTTGAGCCACAGGCACCGAGCCCAGTTTTCTTTATTGTATGTTTTCCTTTTTGGGTCTCAGGAGTGTGCTCAAGATAGGTAGGGTTGTCAGTTTAGTAAAAAGTTAAATTTGAATTTACAATTTTAAAAAATGAATATTTTAGTATACCTATATTCCATGCAATATTTGAAGTGTACTTAGATGAAAAAAATGACTTGTCATTTACCTGAAAAAAATCCTGTCCCTTTTTCTAGCCACCCTAGCCCTAGAAGAAATCAGGGCATTGGATTACAAAGGAGCTGGAATTAGAGATTAGAAAAAATACAGGTTTTCCACATCATAACTGTAATACTCACTCCAAGGATTTCTCTTGTGTAGTAGTACTTGTCGGCCTTCTCATATTTTAGGAAGGTGTCTACAAACAGGAAAGCATTCAACCCCAACCAAACAGCCTGCAGGAAGAAAAAACAAGCAAGGAATAAAGTAGAATTTGGGTATGGAAAGTAGTAGACAAGGGATAATAGGAAATAGTTGCCACCATTGGGGCTATTTTGTGTTTATTTGTTTTCATTTTAACATTCTTTTTTTCTGAGACAGCCTCATGCCATCATCCTGGGTAGTGTGCCGTGGCATCACAGCTCACAGCAACCTCCAACTCCTAGGCTCAAGCGAGTCTCCTGCCTCAGCCTCCCAAGTAGCTGGGACCACCAGCACCCACCACAACGCCCGGCTATTTTTTGGTTGCAGCTGTCATTGTTGTTTGGTGGGCCCGGGCTGGATTTGAACCCGTCAACTCAGGGGTCTGTAGCTAGCACTTCAGCCACTTGAGCCACATTTGTTTCATTTTAAACAGAGTACCATCCTGCCAGTATCTAACTTGCTTTCAGAGTGAATTAGTACTTTGAGATATACATTGGACACTAATGAGCAGGGTCAGCAAACTAAGGCCCATGGACCAGATCTGGCTTACTACCAATTTTGCATGGCCTGGAAGCTTAAAAATCGTTTTTATACTTTTTTTCGTATTTACATTTTTTAATTGTTGGGAAAATCAAAAGAAGAAGAATATTTCATGACATGAAAATTATATGAAATTCAAATTTCAGGGGCCATAAAGTTGTATTAGAACTTAGCCACACCTACTCATTTCTGCATTGTTTGTGGCTGTTTTCATGATACAATAGCAGAGTTGAGCAGTTGGGACAGAGATCATATGGCTTGAAAAGCCTAAAATATGTACTATCTAGCTTTTTACAGATATATTTGTCAATTCCTGGACTACAACGTTTGGACTATTGTACCTATAAGTGAATAAATAAATTTCTGAAGAAACAAAGAATAAATTTAGCAGCTATAACAATACCCATCTGAAAAAGACTAAACCATTCCAGATGGGCTTGCCTCTTTAATTTAATTTTATTATACCCTGACACAGTTTCTTGTTTTTAACTTGTGAGTCTTTTTTCAAACTAACCTATTGTTTTTGACTTGTTTGAGCTTCTAACACTGTTTTTGGCTATCTCAAGCTCTGTCCCTGTATTGGCTAAGAGGGAAACTTTGAACCCACTGCCCACTGCCTTGGAGACTACCCAAATGGGCTCTGACCCATTTTTGGAGGTACCAGCTTATAATTCAATAGGTCTCCAGGGCATTGAGATGCCTCTAGGACAGTGTTTTTCAACTTTCATTATCTCACAACACACTTCAACCTATAGTTAAACTTCTACAGCACACTTAAATTATGTTGATCAAAAAAAAAAAAGAGTATAAGAAAGAATATACCTACTACACTTTTGAACTTCTTTCGAAAATAATTTAATTAATGATATTTAAAAATTTTTGTGACACACCTAAATTCTCTCATGGCACACCAGTATGCTGTGGCACATTGGTTCAAAAATCACTGCTCTAGGAGATATTCTTTGCCCTGGGATAGGTCAGAACTGTCTCAACCCACAGGTAAAGGGCCTTTAGCCTAAGACATGGCCCATTCATATTCCCTAGATCTGGACCATTCACATACCTCCAGTAGCATAGCGTAGTTGAAAGCACATGCAGTGAGAACAAGATGGAGCCTGTCAGGCTAGGATAGACATGACACAGCTGGGGTGGTCAGTTTAGGTCCTGCCTGACCCCCTGTCCCCCATTCTTACAGTTTTCTAAATTTAGCTAAAGATGCCTATCTTGAGAAGTTTAGGTGGATTGATTTAGGAGATTAACTCTTAAACTGGAATGTCATAATAGGTCACTGAGGTATGGTCTTTGCTTCGAACGTTTATGTATAAAACTATAATTTTGGAAATGGAAGAACAGAACAGTCTTGGCAAAGCTACTCTCAACCGTTCTCCAGAATTCTGGCCTTCTGACAAATAAAGTTCGGTGGGCTTATCCCCATCTCTGCATATTGGCTGACACTGACAGGAGGCAGCGGGACTCTCTTTATCTGGTAACACAGTATTTAAAGTCTGATGTTAGAGTCAAACTCCTTGGGCTCAAGTTGTAGTGCCACCACTTACTAGCTCTGCAATCTTACACAGATATGTGATTTAACATCTCTGAACCTCTATTTCCTCACTTTTAAATGATAATAAAAGTATCTACCTCATAGCAATGTTGTAAGGCTTACAAGAGATAATATATGTAAAGTGATTACTGTAGTGCTTGCTTTGGCAGCACATATACTAAAATTGGAACGATACAGAAAAGATTAGCATGGCCCCTGCGCACAATGACATGCAAATTCATGAACCGTTCCATATTTGTTCACATCCTTTATGTTTACCTAGATGGAGCTGGAACATATTCTTCTTAGTAAAGTATCTCAATAATGGGGAAAAAAGGTATCCAATGTACTCAGTACTACTATGAAATCAATATATACTGACCTACACACTCATTCGAATGGCAAAACATAACTATAGTCCAGAAAGTAGAAGGGAAGAAGAGAGAGGGGAGAGGGGAGGGGGATATGGGAGGAGGGAGGGTATTTGGGGGGACCTCACCTAATGTGCATGATGCAGTGGTACATTTCAAAACTATTAGGAAATGAGTATAATTGTGATGGATGTGTTACTTAGTTTAATGTAAACATTTCACACTGTATATTGAAGCAGTACTCTGAACCCCATAAATGTATCAATGTACAAAGAGTTATGATTTAATAAAAATAATTAATGAAAAAAGTGATTAATGTAATGTTTAGTGCAAGTCAAAGAAAATATATGCTGGCTACAGAGTTGCATTACTATCAAACTGGCTTTACCAATCCGTTTATTCCTGCCTCTTTTGCTCAAATACCTTTCCAGAGTTGGGTATCTTCCAGAGAAGTGAAGTGTTTTTGACTCCAATGAAAACAGAAGCGTTGAAAGCCACAGATAGCTCAAGAATTTTGAAGACAGAAAAGAGAAGCTTATTTGGAGGGAGCAGAAATGTTTCTGGATCACAGAGGTGTAAGGATGGTTGGTCTTTATAGTAAAATAACAGAAAAATTATGAGCTAATAGTTTTTCAGTAAGGACTAAAAATCTATCTGGCTGCCTGCTTTCTTTCTCTTGCTAGCAGACACACACACACACACGCACACACACACACACACACACACACACGGATTTTTGTTTTCATAAGCCATTGAGGAGCCCCTGCAGATCAAAAGGAAATGTAGCTTATTCTATCTATATTTATGAGCTCCTTTGTCTTTTATAATTTGTTCCTGTAAGCTTAAAGTAGTTCCTGAATGTCCAGGACAGTGGGATATGTCTTCACCCTAGCCAAGGAAACAGGGTGGGCCAGTTTTCACAATACCTTGTAGATTTGGCTGCAATTACCTTTTTGTCCCCCTCAAATTCAGCTCCCCACCAGACCTCAGGACAGGCATTCTGTCTTTTTTTCTTACTTTCTTTGGAATGCCAGGCCATTTCCCTGCTCTTTTCTTCCTGCTCTCTTTCCCCCTCTTTTCCTTCTCTCACTCCCTCTCTTCTCTCCTTCTTAAATATAAAGTCTAAATTTTTATACCATAGTCTTGGCCTAGAGAATTTCTTTTCTTATCCCACACAGAACTTACTGAGCTTTCCACCCTAACAAGAGCTACACTGGGTAAAGGACTCTGCGTCAGTCCATCATGAATTGGAGACAAAGTAAATGATGAAATATGGTCACATCTAAGAGAAAAGAATTCTATTCCTCATCTTGGATGTCATTTCCTCCACTATGAATGTGTTACCAGACGAAAAGGGTCCTGCCACCTGTCACTTTGCAGATATCCCCAATATGCAGAGATGGGGATAGGTCCACCAAACTTTGTCAGAAGACCAGGATTCTGGAGAACAGTGAGAGTAGCTTCTTCAGGACTGTTCTGTTCTTCCATTTCCAAAATTACAGTTTTATATATAAAAATTCAAAGCAAAGACAACACAGCCTCTATTCCAAATAATCAGCATACCTCAGTGACCTATTACAACATTCCAGTTCAAGACTTAACCTCCTGGCTCGGCGCCTATAGCTCGGCCGGCTAAGGCGCCAGCCACGTACACCTAAGGTGGCGGGTTCGAATCCCCAGCCCGGACCCGCCAAACAACAATGATGGCT
>NW_003852520.1:5992277-5995794 GCF_000181295.1 Otolemur garnettii
AAAAAAAAAAAAGACTTAACCTCCTAAATCAATCCACCTAAACTACTCAAGATAGGCATCTTTAGGGTGGAAGCTAAATTTAGAAAACAATAATAATGGGAGACAGGGGGTCAGGCAGGACCTAAACTGACCACCCCAGCTGTGTCATGTCTGCCCTAGCCTGATAGGCTCCATCTTAGTCTTGCTACCTATGCTTTCAAATGGAAAAGAAGGTGAAATACATGACCTGGGAAGAAGGATGCATGAAAAAATATTTTGGAGTCATTTATTTTTATTAAAAAAATAGTACAGAGGAGTATATGTCAGAAGTAGTGAGAAGTATAAGCTTGCCTGCAAGATTGGTGGGGAATGGAAATTCAAAGTTAGAGAGTAATATGTAAGTCATCCCCATTAGTGATGAACTCACCCAGCAAAAAATAAGAGAGAGGTTAAAAAAAAAATGCAAGTAAATGCAGAATTTAGAGTTAGAAATACATTTATATTTGTATCTAATCTAGTCATGTCATTAATCCCCTTCCTCCTCCCAGTTCTTTCCTCACACCCCCTACATGCACACGCACACGCACACACACACACTCATAGGGCCTGAAGTCTAGAAGAGATAAATATTTTGATCAAAGTCACTCAGTTAATACCAGAACTAAAACAGCTTGCCATGTTTCCTATCTCCTAAACTAGTGCTCTTTCCATTATAGTGCAAACTAAATACAGAGCATCAAATATTGAAAGTATAAATCTTGGGATAACCTGACAAAATAAGCACTTGGCCTTTTGTTAAATGCAAAACAAACAATCCTCCAGGTAAACATACATTTTTTTCTTGGAGCACCTGGGCAGTCCTAGGGGACCCAGGAGGAAAAACAAGAGAAAGGAGAAAAAGCTCCAGAAAGACTGATGAATGAAATTCTAGGAAAGCGAGAAAGGACAATGGTAGCCCCAGGGCTCAGATTCAGAAATGGAAGAGGATAGCTGGGTGCACCTGTAGTCCCAGCTACCCCAGAAGGCTGAGGCAGGAGGGATCGCTTGAGCTCAGGAGCTGGAGGCTGTGGTGAGCTATGGGAATGCCACAGCACTCTAGCCCAGGTGACAGAGTGAGAACCTGTCTCAAGGAAAAATGAAACTAGGGAAAGAAATGTGTGTGTGTGTGTGTGTGTGTGTGTGTGTGTGTGTGTGTGTTGGGAAGAAGGGATTTTGCATATATAGGCTGGTGATGGCTGGCCTGAACATAAGGAAGCTAGGTTTAAGTAATGACTTTCCAGTCAATTCACTGTGTAACATCTGGCTCTTATTTTCCTTTGGAAAAATCAATAAGTAGGTTTATATCTTTACTGTTCAATGCCATAGCCACTACCCACAACCCACACATGGCTACTGGGTACTTGAAATATGGCTAATCCTCATTGAGATATGCTGTGGATGCAAAATACCCATCAGATTTCAAAGACTTAGTAAAAATAAAAGAATATAAATTATCTTATGAATATTTTCAATATTGATTATAATGTTTAAAGGGTAATTTTTTAATATATTGGGTTTAATAAATTATACTGTTGGCCAGGCATGGTAGCTTACACTGGTAATCCCAGCACTTTGGGAAGCTGGGCCAGGAGGATTGTTTCAGGCCAGGAGTTCAAGACCAGCCGGATCAGCATAGCAAGACCCCACCTCTATTAAAAAAAAAAATAGCTGGCCATGGTGGCACATGCCTGTAGTCCCAGCTATTAAGGAGGCAGAGACAAGAGGATCCCTTGAGCCCGGGAGTTAGAGGTTGCAGTGAGCTATGATGACACCACTTTAGCCTGGAAAACAGAATGAGACATTGTCTCCAAAAAATTATATTGTTAAAAATTAATTTAACCTGTTTAATTTTACCTTTTCAGTATAGGTATTAGAAAATTTAGAAATTATTTTATGTGGCTCACGCTCTATTTCTAGAGGGTAATGCTGTTCCAAATGATCTCTACAATCACTTCCATCTCAAATATTTAATAATTTTATGAAATATTGATGGGAGCAGTATAGGAAGGATAGAGAGAACCTAATGCCCCATGGCAGTAGTTAGAAGTGAGATGGGAGAAAACCAAATATAAAAACAGACTGAAATTCCAAACACCGCTGGTTTGCCAACGTGAACAATGCATATTATTTGTCTCTATCCTCTCATCTGGCCTAGAGTTGGATTAGCAGGCTTTGATGAGCCCAATAATTGTCATGGAATCTTCCTATTTAAAATGCTCTTACAAATCTTAACGAACATGATATCTCCTTACTGTTAACCTTCCTAATTAATAAGAAGTCAAATATCACTTACCAGAAATAAAGCTGAGAACCAGTGATTAATCACCCAGTTTCCCATGGTCAGGAGGGGGGTTGGAGCCTCTCTGGGCAATAGGACAGGTTCAGCAATCTGGATCCTGTAGAGGAACTTCAGGAGTCAGACTTCTGTCCAGCTTAGAATCTGTGAGTCTGTAAGATATGAAAAATGCACATCTACCTACAAAGTTCCCAGGAATGAATAAATCTATTCTGCCTGCCTCCTCTAGACAGAACTATGTTATTAGCTTAAGTAGACCAGCCCCATCTATGAGAATGACAGGCGTTTTCCCTGTTGCAGTTTTTATCCCTACAGGAAATAGCAATGTTCTTGGGGAAAAATATTCTCTCTCTCTCATCATCTTATCAACACGACTTCGTGTGAAGCCCTGCCTTCCGTGATAAGGTTTCTCATAAAAAAAGAAATTAGGCTGGGACTATAAACAGATTACCTCAGGAGAAGCAGGAATAGAAGTGTGTGTGTGTGTGTGTGTGTGTGTGTGTGTGTGTTAACAAACCACTTTGAGGTGAACTTTCAGAAGAATTGCCACATCTGCCGGCTGTCATCTGGACCTCAGCCTGGCTAGCTCTGAACTTCAGTATACCAGTTCCCCTGGAGAATGATCCATGAATGATGACTATAAGGATGGCTTTGGGGAGAATTTGACTGGCTGGAAGGATAAGTGAAAAGATGGGCCAAATACAATGAGAGAAAAAAAAAAAAACTACTAAGTATAAATGTACACCTTGGTTCAAAATAAACACAGGCAGAACACTCAAAACAAGGGAGGTTGGCTGGGCACAGTGGCTCATGCCTGTAATTCTAGCACTTTGGGAGGACAAGACAGGAGGATTGTTTGAAGCCAGGAGTTTGGGACCAGCCTAAGCAAGAGACCTGGTCTCTACAAAAAATAGAAAAAGTAGCCAGGCATGGTGGTGTGGCCTGCAGTCTCAACTACTCAGGAGGACTTGAGGCAGGAGGATCACTTGAGCCCAAAAATTTGAGGTTGCAGTGAGATGTGATGAGGCCACTATACTCCAGCCAGGGCAACAGACAGACCTTGTTTAAAACAAACACCCCACAAAACAAAGGAAGTAATTGTTTTCTAGTATGCTGGATTAGGTAGAGGTATGTGTTCAGCTCTGAGCACTGATTTTATTTTCCTTTTCTAAAATGGTGAAATAAACACATAAGAGTGTCATG
>NW_003852520.1:5996444-6005547 GCF_000181295.1 Otolemur garnettii
CTCAGGCTGGTCTTAAACTCCTGAACTTAGGCAGTCTACCTGCCTCAGCCTCCCAGAGTGCTAGGATTACAGGTGTGAGTCACTGTGCCTTCCCTAAAAAAAATTTTTTTTTAATTGGCCAGGTGTGGCGGTGAGTACCTGAGGAGGCTGAGAAAGGAGGATTGCTTGAGCCCAGGGGTCTGAGGTAGGAGTAAGCTATGATGACACCACTGCACTCTACCTGGGGCAACAGAGCAAAACCCTCTCCAAAAAAAAAAAAAAAAAAAGGAAAAAAGAGTATTTATTTCCAGTATCATAAGTTCCTTTATGTGCCCCCTCCCTGATCACATCCCTCTTCTTCCCCTCTTCCTCCCTCACCAGATGTAACCACTACCCGGAAATTTTAAGTAATCATTCCCTTATTTTTCATTATAGTTTTACTAACTATAAATGCACCCCTAGACAGTATATTGTTTAAATTTTTCCTATTTGGAACCTTTTGTGAGTGGAACCTAACTGCATGTATGAATGCTTCTGTGATTTGCTTCTTTTAACATCGGGTTTTTGAGATTCATATATGTTGGTACCTGTAGTCAGAACATGTTAGTACACTGCTATATAATATGCCATTGCATGAATAAATCTTAATTGACTTGTTCATTCTAGTACTGATGGATATGATGATGGAATGACACACATATGCTAACATTTCTCTAAAGTATATACTCAGGAGTGGAATTCTTGGGTCCTGAGATTTGCACATGTTTAATTTTATTATGTAATGCCAAACTTTGTTCCAAAGGGATCACTTAAATGTACACTCCAAAGAACCATGGATATGGATAAGAGTTCCATTGCCTCCAAATGCTTACCAAGATGGCATTTTCTAGGCTTTTTTATTTTTATGACGCTAGTGGGACATACTGTTTTATTATAATTTTTTTTTTTGAGACAGAGGCTCACTCAGTTATCCTGGGTAGAGTGCTGTGGCATCATAGGTCACAGCAACCTCGAACTCTTGGGCTCAAGTGATCCTCTTGCTTCAGCTTCCCAAATGGCTGAGGCTACAGGCCCACCACCGTGCCTGGCTAGTTTATTTTATTTTTTAATTTTTTTTATGAGAGACGGGGTTTCATTCTTGCTCAGGTTGGTCTCCAACTCCTGAGCTCAAGCTATCCACCCACCTTGGCCTCCCAGAGTGTTAGAATTGCAGGTAGGAGCCACCATACCTGGCCTTTATTATGATTTTAATTTGCATTTCCCTGATTAATAATGAGATTGATCACTTTTCCTTCAATTATTGGCCATCATTTGTGTTTTCTCTTTTGAAAAGAGCCTATCCTGTTTTTGGCCTTTTTTTTCTTTTCTTTTTCTTTTTTTTGAGACAAAGTCTCATTTAGTCCCCCTTGGTAGAGTGCTGTGGCATCATCGTTCACAGCAACCTCCAACTCTTGGGCTCAAGCAATTCTCTCATCTCAGCCTCCCAAATAGCTGGGACTACAGGCAGCCGCCACAATACCTGGCTATTTTTAGAAACAGGGTCTCACTCCAGCTCAGGCTGGTCTCAAACTCCTGAGCTCAGGCAATCTGCCTGCCTTGGCCTACCAGAGTGCTGGGATTACAGGTGTGAACCACTACACTTAGCCTATTTTTGGCCTTTCTATTGATTTATTTCTCTTTTGCTTATAGATTCTTAGAGTTCTATTTATAATCTGTTATTAATCTTCTACTGGTTATGTTTACAGCCTGTCTTTTCACTCTCTTAATAGTGTTTTCTGTACAGCAACGATATGGAACCAACCTAAGTGTTCATCAATAGATAATCGGATGAAGACAATGTGGTATGCATATACCATGGGATATTACTCAGCTCTAGAGAAGAATGAAATCATGTCTTTTGCAGCAGCATGGATACAACTGGAAGCCATTATCTTAAGTGAAATAACTCAGAAACAGAAAGTCAAATATCGTATGTTCTCACTTATAAGTGGGAGCCTAACTAATGTGTACAATGGATATAAAAAGTATAGGCGGTACCTGTGGCTCAAAGGGGTAGGGCGCTGGCCCCATATGCTGGAGATGGTGTGTTCAAACCCAGCCCCGGCCAAAAACTGCAAAAAAAAAAAAAGAAAGAAAGAAAAAAAAGAAAAAGAGTAGAATAACAGATCCTGGAGATTTGGAAGGGTGGAAGAATAGGAAGAAGGTGTGGAATGATAAACTTACTTACTTAATGGATAGTACATACACTAATTGGGTAATGATTACACAAAGAGTCTAGACTTCACCACTATGCAATATATCCATGTAAGAAAACTGCATTTATACCCCTAAATCTATAAAAAATAATAAAAAATAAAACAGTGAATGTGGGGAAAATAGCTTTATGTCACTTATAAATATGATTTAAAATATCATATTGAATTTCTCCTGTTCCTGTGGCCAACTGCCTTACATCCAAGATTAATCTGTTTATTGTCCCATAATTAAATAAAATTTAAAATGTTATTATCCCATTTATCAAAAATTGAAGTTCAGGGAAATGAGGCAATTTGTGCATATATATTCATCAATTCACTATTAAAATTCAATACATTTTTTTTTTGAGACAGGGTCTTACTTTGTCACCCTTGGTAGAGTGCTATGGCATCATAGCTCACAGCAACCTCAAACTCTTAGGCTCAAAGCAATTCACCTGCCTCAGCCTCCCTAGTAGCTGGAATTACAGGAGCCTGCCACAATGCCCAACTATTTTTTTTTTTTTAGAGACTCGCTCTTGCTCTTGAACTCCTGAACTTGCTCTTGAACTCCTGAGCTCAGGCAACTCACTGTTGCTCTTGAACTCCTGAACTCACTCTTGAACTCCTGAGCTCAGACAATCCACTGGCATTGGCTTTAAAACTCAAGATTTTTTTTTCATTTAATTCTTTTTTTTTAATTGAATGGTAACTATGCACATTAATGCACTTCTGGGGTACAGTGTGGGGTTTGCACACACAATCCGAAATACTTCCATCAAACTGGTTAACACTCCTACACTGCTGGTGGGAATGTAAACTAATACATCTCTTTTGGAAAGACATCTGGAGAACACTTAAAACTCAAGATTTTTTTAACCTAGCCTGCATTTGCACACTATTCCAGGCAGCATGCTGTTAAGAGAACAAAATAAAATAATATAGCTTATTAGCTTTGAGTTGAATAAAAAAAGTTTTACTGATAAATGAAAGTTCTTAATTTTAATGTACTCTACCAGCCTTTTCATTTACACTTTATATATTTTGTGCCTTGATCAATATATTCTCTTATATTTTTTCCTAAAATTTTATACTTTTGCCTTTCAAATTCATGTTCTGAATCTACCTAGAATGTATGATGTGAGCTAGGGCTCCAATTTACTATTTTTCCCTATGGAAAACTAATTGTTCCAGCACCACTTTTAAAAAGTACACTTTTTTTCTAATTTAAAATGTCAGTTCTATCATATATCAAATATTTATATACATGTGACTTTGTTATGAAGTTCTTTATTCGGTTCTCCCGTGACACTGCCTTAATTACTGTTGTTTTGTGATGTCTTGACATCTGATAAGGCAAGCTTTCCCATCTGGTTCTTCAAGAATGCTTGAAGAATGCTGTGGCTCAAGTGGCTAAAACACCAGCCACATACACCTAAGGTGGTGGGTTTGAATCCCCAGCCTGGGCCCGCCAAACAACAATAATGGCTGCAACCAAAAAATAGCTTAGTATTGGCCTTTTGTACTTAAAGTGAATTTCATAATCAAGTTCCTTTTAGATCTCCTTTGTTACATTCGTGTCTAAGAATTTTATATATTTTATGAGATTGTAAATTATATATTTTTATTTTAATATTTAATTATGGCTGTTATATGAAGGTACAATTGTTTTGTTTTGTTTTGTTTTGTTTTTTGAGACAGTGTCTCACTCTGTTGTCTGAGATAGAGGGCTCACTATGACCTCAAACACCTGGGCTTACGCAATCTTCCTGCCTCAGTTTTCCAAGTAGCCAGGACTACAGGTGTCTGCCACAATGCCCTGATAATTTGTTATATTTTGGGTAGAGATCGGACGTGGGGTGGGGTCTCGCCCTTGCTCAGACTGGTCTTGAACTTCTGACCTCAAGCAATTCTGCCTCAGCCTCTCAGGGTGCTAGGATTACAGGTGTGAACCATTCATTGCACTGGCCAATAACTAGTTTTTACATATTAATCTTTATATCTAGAAACATGCTAAACTCACTTCTGAATTCTAATATTTCTGTGTTTAGTCTTATAGATTTTTCTATGAACACAGCCATAGTTTTTACTCTAATTTCAGTTTTCTTTCTTTTTTCCTATTTCTTATATCTTCTATTTCCTTTTCTTGGCTTACTACACTCACTAGAACTTCTAGTACAATGATGAACAAAGGTAGTCATAGTGACCCCTTTGTGTAATTCCTAGTTTCAAAGGGGATTCTTTCAATTCACCCTTAAGTAGCATATTTGTTGTAGGTTTTTATAGATATCTCACTATATGTTGTCATTTTACTTTTGGCACAAAAGCAAATATTTATTTAAAACAAGAAAAGAAATTATACTACATTTTAACAGCTTTATTTGTGTGTGTTATATTTACTGTAAAAATCTGAAAGTTCTCTTCAACATCATAAAACCCATAAAAATAACATTTTCATTAGCTGTCTAATATACCTGGAACCTAATGTCACAATGCCAGGTAAAATTGGCACAGTGAGTGGTAGGAGTATTCCTGAAAGCCATTCCTAAACTAAGGCAGCTAGTAATCAGCTAATTATACACAAACATGTCAGTGACCCATATAATATATGTTTTCCTAAAGCCAAACTAAATTTACCACCAACACAACCATCTCTTAGTTGTGTTTCAGAAAGCCTCGTGGCCACTCCCGCATCACTTGGCATGAAGAGAATTGTGAGAGGGGGAAGTTGAAGTAGCAAGAGACAGTCATCTCAACCTCTTGGGATGAAAATATCTTAAATTTGCAGATTTTGCAAAAACACTTCACGATGTCCAACACCACACCTTAAAAGTGAAACTAAAGCCTGTCAGTGGGAGGGCAACCAGGATAATGTAATGATTTAAAAGCATCCTCCATTAGGAGGAGTTAAAGAATTTAGGGAATTTGGCCTGGAAAAGAGGTTTGTTTGGAACATAAGTTTATCTGTAATTTTTTTGGAGAAGGCTTATATTTTTTCTATATGGACCAAGAAGTCAACCTAGGAATGGAAGCTCTAAAATGGCACAATTTTTATTCAATATGAAGCAGAAATTTCCAACACAAATGTTCAAAGAAGTAATGAGTTTCTGATTACTTGAGATGCTCAAGGAAAAATGGAGGATACCTGGTCACTATTTTATAGAAGGAATATCAGCACCAGATAAACAGTCAACTGAATGTCCTTTACGTAGCCATCAACTTTGAGAGCCTATGATTCATAAAAGAATGATCTATAAGCTAGATTACAATTTATGTTTTACTAAAGAATCATATATGCTGACCAGGTGTGGTGGCTTACACCTGTAATCCTAGCACTTTGGGAGGTTGAGGTGGGTGGATTACTTGGGCTCACAAGTTCAAGACCAGTCGGAGCAAGATCAAGATCCTGTCTCTACTAAAAATAGAAAAAGTAGCCAGGCATTGTGGTGGGCACCTGTAGTCTCAGGTAATCAGGAGGCTGAGGCAAGAGAATTGCTTGAGCCAAGAGTTTGAGGTTGCTGTGAGCTAGGATGCCACAACGCCCTACCAAGGGCGACAGAGAGAGACTCTGCCTCCAAAAACAAAATTAAATATGCTATGCTGACTGACTGGACCTTGTGTTTGTGAGTAGGGGCCCCCATTCCCAATATCAGAATACTAAGAAGTCAATTGATAAACTGGTGAGCACAGATAGATAAAGACAGTCAGAGCTAAGATAGATGATCTCAATGGAATGTAATTACTAAGTTGCAGAAGCAAGCTCAGTTGGCCCTTTTCAAAATAAGATTTTACCAGCTAATTCAAGTAAAATATTCATGCTGCAAATCTGAGACTTTTCTCCTTGAGTAATGCTAGACACACTTAAAAATTCCTATTATCGGGCGGCACCCATAGCTCAGTGGGTAGGGCACCGGCCACCTACACTGAGGCTGGTAGGTTCGAACCCAGCCCGGGCAAGCTAAAGCAACAATGACAACTGCACCCAAAAAAATGGCCGGGCATTGTAGCGGGGGCCAGTACTCCCAGCTACTTTGGATGGCCAAGGCAAGAGAATCACTTAAGCCCAAGAGTTTGAGGTTGTTGTAAGCTGTGACGCCACGGGGGCACTCTACCCAGGGTGACAGCTTGAGACTCTGTCTCAAAAAAAAAAAAAAAACTTCTACTGTCAACTTTCCTTTCTTGTAAACTCTCCAAGAATTGCTTTCCTTCTCTTGGACTTAGTAGACATTATAATAGTCCCCCTCCACCCTGTATTGTTTCACCTAACTATATTAATGTTTGCATTTCTCAGGTTTATGGATTAAATTTGAGGTTGACTGCTTCCTGGAGATCTATAAGGAGTACTTAAAAGTCATCTGTAACTTAACCATAGTCATAACATAGGCTACAGTCTTTTGGAAAGATTTCCTGTAGCCAGTTGACGGTTGACCTCACCCAAGGTAAGGTAGACTCTTGTGAAATGTAAACACAGAGCCCTTCCCTGACTTGCCTGTTCGGTTTTCTTCCTGATCTCTTGTCTCCCTCATTTGTCTCAAACTTGCCTTTACAGTTACAACTCTTATACACCTCTTCCAGGAATTAATATATAATAGAATGTCAAATTACTTGAACAGCTTGCGCATGTGCTTAGGACACCAGAAAAAATTCTTTTAACAATTCTTTTAAGGTTGGTATTTTATTTATCTTATTTATTTTATTTTATTTCATTTCATTTCATTTTTTGAGACAGAGCCTCGCCCTGTCACCCTGGGTAGAGTGCTGTGGCATCATAGCCCACAGCAACCTCAAACTCTTGGGCTCAAATGATCCTCCTGCCTAAGTCTTGTGAGTAGCTGGGCCTACAGGCACCCGCAACCATGCCAGGCTAGTTTATCTTTTTTTTTTTTTAAATTTAGTTTTTCTGTTTTTGGTAGAGACAGGTTCTCACTCTGCTTAGGCTGGTCTCAAACACGCCTAAGTTCAGATGATTCACTCACCTTGGCCTCCCAGAATGCTGGGATTACAGGCATGAGCCACTGCTCTTGGCCAAAGCTGATGTTTTTAAAAGATAATTTAAGTAGTCATTATAGGAAAAAATATGGTAGTTTATCTTATTTATTTTATTCTTTGTAGTTCTTTTTAATATGAATCCATCAAGAATATTGCTGGGAGGATGGCAACCTTTCCTATTTATTTTTTTTATTTACTTTTTACTTTTTTTTCTGAGAGAGAGAGTCTCATTTTCTTGCCCCTGATAGAGTGCCAAGGCATCACAGCTCACAGCAACCTTAAACTCTTGGGCTCAAGCCATTTTCTTGCTTCAGCCTCCCAAGTTGCTGGGACTACAGGTGTCTGCCACAATGCCTGGCTTTTTTTTAGAGGTGGGGGTCTCACTCTTGCTCAGCCTGGTCTCAAATTTGTGAGCTCAGGCAATCCACCCACCTTGGCCTCCCAGAGTAATCTTTTCTTTTTAGAATGTGTAGCCTTTAAATGTATCTTTTTTTTTTTTTTTGAGACAGAGTCTCACTTGGTCACTCTTGGTAGAGTGCCATGGCATCTTAGCTCGCAGCAACCTTAAACTCCTGGGTTCAAGTGATTGTCTTGCTTCAGCCTCCCAGGTAGCTGGGACTACAGGTGCCTGCCACAGCGCTGAGCTATTTTTTAGAGACGGAGTCTCGCTCTTGCCCAGGTTGATCTTGAACTCGTGAATTTAGGAAATCCCCAGCCTCGACCTCCCAAGTGCTGGGATTAGTACCTTTAAAGGCAAGCCATGAGCCACTGTGCCCAGCTTGCCTTTAAAGGTATTAATCTGGTTTTGATCAAAGACTCAAAACATGAAACACCCCATAATGGTAAGAAGGAATGGTGCATGTGATATAATTTGAAATCAATTCTTTTTACTAAGTAGCCTCTCTAAAGAACAAAATGTTGTTGCTAGATTTGGCTCCTTCCCCAGATCCCCACTCTAATGCTGCCTTGGAAAAGTCTAATTTTTTTCAGCCTCAGTTTTTCTTCTGTATATTAGTGTACTGGTCCTTCATGGAGAAAATTTCCAAATAGTAGCCTATGGTAACAGGAAGAAGGCAGAATGGTGGTAGAGAAGTGACAGTGAGGCAGTATGGTATCATAGTTAGAAGCATAGATTCCAGAGCCAGTCTACCTAGGATTGAAGCCTACCTCATTACATTTATCTATAAAAGAAGTTGTGATAATTCCATGAGTTAAAATGTGGAAAGCAATTAGAACAGTGCTTGACTCCATCATTACTTGCTGTGATAATGATGATGATGATCCCTAAGAAAATATAAGCAGAGGACCCTAACCCTATACTTTCTTTTGTCATAGAGCAGAAACTATAGATCAGAGAACATTATTAGACAAACTTTGTAAGATTACAGAACCTTTCTCACTCCTTTCTGTTTGTCAGTGTTATCCCCTTTTTTCTCCAGAGTTCAGCAGATAAATCTTAAAATTAAACGAGCCTGTGTGCTTGGTTTCAATGGCAGTAGGAAAGTGGGGGAAGGGTCTCATTATACAGCTGAGCTTGGGAGACAGCTACTAAAAGGAGATCAGGCTGTGTCCTTGTGGCTGCAAGGAAGCAAGAATGTGTGAAGTGGCTCTAGGTCTGGAAAGGGGCTTGAGGACTCAGTGGTGGAAAGGTTCATGTAGTTCCCTGTCCTCCCTACTTCTGTCACAGAGCTGTGGTGAGCATCAAATGAACCAGTGTGTAAAAAGGTGCTTTAAAGTGATACAGAGACATTACCAGAATAGCAGTGAGTGCTTGTTACGATTGCTATACTGTAAATATGTCCTCAAAAGTGTATATGTAAGACTTATTCCTCTCAGGAACAATATCCAAGTTTTGTCCTTTCTTTAAGACTGATTAAGCAACACCAGGGCTGGTGGGTTCA
>NW_003852520.1:6006660-6011130 GCF_000181295.1 Otolemur garnettii
CCTTACTCCTTTGAGCCACAGGCACCACCTGAAGGAGATTATTGTGGATTATCTAGGTGGACCTAACATAATCACAGGAATCCTTAAAAATGGAAGAGGGAAACGGAAGTCAGAGTGATGAGATGTGAGAAGAACATAACCTGCTGTTGCTGTCTTTGAAGGAAAAGGAGGCCAGGAGTCAAGGAATATGTGCAACCTCTAGAAATTGGAAAAGGCAAGGAATCTGATTCTCCCTTAGAGCCCCAAGAAAGGAATGCAGCCCCGCCAACATCTCAACTTCAGCCCTGGGAGACCCATGGCAGACTTCTGACATCCAGAACTGTAAGATAATAAATTTGTGTTGCTTTAAGATACCAAGTTTGTAGTAATTTGTTACAGTAGCATTAGGAAGCTCACACAGATTATAAGAAAGGACTTTCCTGCAACCATATTTACTGGCTCTGAATTGACTACTCTGCCTGAGAAAGAAATTAAAGCTGCAAGTTTTTTGTTTTTGTTTGTTTTGAGACAGAGTCTCAAACTGTTACCCTGAGTAAAGTGCCATGGCATCATAGTTCACATAAACCTCAAACTCTTGGGCTCAAGAGATCCTCTTGCCTCAGTTTTTCTATTCTTAGTAGAGACAGGGTCTCACTCTGGCCCAGGCTGGTCTCGAACTTGTCAGCTCAGGCAATCTACCCTCCTCAGCTTCCCGGAGTGCTAGGATCACAGGCATGAGCTACCATGCCTGGCCTTTTTTTCTTCCTTTTAGATCCCATATGAACAGTCTTTTTTGCAACTGCTTTTTTAAAAATATATTTTTCTTTGTTATATTAAAAGCACTTGGCTTATTCTTAGGGGATAGGACTTTCCCAGAACATAATGTATATACTGTATTTGCCTTCCTTTCCAGAGAGTATGAGATGACATGAACAGAATTTTGAAGGGAGCCCTCCTTGCTGTCAAGAAAAAGATTTGGGGGGGGGGCACCTGTGGCTCAAGGGAGTAGGGTACTGGCCCCATATACCAGAGGTGGCAGGTTCAAACCCAGCCCCAGCCAAAAGCTGCAAAAATAAATAAATAAATAAATAATCACAAGTTTGTGGTTATCAAAAAAAAAAAAAAGAAGAAGAAGAAGAAGAAAGAAAGAAAGAAAAAGATTTGAGGCTCAGTGCCCATAGCATATTGGTTACAGCACTGACCACATGCACTAAGGATGGTGTGTTTGAACCCGGCCCAGGCCAGCTAAACAACAATGACAACTCAACAAAAAAACAGCCAGGAGTTGTGGAGGGTGCCTGTAGTCCCAGCTACTTGGGAGGCTGAGGCAAGAGAATTGATTAAGCCCAAGTGTTTGAAGTTGCTGTGAGCTTTGATGCCACACCACTCTACAGAGGAGATATAATGAGACTCTATCTCAAAAAAAAAGAAAAGAAAAAGATTTGAGGCCAAGTGCTATATAGCTCATGCCTATAATCCCTGAGCTTTGGGAGGCCAAGGTGGGAGGATCACTTGAGCCCAGGAGTTTGAGGCTATTGTAAGCTACGACCATGCCACTGCACTTCAGCCTAAGTGACAGATTAAGACTCTGTCTCTAAAAAGAAAAATTTTTGATTGTTAAGAATTTGGAGTCTGGTTTGAAGGTCTTCACCATAAGTCATCAAGGTTTCTCAGTAAGTAAGAGAATTAGATTTTGGATAGAGAAGAGGTATCCTGAAACACAGGGAGGATTTGGAGTAAAGAAGACAAGGAAGATCATTCCTGGATAGGTTGGCTATGATAGTCCAGGCACTCTGGGGCTCAATCCTAGAATATAGTCCCCATACCTATAGCTAAGTAAATGCCATGCTAAAGGGCAACATCCACACCCAGGAGGACCTGTGCCCATATATCCTCCATATATCCTGGAGGATATATGGCATTCTTGATTGGGCAAGAATATGACTCTATATATAAAAAAAAAAGAACATGACTCTATTCTAGCTCAGTGTTTTATCAGCTGATCATTCTGAGGGAGAAAGCAATGCCTGAATTTCAGTAAGATTTTTTTTTATTGTGGTAAAATACACATAACATAAAATTCACCATTTTAATCATTTAGAAGTATGCAATTCAGTGGTATTGAGTACATTCAAAATGTTGTACAACCATCACCAGTATGTAGCTGCAAAAGATTTTCATCACCATGAAAGGAAACCCCACACCTATTAAGCAGGCACTCTCTATTCCCACTTCTCTGAATCCCCTAGAAACTGCTTTCCACTTTCTAGCTCTATGGATTTGCCTATTCTGGACATTTCATATAAATGGAATCACACAATATGTGACTTTTTGATTGGCTTTTTTTCCCCCTTAGCACAAGGTCTTCAATGTTCATCCATGTTGTAGCATGTATCAGAACTCCATTCCTTTTCTTTGCTGAGTAAAATTTCATTATATGAATATTGGTATATTTTTGTTTATCCATTCATCCCTTGATGTACATGTGCGTTGCTTCTACCTTTAAGATATTATGAATAAGGCTACTATGAATATTTGTACACAAGCTTTTTGTTTGGACACCTGTTTTCAACTCTTCGGGGTATACGCCTGAAAGCAAAATATGTATTTAATCGTTGAGTCATTTAATAATGCCATGTTTACTTATTTAGAAACTGTCAAACAGTTTTCTACACAGGCTGTACTATTTTACTTACAATAAGATTTGCTGTCACCAACCACGTATGCCATACAGATGTCTCTCCACGATATCCCCAAATGCCCGTTACTGGGGGACATACTCCTCCATAGGTCTCTGTGCTCCTATAAATCTTGCTCGGTGTGCTAAGTATGCAAGGCCCTCACCCACTCTTTATCCAGACCATTTCTCAAACTGTATTTGCAGTGAGCGGCCTTGAAAAATGAGGTAGTATCTCTCCACAAAGAGTAGCTTGCTTCTGCTCACTATAAATCAGTGAATCCCCCAAGTTGAGTGTTTCTAGGCCACAAAGCAAACCTATTCCATGCATAGCATCTACCTGGCACTTCTCTACCGTGACTATGTCTCCCCTGTGGAGACAGGCATGAGAAATTGATGCAAACGAGGATGCAGCTCCGGCTGCTTGTTGTGCCATGGGGAATAAAGTCCTTTCTCTCTGACCCAGGAGACTTATATCTTTGCCAGCATCCATGACACTGGTAGTTTCTCTTTTTAGCTTATATATAGGATAAAATCCCAGACCCTTCAGTTCTTGATACCTATAAGCTCTGGACATCTATCTGAGTAGTGAGAACAAGCTTTCACATCTGTTCTAAAAGAACATGTGAACTGAGTACCTTACACTCCATGGATTAGACACAGCATTTTGGTCTTTTAAAATGTCTATCCATGAAGTGTTACAATCTAACCATATAATTCTTGCATATTTTCTGTAGATTTACTCCTAATAGTTCAATTTTATTATTCCCTAATATTTTGCAAGGGTTTTGTTTGTTTGTTTGTTTGGCTGGGGCTGGGTTTAAACCCGCCACCTCCGGTATATGGGGCCAGCACCCTACTCCTTTGAGCCACAGGCACCACTTTATTCCCTCATATTTTGAATAGTATTTCTTTCTTTTTCTTTCTTTCTTTTTTTTTTTTTTTTTGAGACAGAGTCTCACTATTTCACCCTCGGTAGATTGCTGTGACGTCATGGCCCACAGCAACCTTAAACTCTTGGGCTTAAGTGATTCTCTTGCCTCAGCCTCCCAAGTAGCTAGGACTACAGGTGCCCACCACAATGCCAGCTACTTTTCTGTTGTAGTTGTCATTGTTTAGCAGGCCTGGGCTGGGTTCGAACCTGCCTGCCTTGATGTATGTGGCTGGCACCCTAGCCACTGAACTACGGGTGCTGAGCCCTTGAATAGTATTTCTAATTTCATATTTTATGTTTTCTTCCATATAGAATTCAACCAATATATTTATTTTGTACCCAGGAACCTAGCTCAATTCTATTTCATTCTAATAACTTATCTGGACATTCTTTTGGAGTTTACAATTTGAAAATTAACAAAGTTCATAGTCATCTTGTAAAAAAAAATCATTATTACTTAATGCAAGCTAGATATTTTAGAAGGAAAATTTATGGAGGGAAATATAAGAAAAAAAATCTAAGTGATAAAAAGGTTGTAAGCCACTAAACTGTGCTATCTGATATTTTGACAGCTTACATTCACCTTAGAGAATTAATATTATATTCAATACTTATCGGATACCTGTTCTATACAAGGCATGAAGAAGTCAAAGATGAGTAAGACATAGTCTCTTCCTTCAAGGAGCTCACAGTGTAGCAAGAGAGATGGAAGGTGTGTTTTCTTATTCATGAATAAGCCATCAATTTCATGTCCACCGTTCATTTATCTCTCCAGGCTCCAGTGTTTTTTGCTTCATTATTGCTTATTTTCTCAACCCTGTGATTCAAAGAACAAAAACAAAGTCAATGTACTACCAGAAAAAGAGGGCCTATTTTCTTT
>NW_003852520.1:6012129-6015670 GCF_000181295.1 Otolemur garnettii
TTTTATTGAATGGTAACTATGTACATTAATGCACTTCTGGGGTACAGTGTGGGGTCTTCACATGCAATCCGAACTACTTCCATCAAACTGGCCAACACAGCTTTCATGTCATTTTCTCAGTCATTGTTTCAAAAAGTTCACATTCTACTCTGAGAAAGATTCACTTGTACCCCTCCATTTTTCTTTCTGTAAGTGGGTATAAGAATAAGTCATATAAAATATTTTATGGTATGAATCGAAAGCCTAAATAAATAGTTTTAGATAACCAGTATCACTTCTACCAAAATAGAAAAATTATAAGAAAATTATGGGGTAAATATTAGTCAGAGAGCACCAGCTGAAAAATAGCTTGTTCATTATCCTTGTATAAGGCAGGAAATTCTCCCCCATTGGAATTATTCCTTTGAGAAAAAACTTTGTCCTCAGAGGCAATTCCATTGCTACCTTGTGATGGTAGAGGGGTGAATGAGATTGGTCTTCTGTCCAAAGAAGAGAGAGAAAAGTTATCAACTTGCTATCACCTGTGACTCATTATATTTTCACAGAGAGCAGGGTCCAGAGAGAAAGCAACCTGGTAGAAATAAATTCAAATATAAGATCAAGTGATCACATCAGTACACTCTAGCCAGGGTAAGACAGCAAGACTCTGGAGAGAGAGAGAGAGAAGAAGGGAGGGAAGGGGGAAGGAAGGAAAAAAAGAAGGAAGGAAGGAAGGAAGGAAGGAAGGAAGGTAAGTAAGTAAGTGTGTCTCTGTCTTGGAACTGACCTTTCTTCACTCTAATTTTTATCACCATCAAGTGATTTCCTGGTAATACAAGGAGAGGGAAAATAGGCAACTTCTGTAGAGAAGAGTAATATTATTTTATTGTTTTATATTTGGTCTGTTAGGTAAGTTTAATTTCAAAGAGGGAAACTGAATGTATTCAGGAGTTTGAGATAAGCTCCATTATCTCAGTGAAAATTTCATTCTATTGGCCTTTCCAAAGACTCAGAGAACAAAAGGAGCATTCACTCATTCAATGTTCATTCAACAAACATTTAATTAAATATTTACTCTAGAACAAGCATTGTGTTAGGAGTTGATACTGAAGTAAATAAAATGGACAAGGCTTCCCATCCTCATGGAACTTACATGGCAGGAGGGACAGATTAAAAACAAATAAATTTAATAACAAATAATTTTAAAAAAATAAAGAAATCTATTTCAGGCCTCCGTGAGTGTTATAAAGAACACTGAAACAGGAAATGGAGTAGAGAATGATGTATGTGTGGTAGAGGGGCTATTTTAGATAGGGTGATCAGGGAGGGCCTCTTGGAGGAGGTGGCACATAAGATGACATTTGCTCCCTTATGCTCAAAAGGGAACAGCTATGCTTTTTTAGGAGTGCTAAACAGAAGGACAAGCATGTACAAAGAACCTGAGATGGAAATAACCTTGGGGTGCTACAGGAATAGTAAGAAGGCCAGTGTTATGGGGTGAATTGTGTCTCCCAAAAAGCTCACATGTTGAAAGCATAACTCTCAGTACCCTAGAATATGACCTTATTTGGAAATGGGTCAATGTAGATGTAATTAGTTCAGATGAGGTCACACTGTAGAAGGAGCTCCTAAACCAATATGACTGGTATCCTTATAAAAAGGGGAAAGTTTAAACACAGTCATGCACAGAGATCAGGGTTGTGCTTCTATAAGCTAAGGAAGGCCAAAGATTGCCAACAAACCACCAGAAGCTAGGGGATAGGCACAAACATATCCTTCCTCATAGTCCTCAGAAGGAACAAATTCTGACTTCAGAAGTACAAGACAACCAATGTCGGTTGTTTAAACCACTCAGTTTGTTGTACTTTGTTAAGGTAGCATAGCAAACAAATACAACCAGCATTGCTGGAGAGAAGTGAGAGATAAGGCTCAGCACCTGTAGCTCAGGCGGCTAAGGCACGAGCCACATACCCCAGAGCTGGCAGGTTCGAATCCAGCCCGGGCCTGCCAAACAGCAACGACAACTACAATCAAAAAATAGCCAGGCACTGTAGTAGGTGCCTGTAGTCCCAGCTACTTGGGAGGCTGAGGCAAGAGAATTGCTTAAACCAGGAGTTGGAGGTTGCTGTGAGCTTTGATGCCACAGCACTCTACCCAGGGCGACAGCTTGAGGCTCTGTCTCAAAAAAAAAAAAAAAAAAAAGTGAGAGATAAGTTCAGAGGGGTAGGTAAAATTAAGATTACCTAGGACTTTGCAGGCCTTTGAAAATGTGTTGCAAATATACCTAAACCCATCGTTGTTAGTCTTTTGTTTGGGGGGGAGGTGGTGTTTCAGAGTCTCATTCTGTTGCCCAGGGTAGAGTACTGTGGCCTCAGCCTAGCTCATAGCAACCTCAAACTCCTAGGCTCAAACGATCCTTTTGCCTCAGCCTCCAGAGTAGTGGGGACTAAAGGGGCCCACCAGGATGAATTTTTCTATTTTTAGTAGAGATGGGGTCCTCCCACATCAGCCTCCCAGAGGGCTAGGATTACAGGCATGAGCCACTGCACCTGGACCAAACCCATTGTTTTTGGTAGAATTAGGATGCCTCTGAAGATTAGAAGTGGATGAGAGGCATAGGTTACCTCTCCCACAGCCTCTTTGTAAAACAGAATATTATAACAAAGGTAACCGTTAAACTGAATTCTATGACATAAACAGTATTGGCAATCAGGGACCAAAACAATCTTAGAGTCTTTTCTTGCAAACTGGGTCAAGTACAAGCAAGTTCTTTGATAAAAGATTCACCTGAAACAGATATAGTAACAAGATCAGCCTATCTTTCCTATTGGATCAGGAAAATCTTCTATTAAGTGGTATATAGTATTTATTTATTGTTGTGTTACAAATTACCCCAAAATGTAGTGGCTAAGAACAAGAAACATCCAGGACCATCTAGCAGGCTGGCTACCACATGTTCGATATAAGACCACATAGAGTTTGAGGCTGAGATGCCACTTCAAAAGATGCTAAGCTGGAGAGCTGGTTTGTCAGATTTATATATCTCCACTTACCAGGCACAAATTGCTATAGGCCTTTGAGTAAAGCCAGGGACTGCTACTTGGGAGTAATTCTCTGCTGTTTTTGGTTCTGCCCACTGGTTTCTTGGTTCTTCCCTCTGAGTCACTGGTTATTTTTTCCCTATTAAAAAAAATGGTATGTTTCCTGGACTACCTTCTGCTCAAAGATCAAATTGAACGAAGCATGGCCTCAGGAGTTTGAGGTTTGACACCATGGCAATCTAGCATGGCCAACAGAGTAAGATTCTGTCTCCAAAAAAAAAAAAAGGGCAGAAGACCTGTAGATACATTTTCAAAAGAAGACATACAGAGGACAGAACAAGGCTGAGACTGCCGGCTGAGGGGATAGGAAATGACGTAGGGATTGCCGCGGGGCACGAGGTTTCAAGATGGCGGTGGCTGGGTGGTTGACCGAGAGGCTGACTCAAGGGTCCTACCAAGTAAAAGAGGCTGGGAATCATCTCTTCCTCACTTATTGCAGCCCTGGGAGCCCAGCAGAAGTG
>NW_003852520.1:6017411-6024930 GCF_000181295.1 Otolemur garnettii
CCCGTGCCCCCCTCCCCCCCAGTGGTGTCCCACTTTACCAATGTTAAAATCTAGTCACCTTAGTCTAAGTGTACAATTTGCAGATATGCCAGGAAAATCAAGGGAAAAAAAGAAGAACATGAAGGAGCTAACTCCTCTTCAAGCCATGATGCTTTGCATGGCAGGTCAGGAAATCCCTGAGGAGGGACGGGAAGTAGAGGAATTTTCAGAGGACGATGATGAGGATGATTCTGATGGCTCTGAAGCAGAAAAACAATCACAGAAACAGTATAAATAGGAAGCTCATTCTGACGGCACATCTACTGCTTTTTCCCAGCGGCAGGCTCCCCTGCAGTCTGTTCCTCCTTCTCAGATACAAGCACCTCCCATACCAGGACCACCTCCTCTTGGACCACCACCTGCTCCACCTTTATGGCCTCCTGGACCACCTATAGGCCCTCCTCGAGGTCCACCTCCAGGTTTGCCTCCTGGCCCTCCTCCTCGCAAACCTCCACCAAGGCTACCTCCCCCTGCACTTCCAGGTATCCCTCTACCACATCCTGGCATGATGCACCCATCTTTGGTGCCTCCACTTGGACCTGCTCCCCCGGGCTTTTCCCACCAGCTCCCTGGTCAAACCCTGGGGTTTTAAGTGCCCCACCCAATTTGATTCAGCGACCCAAGGCGGATGATACAAATGCAGTCACCATTGAGAAGAAAGCCACAGCAACCAACAGGGCCAAGCCACAGATCACTAATCCCAAGGCAGAGATTACTGGCTTTGTGCCCACTGCACTGAGAGTACGTCGAGAGAATAAAGGGGCTACTTCCGCTCCCCAAAGAAAGTCAGAGGATGATTCTGCTGTGCCTCTTGCCAAAGCAGCCCCAAAATCTGGCCCTTCTGTTCCTGTCTCAGTACAAACTAAGGATGATATATATGAAGCTTTCATGAAAGAGATGGAAGGGCTACTGTGACAACTTTTGATGCCAGAGCAGGCATCACAACAGTGGCCCATAAAGAAAGAAGCTCTTGTTAATCTTAGCTGAAAGAGCTACTTCTACTGTCAGGGTATTTTCTAATTTCAGTTCAAGGAATATCCTAAAGTTTAGCCTTGTTGAGAATTTACTTCATATAAGAAAGAGTATTTCATTCACAATAGATTGGTTATTGAAGCAGTGCTGCTAACATCCATTCCCTGTCACATCACCATTTCAATCCCATTTCTTCCCCATTTCCAGTTCTTTGGAAATTTGTGATCAGGGGGATCTTACTTCCTTATTTGTTTTGACTCTCTTCTTGTGTGCTGTGGGCACTGGAGTAGAGATTTCTGAAAACCCAGTTTATTTCATCTTGCCTTGTGTTTTGAGTTATTTTTAATATTTTCCTGTGAATATTTTGTAATATTTTACTTGTAGTGAAATGAATCACAATGTCATTTCCTAGTAGAAAGCAGGATATGTGGGAAGAAAATGTACAATTCTTTGATTAAAAATATTTCCCACTCACCTAAACTTTGAGTGTTTCCTGGAAAAAATAAATAAATGTTCTATACCAAAAGAAAAAAAAAAAGAAGAAGAAGACATACAGATATCAACAGATATAGGAAAAGCTAATTGTCAGGGAAATGCAAATCAAAACCACAATGAGATCTCACCTCACAGTTGATATTATCCAAAAGACAAAAGATAAGAAATGTCGCTGAGCATGTAGAGAAACGGGAACTCTTGTACACTGTGGTGAGCATGGAGAGAAAAAGGAACTCTTGTATACTGTTGATGGGAATGTAAATTAATACAGCCATTATGAGAAACAGTATAGTTTCTTTTTATTTATTTATTTATTTATTTGAGACAGAGTCTCACTTTGTCGCCCTTGGTAGAGTGCTATACCGTCATAGCTCACAGC
This sequence comes from Otolemur garnettii, assembly GCF_000181295.1. NCBI lineage: Eukaryota > Metazoa > Chordata > Mammalia > Primates > Galagidae > Otolemur > Otolemur garnettii. The sequence goes on from NW_003852520.1 coordinate 6,019,297, forward strand.
AACCTCAAACTCTTGGGCTCAAGCGATTCTCTTTCCTCAGCCTCCCAAGTAGCTGGGACTACAGGTGCCCACCACAACACCTGGCTATTTTTTTGAGACAAGGTCTCGCTCTGACTCAGGCTGATCTTGAAACTGTGAGCTCAGGCAATCCACCTGCCTTAGCCTCCCAAGGGCTAGGATTACAGGTGTCAGCCACTGTGCCTGGCCATTATGGGAAACAGTATAAAGCTTTATTCCCAAATTAAAAACAGGACTACCACATAATCCAGCAATCTTAATTTGGGGTATATTTCTAAAGGAGTTGAAGTCAATATGGTGAAGGAGATCTCCACTCTCATGCCTTAAAAAAAGAAGGAAATTACGTCATTTGTGACAATGATAAAGGGTTTCCCCACTCAGAGCTGGACATGGACCCCTCATTTTCTAGGCCTGGGTGAGCTCAGAAATCAAGTCCCATCATAGATCCCATCTCTAGGCACAAACAGGCCCTTTCCAAGCCACACTCTCTGGACACCAAAACAAAGTCATAAACAAAAAAGCAGCCTGATCAGTATCTCTTCTGGGCCGCCCCTCCTGGAATAGGGAACACACTCTACTGCCTCACCTAGCGCAAGGACTACAAGGACTCCATTCCTCTGCACTTTGGTAGTTTTAAAATTATTTTCTGTGCACAGGATGCTGGCGAATTTTGACCTGTTCCAGACATACATTCCATCTCCCGACAAACCCCTGCCCACAGGACAAGAAAAGCAGTATATAAACCCCTAGATAGAAGGCCCACATGGCTGTCCACCTGGGCCCCCCTCTGCTACCAGAGATTGTGTTCCCCTCTTTCACTTATATATCTCTTTTTCTTTCAATAAAATCTGTCCTTTCACTTATTTGCTTTGGTCTATGAATTCATTCCTCAAATCTCCAGGACCAAGGACTCAGCAAATAGAAATTCTGGCTACAACAGCATGGACAAACCTGGAGGACATTTCACTAAGTAAAATGAGCCAGGCACAGAAAGAAATACTGCATGATCTCACTTCTGTATGGAATCTCTTAAAAAGTTGAACCTATAGACCAGCGCCTGTGGGCTCAAAGGAGTAGGGCACCTGCGGCACTGGCTCCATATACGGGAGGTGGCAGGTTCAAACCCAGCCCCTGCCAAAAACTGCAAAAAAAAAAAAATGAACCTATAGAAGCAGAGAGAGAATGATAATTACCAAGGGTTGAGGGAGGAAAAATGGGGGGGGGGGCTATTGGCCAAAGTGTTCAAAGTTTCAGTTAGGATTAATAAGTCCTAGAGACCTATTGTACAGTATGGTGACTATAGTAAATAATAACACATTATAGTCTTGAAAATGCTGAGAGAATAGATATTAAATATTCTCACCAAACAAAAACCAGTGAGGTGATGAATATGTTAATTAGCTTGACTTAATCATTTCGCCATGTATACATATATCAAAAGATCATATTGTACACTGTAAATATATATAATTCTATTTGTCAATTACACCCTGCTGAAGCTTGGGGGGAGAAGCATACAACTAATATGTTATAAATTATATCTCTAATATTTTGATAACTATATTTCAATGCAATTGGCTTTAATTGTAATCCTAGGTGTTTTATTTTGTGCGTTAAAAGAAGGTATAAGAAAAAAATAAAATAAAAGAAGGTATAAGAACTTATGATTTAGTGTGAGTTCAGATAGGAGAATGTGAACATCCTAGGCCTTGGGACCAATGGTATAGCTACCTTTGGGGTGTGTACACCTGAGTAGGATCTTTCAAATGCTAATCACTAATCACTCAATGATTAAATGATTAAATGATTAAATTAAATGCTTGCACTTCCAGATACTAAAACTAATCACTCCTGAGTAGATATTCCTGATTAGGATAATTCAGAGGTTTAACTAACTACCCCCAGAGTGTGGATTAAAATTAAATTATAAAAACTGTTTATCAATATGAATAAACATTACCAGTTCCTCCTCAACTTTCAAAATACAGTAGAACCTCTGGAAGTTGGCCACCCAAGGGATTGTAATGAACTGGTCAACATATAGAGGTGATCAACATAAGGAACTAGGCCTACTGTATTGATATGTACTTGAGGTACATGTCCAGTCTATGAAAATTAGGTCAACTTAAGGAGGTGCTTCATGTAGAGAAGTGGTCAACTATGGAGGTTCTACTGTATATACTAAATCCACTTTTTCTTCCTGCTTCTACTGCCCCTGCCCTGCACCAGTTTTACAAAAGATCATTTCGTAGACAGATATGATATTTCACTAAATAATTGATTCTATGAATTAAAGATGCCATAGGTTGTAAGACTTACTCTTTTATGCACAAGAAAGAAAAATTGTTGTCAACTAAATTATGACATACTATTAATAGTAAAATTCATCCCAATTTCAGAAGTGATAAAAAGTGTAAAAGATATGCATCTTAGGGTGGTGCCTGTGGCTCAAGGAGTAGGGTGCCGGCCCCATATACCAAAGGTGGCGGGTTCAAACCTGGCCCTGGCCAAAAAACTGCAAAAAAAAGAAAAAAAAAGATATGCATCTTATTTAGAATAGATGAAATAAGGTACATTAAATAGCTGATACTGAAGTCTTTTGAAGTAAATTAGAAACAGTATGAAACATTGCACGTACACAATACAGCATGATAAAGATTTGGAATTTATGTTTTTCACACTTAGGAAAAGTTGTCATTTCAGTTCTCAATCAAGCCTGCTGACCTGCCACAAGATGGCGAGAGCTCCAAGGAGACACAGGGAAAGGCAGTGGATGTAAATGAAAGCAAATGCCACAGGTGAAAGACCAACAAAAATAATGATGGCAGCCTAGGGAAGAATAAGACCCCATCTTTACAAAATATAGAAAAATTGGTGGCAGATGGCTGTGGTCCCAGCCACTCAGGAGGCTGAGGCAGGAGGGTCACTTGAGTCAGGAGTTTCTGAACGGAACAAGACTCTGTTTCAAAAAAAAGGGGAGAGGATCTAAACATGGACCTGCCATTCAATCCTTCAATTCCTCTACTAGGTATATATCCAAAAGACCAAAAATCACTTTATAACAAAGATATTGCACCAGAATGTTTATTGCAGCCCAATTCATAATTGCTAAGTCATGGAAGAAGCCCAAGTGCCCATCGACCCATTAATGGATTAATAAATTGTGGTATATGTACACCATGGAATATTATGCAGCCTTAAAAAAGATGGAGACTTTACCTCTTTCATGTTTACATGGATGGAGTTGGAGCATATTCTTCTTAGGAGAAGGGAGGGGGAAATGGGTGGAGGGAGGGTGATTGGTGGGATCACTTCTATGGTTTATCTTACAAGGGTACAAGTGAATCTTTCTAAGAGTAGAATATGATTGTCTTAACACAATAACTAAGAAAATGACATGAAGGCTATCTTAACCAGTTTGATGAAAATATTTCAAATTGTATATGAAAACACCACACTGTACCCCAGAATTGCATTAATGTATATAGTTATCATTTAATAAAAAAATATATAAAAAACATATTCTTCTTAGCAAAGTATCTCAAGAATGGAAGAAAAAGTATCCAATGTACTCATACCTACTATGAAACCAATTTATAGCTTTCATACAGAAGCTATAACCCAATTATAGCCCAAGAATATGGGGAAAGGGGAAAGGGAGGGGAGGGGAGGGGGGAGGATGGGTGGAGGGAAGGTGGGACCACACCTATGGTGCAACTTACAAGGGTACATGTGAAATTTACTAAATGTACACTACAAATGTCTTAACACAATAAATAAGAGCGTGCCATGAAGGCTATGTTAGTTAACCAGTTTGATGAAAATATTTCAGATTGTATATAAAACCAGAACATTGTACCCCATAATTGCATTAATGTACACAGCTATGATTTAATAATAAAAAAAAAGATAAAGAAAAAATGATGGGGCTTAGTACCTATGGCTCAAGTGGCTAAGGCACCAGCCACATACACCTAAGGTGGCAGGTTCGAATCCAGCCTGGGCCCGCCAAACTACAATGACAGCTGCAACCAAAAAATAACCAGGCATTGTGGCGGGTGCCTGTGGTCCCAGCTACTTGGGAGGCTGAGGCAGGAGACTCGCTTGAGCCCAGGAGTTGGAGGTTGCTGTGAGCTGTGAGGCCACGGCACTCTACCCAGGGGGACAGCTTGAGGCTCTGTCTCCAAAAAAAAAAAAAAAAGAAAAGAAAAGAAAAGAAAAAATGATGGGTTTGTCTTTTGGGGCCTACACTAGACTTATTTGAAAGGGAATAATAATGACTAGAAAACAAGTACTTTATGGCAGCATAAAGATGCACATTTAATGTTCCACTCTGCCGTGTATGTCCCAGGCTATGCCCTCCAGACACAGGTGTATGGGCAAGATCACATGGTTAGTGTGGGCTGACAATGTGAGCTCATTGGCAATCAGGCTGTCAGAGCTGTTTAACGTGTTTCAAAACCTTTCTCAGCCCCAGGCATCTTAAGAAGTGGCTCATAACAAGATAAGGCTTGCCACAAAGGGTTCCTCATTACCGCCAGTCAGCCCATTTGTTTTAGTACAGGGTATGTAATAGGGAACATAATAGGATGTAAGCTGTGGTATACTAATGTAGGATGAGTGGTGAGGGAGATGAAGTGTCTCCTATGCCATAAAAGCCAGAGTTGTCAATGTGATCAACACTGACTCTGAAAAGAAAGATGTGAAGAAGCCCGGACTCTCACATATTCCTGTTGGGATGCAAAATAGTATAGTTCAACTGTGGGGGGGATTTGTCCATATCTTTTAAAATTACATAAGCCTATGTAGAGCAATCTCACTTCCCAGACTCTATCCCAAACACATACCAGAAAAAATGTAAAATGACATATGCCCAATGCTATTTATTGACATTATTTATAATATCAAAAGACTGAAAGAAACCCAACACATCCACAAAGTGGAGTAATATACATTTATAAAAGGAATAATCTTCATGTACCGATACGAAATTATCTTGGGATACATTAAACGAAAAAAAGTAAATTAGAGGGCGGTTTTTAAATATGCCATCTGTGTGTACAAAACAGAGAAAGTGTGTGTTTGCCTGTATTTTTAAATAAACATCAAAAGTATGAACCAAATTCTAATAGAACTAGGGGAAGGAGGGAACAAGATATAGAAATGGAAAGTAAACTTCGCTGAATGTACCCAGTGACCTAATTTTGACTTTGGAAGCATAATTAAAAATAAAAATAAGTCAAAAGGAAAATAAAAGTCAATCCCTAAAAACTGAAAACAAGCTGAAACAAATGAATCTCACTGTATATCAAATTGGTGACATAACCATACAAAGAAAAAAATACCCTTGGCTCAGCGCCTGTGGCTCAAGTGGCTAAGGCACCAGCCACGTATACCCAAGGTAGTGGGTTCAAATCCAGCCCAGGACGCCAAACAACAATGATGGCTGCAACCAAAAAATAGCTGGGCGTTGTGGCGGGCGCCTGTGGTCCCAGCTACTCAGGAGGCTGAGGCAGAAGACTGCTTGAGCCCAGGAGTTAGAGGTTGCTGCGAGCTGTGATGTCACCGCACTCTACCCAGGGGGACAGCTTGAGGCTCTGTCTCAAAAAAAAAAAA
>NW_003852520.1:6025374-6026967 GCF_000181295.1 Otolemur garnettii
GAGACTCGCTTGAGCCCAGGAGTTGGAGGTTGCTGTGAGCTGTGATGCCATGGCACTCTACCCAGGGGGATAGCTTGAGGCTCTGTCTAAAAAAAAAAAAAGAATAATATTTTGCCTATATATCCCAAGTGATAAATGGTCTAAAGACAAAATGAACCACAAAGAAATCTTAAACTGATTTCCATAGTTTTAATGTTAATAGTAATATTAGTGTTGTTATTTTGAAATTTGTATTGGTTTATTTAGAATTAAATAAGTATGAGGTATAGTTATAAATCAAGATTGTCAGGGTAAGAGAAAAAAATACCAACTCTAAAATAAAGGAATTAGGTAAAATTTGTTAAATTTCAATTGGAAATATCATTATAAATTCACGATATTTTTCTTTTCTTTCTCTCTCTCTCTCTCTCTCCCCCTCCCTCCCTCTCTCTCTCTCTTTCTCTCTTTCTTTCTTTCTTTCTTTCTGACAAAGTCTTGCTCTGTTGCCTGGGCTAGAGTGCAGTTGTCAAAAGTACAAGAGGGTAGTGGTCTAGGTCCAGCTGCTCATCACACAAAGATCCAATTATGAAGGCAAGGAGGAATACCAAGGAAGAAAAGAATTTATAATACAACAGATGTCTTGCCAAGAGACTGGGAGAAGCTTCCATCTCCTGACTAATAGAAATCATGGGCTTTTTAAGGAGAGGACATATGCCTTAGAGCAGGTGGAAGGGAATGATGATTATTGGCTCAGGAAGTTTGCCAAGGGTCCTCCAGAATCTCAAATCCTTTGTCTTATAGAAAATCCATCATTTCAGGCCCAGGATGGTGGCCCAAGCCTATAACCTCAGCACTTAGGGAAGCTGAAGCAGGAGAATAACTTGGTCTCCTGAAACTCTGGACCTCAAGCAATCCTCCCATGTTGGCCTCCCAAAGTGCTAGGATTACAGACTTGAGCCCAGCCTCAATTGATTTTTCACAGAGTTTCCAAGACTACTCAATGAGTAAAAAATAGTCTCTTCAACAAATGCTTCCAGGACAATTACACAACCACATGAAATTGAACTCTCCTTCACACCGCATAGAAAATTAACTCAAAATGGATCAAAACCTACATGTGAAAGCTAAAACTATAAAACTCCAGAAAATAGGGGTATATCTTCATAACCTTGAATTTGGCAATCAAAAGCATAAGCAACAAAAGAAAAACATATACCTAAATTGGATATCATCAAACTTAAAAATTTTTGTGCCTTGAAAGACACAATAAAGAAAGTAAAAAGAGGGCTGGGCATAGTAGCTCATGCCTGTAATCCTAGCACCGAGGCAGGTGGATTGCTTGAGTGCAGGAGTTCGAGACCAGCCTAAGCAAGAGTGAGACCCTGTGTCTACAAAAAATAGACAAACTACCCAGACACAGTGACTCATGCCTGTAGTCCCAGCTACTTGGGAGGCTGAGGCAAGAGAATCACTCAAAGTCCAGGAGTTTGAGGTTGCTATGAACTATGATGATGCCATGGCACTCTACCCAGGGCACAGAGTGAGACTCTGTCTCAAAAAGAAAAAATTATTGTGAATCTAAAATTGCCCTAAAAAATGAATTCATTTTTTTTT
>NW_003852520.1:6028026-6030654 GCF_000181295.1 Otolemur garnettii
GGCGCCTGTGGCTCAGTGAGTAGGGCGCAGGCCGCATATACCAAGGGTGGCAGGTTCAAACCCGGCCCTGGCCAAACTGCAACAAAAAATAGCCTGGGGTTGTAGTGGGCGCCTGTGGTCCCAGCTACTCAGGAGACTGAGGCAAAAGAATTGCCTAAGCCCAAGAGCTGCAGGTTACTGTGAGCTGTGACACCACGGCACTCTACCTTGGGTGATAAAGTGAGACTCCATCTCTAAACAAACAAACAAACAAACAAAAACTATCGGAATTAATAAAAGAATTCAGTAAAGTTTTGGGATACAAAATCAATGTATAAAAATTAGTAGCATTTGTATATACCAACAGCAAACAATCTGAAATAGAAATCAAGAAAGCAATTCTATTTATAACAGCTACACACAAAAATAAAACACCTAGGAAACAATCTAACCAAAGAAGTGACAAATCCATACAAGGAAACTATAAAACGCTGTTGAAAGAAACAGAGAGGACACACACAAAAATGAAAATATACAAATATACTCTATGTTCATAGATTGAAGAATTAATTCAGTCAAAATGACAATGCCACCCAAAGTACTCCTGAGCAAAAAGAACAAAACTGAAGGCATCATGCTACCTGACTTCAAAATTTATTACAAACCCATAGTAACCCTTAGAGGGAGGCAGGATAGGGAAAGGGGGAGGGAGGAGGACGACTGGCAGAAGGAGGGAGGGCATGAGGTGGGATTTCACCTTGTGCACATTGTGAGGGTGTATAGCATGCCCCTGGGGGGATCTTTTACAACTGGAACTTTACTCTGGAAATGAGAACAATATAACCTAAAAATTTGTACCCTCATATTAATTTAAAATAAAAAATGCAAAACATGGACATCAAAAGACTTCCTATTACTTGTTAATAAAAATAAAATTACAAGGTCAGAAAAAAACCCCAAAGGTATAGTAATCCAAACAGCATGGTACTGGCATAAAAACAGACACACAAACCAATGCAGCAGAACAGAGAACCCAGAAATAAATCCACACTTTTACAACCAACTCATCTTTGACAAAGGTGCCAAGAACATACAATGGGGAAAGGGCAGTCTTTGCAATGAATGGTGCTGAAAAAACTGTATAACTATGTCTAGAAGAATGAAACTAGACCCCTAGTTCTCATCATATATAAAAATCAAATAAAAATGGATTAAAGACTTAAATCTAAGACCTGAACCTATGTAACTACTAGAAGAAAACATTGGGAAAAAGACTATAGAACCTTATTTCTATAATCTGGGCAAAGATTTTTGTGGTAAGACCTCAAAAACACAGGCAACAAAAGCAAAAATAGACAAATGTAATTACATCAAGCCAAAAGGCTTCTATACAGCAAAGAAAACAATTAACAAAGTGAAGAGATGATACTCAGAATGGGTGCAAATATTTGTAAACTATCCATCTGACAAGGGATTAACAACCAGAATGTATAAGGAGCTCAAATAGCTCAATAGCAAAAAAATAATCTGATTAAAAACAGGCAACAGATCTGAACAGATGTCTTTCAAAAGAAAACATACAAATGGCCAACAGGTATATTAAAAAATGCTCAACATAATCAGAGAAATGCAAATCAAAACCACAACTCATTATCATGTCACCCCTATTAAAATGGCCTGTATCAAGAAGACAGGAGATAACAGATACTGACAAAGATGTGGGAAAGAACCCTTTTACACTGTTGGTAGGAATGTAAGTTAGTACATCCACTACGGAGAAAAGTATGAAGTTTCCTTAAAAATCTAAAAATAAAACTACCATATGATCCAGCAATTTCACTTCTGGGCATATATCCCAAAAGGAAATCAATATATCAAAGAGATATCTGCACTCCCATATATATTGAAGCACTATTCATAATAGCCAACATAGAATCAATCTAAGTGCCCATTAAGGAATGAATGAATAAAGAAAATGTGTGTATGTGTATAATGGAATACTACTCAGCCATTAAAAAGAATGAAGTCCTGTCATTTGCAGCAACATGGATAAAAGTGGAGGATAAAACATAGATAAAATGAAATTTCATTATGTTAAGTGAAATAAGTCAAGCACAGAAAGACAAATAGCACATGTTCTCACACCTATGTGGGAGCTAAAAAAGTGAATCTCATGAAAATAGAGAGTAGACTGTTAGTTATCAGCAGCCAAGTAGAGGAGGGGGGAGGAGTATGAAGGGAAAAAAAGAAGAGATAAAATGTATTCATTAAAAATATCTAAAGCCAGAGAAAGTATAAAAAGATAGCAAAATAAGGATAAATATGAGAAATAGAAAAGTTTCAAAGATTATAGATTTTAATCCAATTGTATCAATAATTGTTCTGCTAATCTCTGGATTTTAATCAATAAGTATAAGCTGTTGTCAAATTGGATTAAAAATCAAACCTAGCCCCCAAAGTATACAGTCTATAAGAAGCTTAACTTTAATATATATATAGAGAGAGAGAGAGCTTACTTTATTATATATATATTTTTTATTTTATTATTTTTTTTTTAGAGACGAAGTCTCACTTTCTTGCCCTTGGTAGAGTGCTGTGGCATCACAGCTCACAGCAACCTCCAATTCCTGGGCTTAAGGTGATTCTCTT
>NW_003852520.1:6030795-6035106 GCF_000181295.1 Otolemur garnettii
TTTTTTTTTTGAGATAGAGTCTCACTCTGTTGCCCTGAGTAGAGTGCCCTGGTGTCATAGCTCACAGCAACCTCAACTCTTGAGCTCAAGTGTTCCTCTCACCTCAACTTCCCCAGTAGTTGGAACTATAGGCACCCGGCACAATGTCCAGCTTGTTTTTCTATTTTTTTTTTTTTAGTAGATATAGGGTCTCACTCTTGTTCAAGAAAGAGTCTTGCAGGTCTAGAACTCCTGGGCTCAAGGGATCCACCCACCTCCGCCTCCCAGAGTGCTAGGATTACAGGCATAAGCCACCATACCCAGCCACAAGAAACGTACTTTAAATATAAAGACTCAGGTTAAAATTAAAGAATGAAGACAGATTATGAAAACACTAATCAAAATAAAATTAATCATATTAATTTCAGACAAAGCAGACTTTGGGACAAGAAAGATTATTCAGGATAAAGAAGGCATTACATAATGATAAAATAGTCAATTCTCCAAAAACACATGCCATCCTTAACATGTATGCACCTAATAGCAGAGCCTAAAAATCTATGAAAGAAAACTAGTAAACCTGAGAGGAGCAATAGAAAAATCCACAAGTTAGGTGTAAATACCCCTCTTTCAGTAAGTGATAGACCAGACAGAAAAGTAGTAAGGATATAGCTGACCTAAATAGCACTACCTACCAACTTTACCTAATGGAAATTTATAGAACACTCCACTTAAGAGCAACAGAAGACATTCTGCTTAAGTGAATATGGAACATTCATCAAAATAGATTGCAGTTGGGGTGATAAAACACATTCAACACATTTAAAGGTATAAAAATCATACAAAATGTATTCTCAGACTATAAAGGAATGAAACTAGAAACCAGTAACAGAGTGATTAACTGCAAAGTTTCTAGATATTTGGAAATTAAATAACACACTTCAGGAGTTCAAGACCAGCCTGAGCATGAGTGAGACCCTGTCTCTACAAAACATAGGAAAAAATCAGCCAGACATGGTGGTGGGTGCCTGTAGTCCCAGCTACTCAGGAGGCTGAGGCAGGAGGATCCCTTGAGTCCAGGAGCAGCGAGCTATGATGACGCCACTGCACTCTACGCAAGGAAATAGAGTGAAATTCTGTCTCAAAAAAAATTAATATCCATCTCATCAAATATTATGGGATGAAGTGAAATCACTGCTTACAGGGAAAATCATGGTGACATTAAATGCATGTGATAGATATGAAGAAAGGTCTAAAATCAATAACCTGAGTCCCACTTTAGGAAACAAACAACTCTATGTGCATTCATTTGATAACTAAGATGATTCTACCAGACATTTGGGGAAGACATGATACCAACATTCTATAATCTCCCCGAGAAAACAGAAGAGAACGAAACACTTCCCAACTCATTATATGAGGCCAACATTATCCTAATACCAGATCTGGACAAAAACTTTACAAGAAAAAAAAAACTACTTTAAAAAAAAAAAAAAAACTACAGATAACCTCTATGAACATCGATGCAAAAATGCTTAAGAAAATATGTGTTAGAGGAGTGAGGCGGTGCCAGGCGCGGAGGTCGGCCTGGCACGGGGGAGTGAGAGGGAGCCCGGGTGGTGTCTGTGGCGGGGCGGTGAGCGTGAAGCTGGCGGGCTACCGGGTGTAGGTCAGGGGGCGTCAGAGGCGCGCGGACCTTGCTCATGCTGACCCGGCGACTGCGTCCAGCCCCTCCCCTCCCCTCCGCCCCGCCCCTCCGCTCCGCCCCGCCCTCTACCCCGCCCCTCAGAGACAGGATGACGAATAGGACCCAGCATTATGACGTCCTGGGGGTGAAGCCCAGCACCTCCCCGGAGATCAGTAAACACTGTAGGAAGCTGGCACTCAAGTACCACCCGGACAAGAACGTGGGTGAAGGTGAGAACGTTCAAACTCCTATTTCAGTCATATGAAGTGTTTCCGATCCAAAGAAAAGGACATTTAAGAACAGGACAGACAACAGGTAATTAAAGAAGGAGGTGCAAGAGGTCCAAGCTTCTCTTCAACCATGGATGTATTCGATATGTTCTTTGGTGCTGGAGGACAGATGCAGAGAGAGCGAAGAGGCAAGAATGTGGTACATCAGTTATCTGTAACTCTTGAAGACTTGTACAATGGAGTCACAAAGAAATTAGCCTTGCAGAAAAACGTGATCTGTCAGAAATGTGGAGGCATTGGTGGGAAGAAGGGATCAACAGAAAAGTGCCAGATATGCTGGGGGCGAGGGATGCAGACACACATCCAGCCGATCGGGCCAGGCATGGTGCAGCAAATCCAAACTGTGTGTGGTGAGTGTAGGGGCGTGGGAGAGCGCAGCAGCTTCAAGGACCGCTGCGAGAGCTGCAGTGGCGCCAAGGTGGTCCGTGAGAAGAAGATTATTGAGGTACATGTCGAAAAAGGTATGAAAGATGGGCGAAAGATAGTGTTTCATGGAGAAGGAGATCAGGAGCCTGATCTGGAGCCTGGTGATGTCATAATTGTACTTGATCAGAAGGATCACAGTGTCTTTCAGAGACGAGGCCATGACCTAATCATGAAAATGAAAGTTCAGCTTTCTGAAGCTCTTTGTGGCTTCAAGAAGACAATAAAAACCCTGGATGATCGAAATCTTGTTATTACATCCAAACCAGGTGAGGTGATAAAGCCCGGGGACCTGAAATCTGTGCGAAACGAAGGAATGCCCATTTTCAAAACACCTCTGGAGAAAGGAAGCCTGATCATACATTTTCTGGTCATCTTTCCTGAAAAGCATTGGCTTGGTACAGAAAAGCTTCCTCAATTGGAAAATCTGCTCCCTCCTCGACAGAAAGTGACAATGACAGATGACATGGATCAGGTGGAGTTGAAGGAGTTTAACCCCAGTGAACATAACTGGCGCCAGCATGGGGAGGCCTACGAGGAGGACGATGAAGTGCCCCGGACTGGAGTGCAGTGCCAGATGGCATAACATGGCACAGTACAGCACGGCCAGCCAGACTAGCACATGATCAATGTGAAGTTGGCACAATAAAAATGACATCGCTTTAATGGCCTTGTGTTTGGGTGTCCTCTGTAATGCGTTTAGCGTTCAATTGCTGAGTGTTCTTTTGGTTGCAACTTAAGTTATAGATTAATTTATATTTAAATGTTTTAAATGTGAATCACCTCTAGTCTGCATATGGAATCTGTTCATTTACATTTTCAAGATATACCTTTGAGATGCCAGGGACCGCACTTACACTTTGTGCTTCTTCTGGCTTTGCCATAATTCAGTTCCACCAGTAAAGTGTAGCCCAGATAGCAGCAATTAGCCCCCTAGCAAACCCCAAGGCACAAAGTGGTCGTCTTGGCCCATCTCTAGGTCTGTGGTTTCTTTTACCTCCCCCCCCTCCCTTGGCAGAGTTACTAGGGTGTAATCTCAGGGCTGCTAATATGACATTTCTGAATCTAGAATCTAGATGGTCCTCTTAAAGAATAAAAGCACATCTTTGCCTTGGACGTGGTTTCGCGTGCCTAGTTAGCACACCCACAGTTGCAGGGTCACTTAGTCCCTACTGTTCTATGCCCTTCTGTGACTGGAATGAGGTGTGAGTCTCATCATCTCTCTTGGAAGTCTTCTGACTCTTCCAAGCCCCGTGGTGAGGATAAACCAATGTTTATTAAAATATGCTGGTTCAGATGGAGACTTTACCTCTTTTATGTTTACCTGGATGGAGCTGGATCATATGGGGTCCTCAAACTTTTTAAACGGGGGGCCAGTTCACTGTTCCTCCGACTGTTGGAGGGCCGGACTGCGGGCCCCAGGACGAGTCGGCTGCTAAGCAGGACAGGCAGCAGCAGCAAAAACACCCAGCGGGCGGGATAAATGACCTAGGCGGGCTGCATGTGGCCCGCGGCCGTAGTTTGAGGACGCCTTTAGTAAAGTATCTCAAGAATAGGGAAAAAAGAGCAAGCAAACTTCTCGGCTGAGCAGGGAGCCGAGCTTCCTCCTCCGAGGGCCGTGCTGCGCCACCCGACTGGTCCTTCTGCCCCTGCCTCCGCAGCTAGCCTGCCAGCAAGGGGGCGAGCGAAAGGCGCGCTATGGAGCAGCCGCGGTCCGGGGTCGTCCGCGCGGGCCATGTCGCTGTGGGGGGAGCCGCTTCAGGCCTCGTCACCCTCGGGCTCACAGCCGCCTTTGGCCGGCGCGACCCTCAACCGCCTGCAGGAGCCGCTGCTGCGGAGGTTCAGCGAGAGCTTGGACCGGGCGCCCGAGGGCCGGGGCTGGAGCAGGCTGGCCGAGGTAGCCGAGAGCCAGGGGCGTCTCCGGCTCAGCTG
>NW_003852520.1:6037611-6039092 GCF_000181295.1 Otolemur garnettii
AACAAAAAAAAAACCTACAACTAGCATCATAATTAATGAAGAAAAAGTTGGCGCTTTCCCACTAAGTTCACAAACAAGGCAGACCTCTTCAATAGGTTAAAAACAAAGAAAGTCTGGGAAACCACCACAGACCAGAGAAGGCTAAGGAGACAAGGCAACTAAATGCAATGTGGTATTTTGGATGGGATCCTGGGATAGAAAAGGGACATGAGGAAAAACTAGTGAAATCTTAATGAACTATGGAGTTTACTTAATTACAATCTACCGATATTGTCTCCTTAGTTATGACAGATGTACAACAGTAATGTAAGATGTTAAGAATAGGGAAACTGGCCCAGCGTGGTGGCTCACACCTGAAATTCTAACATTCTGAGAGGCCAAGGCAGGAGGATCAATTACGTTCAGGAGTTGGAGACCAGCCTGAGCAAAGTTAGACCCCTTCTCTACTAAAAACAGAAAATTAGCCTAGTGTATGGTAGGTGTCTATAGCCCCAGCTACTCAGGAGGATTGAGGCAGGAGGATTGCTTGAGCCCAGGACTTTGAGGTTGCTGTGTGCTAGGTTAATGTCATAGCACTCTAGCCTGGACAACAGAGTGACACTCTGTCTCAAAACAAACAAAACAAAACAAAAAGTTCTCCTTGGTGGTTAGTGCTGAGAGTGCGGAGTGTGTGCTCTGGACTCGGAACACGCATTTATTATTTAAAAAGTCCAAAAAAAATCTAAAAAAAATTTTTTAAAAATCAAACAAAAAAATTACAAAAAATCCGTGTCTCCCCCACCATAGACTTTTTTTTTTTCTTCGTCTTTTATAAAATAACCCGGTGAAGCAGCCGAGACCGACCCACCGCCCGCGGCCCCGCAGCAGCTCCAAGGAGGAACCAAGAGACCGAGGCCTTCCTGCGGCCCGGACCAACACTGCCACCCTTGCTTCCGGCCGGGAGCCAGCGGCAGCGGACCGACCCGGTTCTGCGGCCGTTGAATAGTTTTCGATTTCGGTTGATTTTTGTCCCTCTGCGCTTGCCATCCGCTCTCCTCCCCCCCGCCCCTGGCTCCGGCCCCGGCCCCAGCACTCACTCTCCCCTCACCGACAGGTCGCGGCCTGTGGGCCTACGGGCAGCCATGCGGAGATGAACCCCAGCGCCCCCAGCTACTCCATGGCCTCGCTCGACGTGGGGGACCTACACCCCGACGTGACTGAGAGCAGTTCAGCCTGGCCGGGCCCATCGTCTCCATCCAGGTCTGCAGGGATATGATCACCCACCGCCCCTTGGGCTACACGTATGTGAACTTCCAGCAGCCGGCTGACGCGGAGCGTGCTTTGGACACCATGAATTTTGATGTTATTAAGGGCAAGCCAGTTCGTATCATGTGGTCTCAGCGTGATCCATCACTTCGCAAAAGTGGAGTAGGTAACATATTCATTAAAAATTTAGACAAATCGGCTCGGCGCCTATAGCTCAACCGGCTAAGGCGCCAGCC
>NW_003852520.1:6039363-6043185 GCF_000181295.1 Otolemur garnettii
AAAAAAAAAAAATTTGGACAAATCCATCAATAATAAAGCACTGTATGATACATTTTCTGCTTTTGGTAACATCCTTTCATGTAAGGTGGTTTGGGATGAAAATGGTTCCAAGGGCTATGGATTTGTACACGTTGAGACACAGGAAGCAGCTGAAATAGCTATTGAAAAAATGAATGGGATGCTTCTAAATGATCGGAAAGTATTTGTTGGACGATTTAAGTCTCGTAAAGAAAGAGAAGCAGAACTTGGAGCTAGGGCAAAAGAATTCACCAATATTTACATCAAGAATTTTGGAGAAGACATGGATGATGAGCACCTTAAGGATCTCTTTGGCAAGTTTGGACCTGCCTTAAGTGTGAAAGTAATGACTGATGAAACTGGAAAATACAAAGGATTTGGATTTGTAAGCTTTGAAAGGCATGAAGATGCACAGAAAGCTGTGGATGAGATGAATGGAAAAGAGCTCAATGGAAAACAAATATATGTTGGTCGAGCTCAGAAAAAAGTGGAACGGCAGACAGAACTTAAGCGCAAATTTGAACAGATGAAGCAAGATAGGATCACCAGATACCAGGGTGTTAACCTTTATGTGAAAAATCTTGATGATGGTATTGATGATGAACATCTCCGGAAAGAGTTTTCTCCATTTGGTACAATCACTAGTGCAAAGGTTATGATGGAGGGTGGTCGCAGCAAAGGTTTTGGTTTTGTATGTTTCTCCTCCCTGGAAGAAGCCACTAAAGCAGTTACGGAAACGAATGGTAGAATTGTGGCCACCAAGCCATTGCATGTAGCTTTAGCACAATGCAAAGAACACCAGGCTCACCTCACTAACCAGTATGTGCAGAGAATGGCAAGTGTACAAGCTGTGCCCAATCCTGTAATCAACCCCTACCAGCCAACACCTCCTTCAGGTTACTTCATGGCAGCTATCCCACAGACTCAGAACCATGCTGCATACTATCCTCCTAGCCAAATTGCTCAACTAAGACCAAGTCCTCCCTGGACTGCTCAGGGTGCCAGACCTCATCCATTCCAAAATACGCCTGGTGCTATCCACCCAGCCGCTCCTAGACCACCATTTAGTACTAAGAGACCAGCTTCTTCACAGGTTCCACGAGTCATGTCAACACAGCGTGTTGCTAACACATCAACACAGACAATGGGTCCATGTCCTGCAGCTGCTGCTGCTTCAGCTACTCCTGCTGTTCACACCATTCCACAGTACAAATATGCTGCGGGAGTCTGCAATCCTTGGCAACATCTTAATGCACAGCCACAAGTTACCATGCAACAGCCTGCTGTTCATGTACAAGGTCAGGAACCTTTGACTGCTTCCATGCTGGCATCTGCCCCCCCTCAAGAGCAAGAGCAAAAGCAAATGTTGGGTGAACGGCTGTTTCCTCTTATTCAAGCCATGCACCCTACTCTTGCTAGTAAAATCACTGGTATGTTGTTGGAGATTGATAATTCAGAACTTCTTCATATGCTTGAATCTCCAGAGTCTCTCCATTCTGAGGTTGATGAAGCAGTGGCTGTACTACAAGCCCACCAAGCTAAAGAGGCTGCTCAGAAAGCAGTTAACAGTGCCATTGGCGTTCCAACTGTTTAAAATTGATCAGGGACCATGAAAAGAAACTTGTGCTTCACCGAAGAAAAATATCTAAACCTCAAAAAACTTAAATATTATTGAAAAAAAATTGCAAAATATAAAATAAACTAAAAAAGGAAAGGAAACTTTGAACCTTATGTACCGAGCAAATGCCACGTCCTGCAGATAAAATGCTAGTCCTAGACTACCTATTGACTTAAAAACAACAAAAGAAACAAAAAATAGTAAAATATAAAAACAAATTCATGTTTTATAGACCCTGGGAAAAAGAATTTTCAGCAAAGTACAAAAATTTAAAGCATTCCTTTCTTTAATTTTGTAATTCTTTACTGTGGAATAGCTCAGAATATCAGTTCTGTTTTAAGTAACAGAATTGATAACTGAGCAAGGAAATGTAATTTGGATTATAAAATTCTTGCTTTAATAAAAATTCCTTAAACGGGAAAAAAACAAAAAAGAGTAGGAGAAATTAAGTGAAAGGCACATAAACTCTTTATATGGGCGGTGCCTGTGGCTCAGTGGGTAGGGCGTCAGCCCCATATACCGAGGGGGGTGGGTTAGAACCCATCCCAGCCAAACTGCAATGAAAATTATAGCTGGGCGTTGTGGGTGCCTGTAGTCTCAGCTACTCCGGAAGCTGAGGCAAGAGAATTGCCTAAGGCCAGGAGTTGGTTGCTGTGAGCTGTGACGCCAAGGCACTCTACTGAGGGTGATAAAATGAAGCTCTGTCTCTTAAAAAAAAAAAAAAAGAGAAACTTTTTGTATCATCGTTGCAACTTTTCTTTAAATTTAAAACTTGTGAAATTGGACAGTGCTGTGGCTTGAAGGAGTAGGATGCCAACCCCATATGCCAGAGGTGGTGGGTTCAAACCTAGCCCCAGCCAAAAACTGCAAACAAAAAAAAACAAAAAAAAACCTTGTAAAATTAAATGTTTATTAAACAAAGAATAATAACTGCATTGATTGAAGCAGTTATAAAAACATGATTTATAATGAAACTAACAACAAAAATCTTTGTTGATCATCATTGACGGCATCAACTCATAACTCACAAAACTGATAAAGAAGAAAAATGAAACATGTATTCTGTCTTTTCTGTATGTATTATGACTCAGAATAAGCAAATAACTGAGGAGGTAAAGTTCCTATTTCTGAGAGAATTATGGCTAATAAATGCAGAAGAAAATAGTAGAAAAATACCCATTTTGTAGTTTTCTTTTTGTTGTTGTTGAGACAGTCTCACTCTGTTGCCCTGGGTAGGGTGCTGTGGTGTCATAGCTCACAGCAACCTCTTGGGCTCAAGTGATTCTCTTTTCTTGCCTCAGCTTCCCAAGTAGCTGGGACCACAGGCACCCACCAGAATGCCTGGCTAGTTTTTCTATTTTTAGTAGAGATGGAGTCTCTCTCTTGTTCAAGCTGGTCTTAAACTTCTGAGCTCAAGCAATCCACCAGTGTCAGCCTCCCAGAGTGCTAGGATTACAACTGTGTGCCACCATGCCTGGCCTCCATTTTGCAATTCTTTAATGAAATCATGAATACTAGGGAATGATTACTAGATAAAAGGTTGATGGGGATCTTTATCATGGGTGGATAAGCTGGCACCATCTGCATCCACTGGTCAATCTTAGCAGCAATCAAAATGAGATATGCGGTCATAATGCACATCATAATGTCATATGGTAGGAAGTACATAGCACATTTTCCATATATCTTTGCCTAAAAAAAAAAAATATCTCTCTCTCCCTCTCTCTCTCTCTCTCTCCTAAATCTAATCAAATCTTTAAGTGTAATTATTGGTTCACAGGAAATACAGGGAACAAAGGACAAGTTAAACAATACTATGAGGAAGCAATTGACCAAATCCAGAGTGCTAGACAGTGTACAGAAAAAAAAATGACACTTTCTTCAGCAAATCAGTGACATTAAAAAAAAAAGAGAAGAGGGCCAGGAGCAGTGGCTCATGCCTGTAATCCCAGCACTTGGGAGGCAGAGGCAGGTGATTGCCTGAGCTCACAGGTTCGAGACCAGCCTGAGTCAGAGTGAGACCTAGCCTCTAAAAATAGCCAGGCATTTTGGCAGGCATCTGTAGTCCCAGCTACTAGGGAGGCTAAAGCAAGAGAATTGCTTGAGTCCAAGAGGTTGAGTTTGCTGTGACACCACGGCACTCTACCGAGTGTGACAAAGTGAGACTCTGTCTCAAAAAAAAAAAA
>NW_003852520.1:6046015-6047849 GCF_000181295.1 Otolemur garnettii
CCTGTGGCTCAAAGGAGTAGGGCGCTGGCCCCATATGCCGGAGGTGGCAGGTTCAAACCCAGCCCCGTCCAAAAAAAAAAAGATCTTAGTATATATTTATACACTTTCCAGACATTTTACTATGAATACAATACATAGATACAAATATCTTTAAAAAAAATAAAATTTGGACTATACTGTATGTGTTCTTCTGTAGCCTAGGTTGTTGTGGGTGTGGTATTATAACCTCTGGGTAATCATACTAATATGTAAACATGGCCTACTTTTGTTTCATTTTCTTCCCACAGCTGTTTCATTAACTACAATGAGCCTTTTAATGAATATGTACCACATGTGCCAAAGGAACAGCCATCTCTAGTCTGAACTCCTGCAGCTGGTCTCCTGGCTTCTCATTTTACCCTCTAATCCATCCTTTACACAAACACCAAAGTGATCTTCCAGGAATAGCCCTAACCAAGTCACTTCTCTACTCAAAACCATTCAATGCAAGAGGTTATGTAGTGTATGATTCCATTTATGAGAGTCTCAAAAAGACAAAACTGTAGGCACAGAGGAGTGGTTGCCAGAGTTAGGGGTATGGGGAAGGTGTGATGGGACAAGGGAATTGTTCTGTGGCCTGACTGTCGTGGTGGTTACATAAATCTACACCTGTTAAAATTCACAGAACTGTGCATTACTTCCAAATGTCAGTTTTCCTATATGATTATTTTTTTTAAACTTTCAATGGTTCTCCCAGTGCTTGCAGATTCTAATTCAGCAGTCTAAGCCAATATATTTAAGGCCCTCCCTGGGCCTCCCACCTCCCAGTCTACTTTTGCAACCTCGTCTTTCACATGCTATATTCCAACCACACTGTAACTACTTGCTGTTCAGTGAAAATATATTTCATGAACTTTTCATTTTTTTCTTTTTCTTGTTAGTTATTTCTGAGCCCAGAAAAGATAGGTTTTCATATATCAGCTATGACTGTAACAGCCACCCCACTCCCTGCCTTTTGATAGAGAGTCTCACTCTATTGTCCTGGGTACAGTGCAGTGGCATCTCCATAATTCACGGCAACCTTAAACTCCTGGGCTCAAGTGATTCCTCCTGTCGAAGCCTCCTGACTACTGCAGACTACAGGCACATGCCACAATCCCCAGCTAATTTTTCTATTTTTTGCAGGGACAGAGTCTTGCTCTTACTCAGGTTGGTTTTGAGCTCCTGAGCTTGAATAATCCTGCTTTGGCCTCCCAGAGAGCTAGGATTACAGGGATGAGCCACCATGCCCAGTCAGGCTCCATTTTTAATGCTTCTTATATGTGTATATGTTATTTCCAACAACCTTGAGATATGCACTATTATTAAACTCATTTTTCAGGCAAGAAACAGGCAGAGGTTAAATAATCCATTCATGATGATCATTACTGCCAATACATGGCTAAGGTGGGAATGAAACCTAGCCTGGTTCCTGACTGTACAACTGATTTATAATAACACCTACCTCAAGTGGCTAAGGCGCCAGGCACATACACCAGAGCTGACAGGTTCGAATCCAGCCCAGGCCTGCCAAACAACAATGAAAACCACAACCAAAAAATAGCTGGGTGTTGGGACCAGTGCCTGTAATCCCAGCTACTTGAGAGGCTGAGACAAGAGAATCGCCTAAGCCCAGGAGTTGGAGGTTGCTGTGAGCTGTGATGCCATGGCACTCTACCCAGGGTGACTGCTTGAGGCTTTGTCTCAAAATAAATAAATAAATAAATAATGCCTCACTGAAATAATTTTAAGTTTCTTATTTGAGACAGAATCCATAACATTTGTGAAAGGTAATTTGTGACCCATTTCTTTCTTT
>NW_003852520.1:6048052-6052580 GCF_000181295.1 Otolemur garnettii
GGGTCCGGGCTGGGGATTCGAACCCACCACCTTAGGTGTACGTGGCTGGCGCCTTAGCCGGTTGAGCTATAGGCACCGAGCCAACCCATTTATTTCTTTTCATGGCAACCAGTTTTATGAAATGGATGACACATATCCATGTCCTACTGCACCCCTACCCCAGAACCCAAGCTAGGTAGCAATGTTCACTCTTAAAAAATCATGCATTGGTTCTGTTGTGACTTCTTGCTTACATTACCTGTGTCCAGAATAATCACTACATCTGCCTAATGTTTAAAAATATTCCCTGAGCCTTAGTAATTATTTATGAAACTAGTGTTTCTGATTCTTTCTCCTTTAAGATCCAGAAAGAAAATGAGGGTCCAGCATTAGAATTTTATGTGCCCCAGGCAAAAAACAGCTCTGGCCATCAACCCAGGCATCAAGCTAGGATGAACAAAGGACTGTCAGTCTTATGTGCCCCTGACTGATACAAGAGTACCACCACCAATAAGGTGCCTCTTTGCCCATTGCCAAGAGGTATGTCATGAACTTTGACACCTCTATGTCTTTGCTTGGTAATGTTCCTTCTGTTAAAACACACCCCCACTGACCACCACCACCAATGGAAACCCTACTGTCCATCAACGTTTAGCTTAAATCTCACATCCTCTGAGTATCTCCTCATCTCCTCAGTCAGAATTGAATCTCTCTTTCTCCAGCGCTCCCACACTTTCCTCAGAAGTATTCACTACAACTGAACATTTACATTCCTTCCATTCCCGTCTCAGCACCTACTGCCCCACTAGTTTCCAGGCCAGGCTGTACACATAGATTTTAGATTTGTCCTGTTATTTACTTCCCATCCTTCAAACTCAAGCTTTCAACTTCATTCTTAATTAAATAAGTTCCTGCTTTTCTCCTCTGGTGCTAGATTCCTTGCTTGGCCCCCTAAACACATGATTACCCCATGCCACACCCAGGGAAGGTCTAATTTTCCGACCTGGCTATTCCTGTTTAATCCCACTCTCCTGGCTTGCAGACAGAGAAACTTGTCTAGCAGGTATGGGTATCTGGAGGTTGAGGCTGGTGGGAGGAATGTCTCATTGGCCAGTGAGCCAATCTAATGAAGAAGAGCAAGTTAGAGAGTCAAGAGAAGCAGGCAGAGGTTGGTAAACCAGAGAACCAGAGCCAAGGAAAGTAAGAAGGACTGGAAAGAAAACCAAGAATATGAATGTGTTGAGGGCAGGGAACCATATAGAGCCGGCTAAGCCATAAGCCAACTTGGGTATAAATATTAGAAATAAGGGTCTTTTGCTTGTTTCCTTCTGTGTGATATGTGCATGGATCTGTCTCCATTTAAAGAGCCAAAGATGAGTATAAAATGCTCATTGACTTTAGTTCTACCTAGTTCAGAGCACGGTTCTCAATATCTACGGGAGGCAGTATGATAGAAAGGAAAAAATATGACCTCTGGAATCAGAATGACTCAGGGTAAAATTCCTGGTCTTTGCCTTAGTTGTGTGACCTTGGGCTCTCAACTTCAAGTGACTCTCAACTTCAACTTCTTTACCTGAAAAATAGAAATAGAGCTACTTCACAGGGTCATTATGATGATAAAATGAAACTATATAAGCACTCAATAGATGATAGCCTCCTTTCAAAAACAGCTATCATAACTTCTTATATTTCTAGTTAGTTGTATAAAACATGTCTCTCTCTTCAGGCAGAGCTTAAACTCGTTGAGAACACAATGTGTGAATCACTTGTCATATGTATTTTACTTTTTAATGTCATTTTTCTGATTACGAATATCACATAAATTTATACAAAATCTAAATTTTGCAAAACGCTTAGCACGGGAGAAATCCCCAATAAGCTTCCCTACCTTCCTAAACAGAGAACTGCTGAAAAGAGTTTGGAGCCTTTTCCTCCACCTTCCTGCACTGTTAATTTGTTGTTTTTTTTTTTTTAACAAAAATGAAATTGTTGTTAAAGTATGGTTCTCAAAATATAGTAGAAAAAAAGAAACATAAGTTTCATACAAATAGCATGAGCATGTGTCAAAGTCTGATTTAAACTCATTGAGGAGGAAACCAAAAGGATGGCAAAGTGAACTCAAAAGAGGATATGAAAACGGGTATTTTATATACAGTTGGTAAGAAAAAAAAAAGAAATGCTAAAATAAGGTTGCTAAATTAGAATCAAATCTGGTTCATGTTCTACAGGGCAATAGGAACTAAAATTGTGGTGTCTTTTGTTTTTACTATTTAACACACAATTTAGTACATAGTTTCATTTCTATAAAGATACATTAAAATTGTAGTTTCGGAGCTGAGACAGTCAATTGTCAGTACTATCACAATTGATTGTTTTATTCAATAATGTTATGCTCTAGGTTTTATTTAAGACTTTAGGGGTTTTTTTGTTTGTTTGTTTGTTTGTTTTTTGAGACAGAGCCTCAAGCTGTCACCCTGGGTAGAGTGCTGTAGCATCATAGCTCACAGCAACCTCCAACTCCTGGGCTCAAGCCAGTCTCCTGCCTCTGCCTCCCAAGCAGCTGGGACTACAGGCACCTGTCACAATGCCTGGCTATTTTTGGGTTGCAGCTGTCATTGTTGTTTGGCAGGCCCAGGCTGGATTCGAACCTGACAGCTCAGGTATATGTGGCTGGCGCCTTAGCCGTTTAAGCCACAGGCACCGAGCCAAGACTTTAGTTTTTTAGAGCAGTTTTAGATTCACAGCAAAATTGAGAGGAAGGTACAGAGATTTTTCCATATACCCACTGCCTCCACATGTACATAGCCTCCCTCATTTTCAGCATCCCCCATTAGAGTGGTGCATTTGTTACACTTGACAAAACTACATCAACATATCATTATTACCCAAAGTCCCCAGCTTACATTAGGGTTGAGTCTTGGTGTTGCACAGTCTTCAGGTTTAGACAAATGTATAATGATATGTAGGCACTGTTATATTAATAGTATCATACAGAGTAGGCTGGGCATGGTGGCTTACACCTGTCAAACTCGCACTCTGGGAGGCCATGGTGGGTAGATTGCCTGAGCTCACAAGTTAGAGACCAACCTGAGCTAGCGTGAGACCCTGTCTCTAAAAATAGTTGGGCATTGTGGCAGGCGTCTGTAGTCCCAGCTACTTCGATGGCTGAAGCAAGAGAATCACTTAAGCCCAAGAGTTTGAGGTTGCTGTGAGCTATGATGCCACAGCACTCTACTGAGCATGACTGAGACTCCATCTCAAAAAAAAAAAATAGTATCATACAGAGTAGTTTCACTGCCCCCCAAATCTTCTGTGCTCCACCTACCCCACCCCATTGTGGTATCTTCTTTAGGTCAACAGAAAATAATATCACTATATTTTATCAGTTTTACAGAATTACAACGATTGGACTCTAATTAAATTGTACTAAATTACAATTCTCTAGACCTAAAGAATCGGATGACTCTCAGATAGGCCTGTTGGAAAATGCTGTTAATGTGATATTAAAGTATCAAGTAATCATCTTTCCTTTAGTATCAGTTTCCTAGTGCTGCTGTAACAAATTACCACAAACTAGGCATCTTTAAACAACACATTTATTTTCTTAACAGTTCTGGAAATCAGAAGTTGGAATTTAGTTTCATTAGGCAGAAATCAACAAATTAGCAGTCACACTCCTGGAGCTCTATGGGAGAATGTTTCCTTGTTTTCTCCACATTTTAGAGATGCATTCTTGCATTCCTTGGTTTGTGGCCTCTTCCTCCATCTTCAAAGCCAACAGTGTAACATCTTCAAATATCTCTGCCTCCATTTTCACATCCTCTTCTCACTTTCTCTCTTAAAAGGATCCTTGTGGTTACATCAGGCACACCCAAATAATCCAGGGTATCTCCCCATTTTGAGGTCAACTAATTAGCAACCTTAATTACCAGCATCATGTAACATAACATATTCACGAGTTCCAAGGAATAGGACATGGAGATCTGTGATGGGGGAGTGGTCATTATTCTTCCTATCACACCCCTCTTTTTTTTTTTTTTTTGAGACAGAGCCTCAAGCTGTTGCCCTGGGTAGAGCACTGTGGCATCACAGCTCACAGCAACCTCCAACTCCTGGGCTCAAGCAAGTCTCCTGCCTCTGCCTCCCAAGTAGCTGGGACTATTTTTTGGTTGCAGCTGTCATTGTTGTTTGGCGGCCCGGGCTGATTTCGAACCTGCCGGCTCAGGTGTATGTGGCTGGCACCTTAGGCGCTTGAGCCACAGGCACCAAGCCGCTGTTCACAAATTTTTAACAATTACTTATAACCTAATCTTACATATTTTATTTGATTTGCTTTTGTCACTTTTCACTGAGTACATGCTCTATGCATCTACCTCACTTCTCTTAATGGCTAGATAGTATTCAAATTATGGAACTGCTGGAATTTAATCATTTTACCACAGATGGAAATTTAAGTTACCAATTTTTCACTGCTATAAACAGTAAGGCAACAAACATTCCTATAAATATCTTTTTGCGGCTCGGCGCCTGTGGCTCAAGCGGCTAAGGC
>NW_003852520.1:6052752-6057172 GCF_000181295.1 Otolemur garnettii
TGTGAGCGTGATGCCATGGCACTCTACCCAGGGGGATAGCCTGAGGCTCCGTCTCAAAAAAAAATATCTTTTTGCACAGTTGTGGCTATGTTTCTATAGAAAAAAATCGTAGAGGTTAACATTCTGAGTCAATGTGTATTATCTACTCCCACTGCTTCACCTAACTAGCCTAAAAAGACAAACAAAAATAAAGTGTATACCCATTGAATTTTGACAAATATTTTACAAATCACCTTCCAAAAATGTGCAATTGGTTCAGCACCTGTAGCTCAGTGGCTAGGGTGCCAGGCACATACACCAGAGCTGGCGGGTTCGAATCCAGCCCAGGCCTGCCAAACAACTATGACAACTCCAACCAAAAAATAGCCGGGCCTTGTGGTGGCTGCCTATAGTCCTAGCTACTTGGAAGGCTGAGGCAAGAGAATTGCTTAAGCCCAAGACCTTGAGGTTGCTGTGAGCTGTGACTCCACAGCACTGTACCCAAGGTGACATAGAGAGACTCTGTCTCAAAAAAAAGTCTATACAAAAACGTGCACTAATATTTTACACTCATATCAATGATGTATGAGAGTGTCTATTTATCTACCACATTGCAAATGTTAATATTTGGGATTCATTTTTGAGTCTTTCAGGACCTATGTAGCACTTTGAGATGTGCACACAGGTTTTCCTGGCACAAAATATTAAAGGTTAAAATAATGCAAGTCCATTGTACAACTCAAGGGGGCTTGTCTTAACAATGATGCATCAATAATAGATAATGTGTATAAATGTAACTTCTATATTATAAAGTACTATTAAGATTTTTTTCATGCATGGGATGTGTTTTTTTTTTTCACATTTATTTCTCACATCTCATACAGACTGGCCTGTTTCCCACTTTGACATGGCATGTGTCTTGTTGCCAAGACTCATAATATACCTTCACCACGCACACCAGAGTCTCTAAGGTCTAAAGTAGAGATGTTCAACCTGCAGCCTGCAGGCTGCATGCTGACTTTTCTATTTTTTTTTTTGAGACAGTCTCAAGCTGTCACCTGGGTAGAGTGCTGTGGCATCACAGCTCACAACAACCTCAAACTTTTGGATTTAAGCAATTCTCCTGTCTCAGCCTCCTGAGTAGCTGGGACTATAGGTGCCTGCCACAACGCCCAGCTATTTTTTGGTTGTAGTTGTCATTGTTGTTTGGCAGGCCCAGGCTGGATTCGAACCTGCCAGCTCCAGTGTATGTGGCTGGCACCCTAGCCATTAAGCTACAGGTGCTGAGCCTGCATGCTGATTGTTGAGGTCTATTTTGCTTATCTATGGTGTCAGATATTATGAAAAGAATGCACAGGCCTTTTCTTTTGCTCATCAGCTATGATTAGCATCAGGGTCCTTAATGTGTGACCCAAGGCAACTTTTATTCTTCCAATTTGCAGTAGAGGAAAAAAAAAAAGGTTGGTCATCCCTGGCCTAAAGTGTGTGACTATGCCACTCCTTCAAAAGGAAAGGCATGATAAGATTATGGACATACGCACTCCCTGAAGATAGTAACAACAGCAAAAGTTTCAAAGAACAATTCCCAGTCTTAGGTAAGTAAATATTTTGGTGGGTCCAGAGTTAACTGATTTTGTACTATCTTCTTAAAGACCAAGCCCCAGTATTTTTAGATGGAACATCCTGGTGAGCACGCTAACCTACACATGCTTACCCCATCCCCCATTCTGGGAAGTGGCAATAAACTCTGTATTACTAACGACCATGACCGTGTGAGATGCAGGCATGAGAGAGCTTGTTAATAAGGCACTGAAGGTTGACCTAGACTCTCAAGTCTATGACAACTGGGGGAAGATCATTATTTTCCACCTTCCACTTCCCCTGGCCTGCTCTAGAACTAGGAACTGGCTTCTCAGCAAAAGTAAACGCAATGTTGGCAAGAGAAGTGTAAGAGAATGGGCTTCAGCACTGCCCTAATTGGTTGTTTGTAGAGTCCAAGTTCATACAAACCTAAGTGGGCACTGCTCTGTCTAGTTTTCTTCCTACAACTATGGTTTGGAAAGTGCGTGTTTAAGAAGATACAAGAGACAATGTCCTGAAACTAAAAAGGAAATGGGTTCCTCTATCATCCTTCCCACCACCCACCCCAGTACCCACCTACACATGCATATGAGCACACACTCCGTTTTTATCCCAGGCTTTGTATGCCTTGATCTCTCTCTAGAAGCAACTGAGGAGTGCCCTCTGATAAGGAGTGTTTGGTAAAAGAATATTTGGTGTGAACATAGCCACAACTCAGGAGATTCCTGAAGCTACTAACATACTAAAATGGACTAACGTACTTACAAAGGACCCAAGAGGACTTAAAGGGTTGTATCATGATTAAGAGTGTAAGCTCTGGAATCTGATAGCTTAAGACTGAATCCTGCCTCTGACACTAGCTACGACTTTGGACAGATCACTTAAGCTTTCTATGCCTTAGAATCTTCATCGGTAAAATGGGGAATAAAAATACCTACCTCATGAGGGTTGCTGTGAGGATTGAATGAAATAATGCATATAAATCACCTAGTACTATACCAAGCATATAAAAAGTGCTCACAAAGATAAGCTATTATTCAGTTCTTCCACAGTGCCTCACAGTCCTATGCCTATAGTTTTAAAAGTATTTGTGGAGCAAATGAAATTGACAACTACTAATTTAATACACTTCCCTAACATACTAATTTGCCCATACTTTGCCTACTAAATTTCCAATAATAATGGAAATAGGGCAGTGCCTGTGGCTCAAAGGAGTAGGGCACCGGCCCCATATGCCAGAGGTGGCGGGTTCAAACCCAGCCCCGGCCAAAAACTGCAAAAATAAATAAATAAATAAATAAATAATAATGGAAATAGCTGTTATTACAATAACGTAATTCTTTTTCCCAAACTTCATGGCTCTGTCTCCTTTTTCCAGAAACCGTTTGCTGGCCCGATCTCTGCCTCCTCTTCCACTCATCAAAACCTGCCTGCACATGTGCCCTGTGTTGCTTTAAGATTCCAGAGAGTAGTCAATTTTAAAAGTGTCTGTAGGCTTGGCACCTGTGGCTCAAGTGGCTAAGGCACCAGCCACATACACCTAAGGTGGTGGGTTCGAATCCAGCCCAGACCCGCCAAACAACAATGACGGCTGCAACCAAAAAATAGCCAGGCGTTGTGGCGGGCACCTGTGGTCCCAGCTACTTGGGAGGCTGAGGCAGGAGACTCGCTTGAGCCCAGGAGTTGGAGGTTGCTGTGAGCTGTGAAGCCACGGCACTCCACCCAGGGGGATAGCTTGAGGCTCTGTCTCAACAACAACAACAAAAAAAAGTGTCTGCAAATGGAAGAGGGCATTTCCCCTGCCCCATTACCAAGTCCCCAGTTCCTTCTTTTCCTGTATATCTAGAAGATTTCTGTGAAACAGAAAGGCCACTACCTATATATACAAAGTTCTGTGAGTTCTTCAAATAATGTACTGTCTCTTCTCCTTGGGTAAGAGTAGCAGGTTTTTCAGGTTAGAAGCTGCTCCACACCCATCTCCCTAAACTACCTGCATTCCCAAGTTATTAAGTCAGGAGGCTTTGGAGGATACATGGATGGAAAATTTTGCCTGGTCGAGTGCTGAGGTACATTTTTTCTGCCCTGTGAATCTCCATTCTAGCTCTAATTGGCATACTTAGCTCAACGTGTGTGTGTGTCTCTGTATGTTTCCATAACACCCACTCCTTAAGCAGCTGATTCACATAGCTTTTATGAACCAAATTATTGTTCTACACTGTTCCTGCTCTTTATTAAGGACATGGTGATCATTGGGGAGAAATTCTTGCTTGAATTCCAAAGAGGCAGTATGTTCTTTTCGGTATCTGATAAATTATTTCCTTCTTTCTTTCCTTTTTTTTTTTTGAGACAGAGCCTCACTCTGTTGCCCAGACTAGGATGCCATGGTGTTAGCCTAGCTCATAGCAACCTCAAACTCCTGGGTTCAAGTGATCCTACTGCCTCAGCCTCCCAAGTAGCTGGGACTTATAGGTGCCCACCATAAGACCTGGCTAATTTTTCTATTTTTAGTAGAAATGGGGTCTTGCTCTTGCTCAGACTGGTCTTGAACTCTTGATCTCAAAGCAATCCTCCTGCCTCAGCCTCCCTGAGTGCTAAGATTTCAGGTGTGAGCCACTGCACCCAGCCTGGTAAAGTTATTTCTTTGAAGTTCACCTTGAATAAAACAGTTAGAGATAGCAGTGTGAACTTTATATGATAACAACCTAAGTCTCTTCCTGGTGAAAAATGGAATGAGGGAGTTGGGGTTGAAAAATGAAGTCTGAGCCAGGCACAGTGGCTCACACCTATAATCCTAGCATTCTGGGAGGCTGAGGTGGGTAGATTGCCTGAGCTCACAGGTTCAAGACCAACCTGAGCCAGA
>NW_003852520.1:6057668-6064468 GCF_000181295.1 Otolemur garnettii
AAAAAAAAAAAAGAAACAGAGTCTCACTCTGTCACCTGGGTAGAGTGCCCTAGTGTCATATGTCACAGCAACCTCAGACTCCTGGGCTTTGAGCAATCCTCTTGCCTCAGCCACCTGAGTAGCTGGGACTACTCGTGGGCGCCACTATGCCTGGCTATTTTTTTCTATTTTTCGTAGAGATGGGGTCTCACTCTTGCTTAGGCTGGCCTTGACCTCCTGCATTCAAGTAATCTACCTGCCTTGGCCTCCCAAAGTGCTATGATTACAGGCATGAGCCAATGCATCTGGCCAACATTTTCTTCCAAATTAAATATCCAATCCTTTCAACCCCAAACAGCAGCCAGTTGGGAAAAACACACTAGACATATCAGGAAATAGAATAATTCTGGTAATGGCCCTGCTACTTAGAAGAGGGAACTCCCCCAACATAATGTCCTGACACTATATAAAAGGGGGGGAAAAGTCCAAAGATAAATTCATAGCATGGTTCCAAGAGTAAAATTGGATAGGAATGGAAAACCTTAGATCAGATTGTTTACAACTAAATGTAGAATATAAATGTCTTAACATAATAACTAAGAAAATGCCACGAAGGCTATGCTAACCAGTTTGATGAAAATATTTCAAGTCGTATATAAAACCAGCACATTGTACCCCATGACTGAATTAATGTACACAGCTATGATTTAAAAAAAAAAAAGAAAAAAGCATTGTGGTGGCCACAACTGGTATACACTATTAGGAATTCTTCCCATTTTCTGGACTGTGAGGGGTAAGCATTAGTTAGGTAAATGCTGGGATACACAGGCCCAATAGGCAGTGGCCATAGCAACCTCAATTCTTTGGTTGCCTTAGAAGTATCCAGCTGACATTCCCCTAAAA
Organism: Otolemur garnettii; assembly: GCF_000181295.1. Classification (NCBI taxonomy): domain Eukaryota; kingdom Metazoa; phylum Chordata; class Mammalia; order Primates; family Galagidae; genus Otolemur; species Otolemur garnettii. The sequence continues at coordinate 6,058,551 of NW_003852520.1, forward strand.
ATACTCAACTAATATGAGATTTAATCACTGAGATACATGAGATACATGAGAAAGGGAGATGTGCATTCGTCCACTAGTGGTGTAGGAATGAGCAGAGGGTTGATAAACATATGCTCCTTATTATAAAGTCAAATCCTACGGGCAGAAACCAGTACTGATGAAGATTTAATGTGATCTAGTCTCCCTCCTCTGCCTTCACTTTACCTTGGAATGTTAACCATCCATCCCAACCTCAAACAATATGAAGGTGATGTCTCAGCCATTATTACTTTCTCTCTCCCCTAAAAATTAATAAATTAACAAAATACTCAAGACAGTAGCAAACACAAAGCAGGCTTCATTTCTTCCCACATCAAAAACATTTTCAGTTCATTTTATATAGTTCAGCTTCTCTAAGGTCCACACCAAGTAGCAAAATGCCAAGAGCACAGAAAAGCTGAGTTGGAATCCCTGTTACTGAGGCACTAATCAAGAGGTTTCACTCAACCATTCTACTTGACAAGCTGGAGTGGCCCATGCAGGTCCCTGAGAAAAAGAGTCACTCTGGCTTATGCCCTGAAGGAATCCTGCTTTGCACTCCCTCCTTAGAGTGTGCTTATGAAGGCCATTGAAATGAGAGGTCTTTGCTGAATGACAACTAGCAAAATCCTAACAAGAGCTAATTCCTTTCTGGAATAGCTCTTTTAATAGTGGGGGTTTTCTATTAACCAGAGTTTGTTTTTGAGTCTCACTCTGTCCTCCTGGGTAGACTGCTGTGTGATGTCAGAGCTCACAGCAACCTCAAACTCTTAGGCTCAAGAGATCCTCCTGCCTCAGTCTCCCAAGTAGCTGGGACAACAGGGAGGCACCACCACGCGTCGCTTATTTTTCTATTTTCATACAGATGAGGTCTTGCTCTTGCTTAGGCTGTCCTCAAACCCCTGAGCTCAAGCAATCCTCCCACCTCAGCCTCTCATAGTGCTAGGATTATAGGCATGAGCCACCACACCTGGCCTCTTAGCCAGTTTCTCATTGCAATGAAAAGACCCTGGCCACACTTACAGTTGCATGTTATACATTGGTCAGAATGTTTCCTGGGAGGCATCCATAGCTAGTAAGTTTCCACACCCTCTGATCAGTCAGGATATATTCTAGTGGGATTCTGGGTTGTCAGCTCAGCCCTGCCTCAAGCAAATGGACAGATATGAAAGGTCACAGAGAGTCTAAGGTGCTAAGAGGTAAGTTAACCCAACTGACCTGGGTAGGAGGGATGTGAAAGGTATTTCTGACCCTTCCAATCATATAATGAATATCCCTGGTGTCCAAATACAGCAGTAAATCTTTAAAAAGCTATTTTTGGGTTGCTCTTTCTTCTGACAGGCTTAACAGAAAACTCAAGAAAACATCCTGATGGGTACTCACCCATGAGCCTCATCCTCTCCTTAAACGTTATAGCTGAGTTTGACAACCCTCAATCCATCCCCAAATACCCAGAAGATAGAATCAGACAATGCTTTGTGTTGCTTCAGCCTCAGGGGATAGCTCTGAGTTCTCAATCCTGCCCCGAGGGTGCCGGTGGCAGCAGACACAGTGGAGGTAGTCCACTACGTTATGGGTGAAGAGTGAGCGCAATGGATGCAAATACTGGAAGAAAAGGAGCATGAAGCCAATGGAAATCAGATAAGCAATAATCAGCTGCAAGGCAATCAAGGAATGACAATAGTTCAGTAACACTTTCACGCCAAAGAACTTAAAAACCAAGACCATAATCACATTCTCTACTAACCTCACACTATAGTGCAGGCCCATATGTCCCCAGTTTTGACCTTTGTCAACAAGATCTCTGTCTGCCAACCTCAACTGTAAGGCTGACCAGCAGGAGAAGTTGATGCCAGCATAGAGGACAGTGATGGAAATCAGCACCACCAGAGTGCCAACTTGGCTGAAGTTCTTCTCAATATTATTGGGCATCTGGGCACCACTTCTCCAGAACTTAACCCAAGGCTCAAAGAGAATGATCAGGAAGTTGAGCACTAAGAAGGGCACAGCCTTCATCTTCAAGGTGGCTGAGAAGAGCACTAGAATCACGAGGCGGGACGTAATCTCCAACGTGCGCCAAATGGTGATGCAAAGGACTTCTAGTGGCCCGAGGCGAATCTTGTAGTCATCGTACTTAATCTGGATAGCCAACATATTGCAAAGGGTAGCCCCATAGGTGACAGATATCAGGGAAAAGACCATTAGCACAGCTGTAAGAAAAAAAAAAAGGAACAGAAAAAACAGGCAATCAGTCAATGTTGGTGGTGAAGCCTATACTCACAATCACAGGTCCAAAGAGATGACAGGTGGGACTTAAGAATCCAAGTTAAGAGAAAATACACATATAATCACAGCTATGTGAACAAATAGCATGCCCTGAATGGACATTTTTCCAAAGACAACATAGAAATGCTCAACTGAGATATAAAAAGGTGATCAACCTCAGTGGTCACCAGAGAAATGTAAACAAAATCACAATGAGATACCACATCATACCTGTTAGAATGACTACTCTTAAAAAAAGACAACTAACAAGTACTGGTGAGGATGTGGAGAAAAAGGAACACTTGTACTTCATCTGTGGGAATGGAAATTGGTGTAGCCATTATGGAAAACACTATGGAGTTTCTCCAAAAAATTAAAAACTACCATACAATCCAACAATCTCACCTCTGGGTAGATTTCATTTCGTATCCAAAGGAAATGAAATCAGTATCTCAAAAGCAGTATCTGTACTCCCCTGTTCATGGTAGCACTATTCACAATAGCCAAGACATAGAAACAACCTAAGTATCTGTTGACAGATGAACAAAATGTGGTAAATGAGGGCTGTCCAGAAAGTATCTAGTAACATAATATAAAAAATACACATATGTGGCTGGATACTTTTCTTACAGCCCTCACATATACACACAATGGAATGTCATTCAGTCATAAAATAAAGTAAAATCCTGCCATTGGTGACAACACAGATAAACCTGAAGGACATTGTGCTAAGTGAAATGAGCTAGCCACAAAAAGACAAATATTGTATTACCTCACCTATATGTGAAATCTACTAAAAGTCAAAATCAGAAACAGAGTAGAATGGTGGTTTTCAGGGGCTGGGAGTTAGGAGAAAATGAAGGATTTTGGTCAAAGGGCATAAATTTTCAGTCACAAGATGAATAAGTTTGGGAAATCCAATGTACAGCATAGTGACTATAGATAATAATGTATTACACGCTTGAAATTTGCTAAGAATGGATCTTAAGTGTTTCACCATACACACACATATACACACAAATGGTAATTATGTGAGGTGACAGGTATGTTAATTAGCTTGGTTGTGGTAATCATTTCACAATGTATACAAATATCATTATATACATGTATACATTGAATGCCTTAAATATAGTGTACAATAAAATAGCATGCACTGAAAGAAAATAAACCCCAAAATATCTTTTTCTGTGTAATAGAGTTTTATAACAGTTTCTTTTCTTTTTTTTTTTTTTTTTTTTTGAGACAGAGCCTCAAGCTGTCCCCCTGGGTAGAGTGCCATGGCTTCACTGCTCACAGCAACCTCCAACTCCTGGGCTCAAGCGAGTCTCCTGTCTCAGCCTCCCAAGTAGCTGGGACCACAGGCACCCACCACAACGCCCGGCTATTTTTTGGTTGCAGCCATTATTGTTGTTTGGCGGGCCAGGCTGGATTCGAACCTGCCACCTTAGGTGTATGTGGCTGGTGCCTTAGCCACTTGAGCCACAGGCACCAAGCCTTATAACAATTTCTTAAATCTTTTTCCACATTTCTATTTTATAAATTTCCCATGATGAACATACACCATAATACTTATAATAATCATATGAATACATAGTACAAAAAACACACCTCAAAAAAAGAGGGGGTTTTAGAACTACCATTGAGAAGTCACTAACCTACCTGATTGGGCAGACCTACCTGATGAAGCAGGCTTCTGAACATTCAATGAAGCAGAAAGAACTCTATCCGAAAAAAATCCCATCTTAGAGACTCTTATAGAATGCCCTTGCTAATTAGAAATCTGTTCTTTGATATATATCTTCTTCAAGGAACTAACCTTGTTTGTGTGTGTTTCTATTTTGTTCACTGCTGTATTCTCAGAGCCTAATGCATAGCAGTATGTCTGGAACATAGTAGATGCTCAATAAATGTTTATGGAATGAATGAAGACTTCTGAGTTGAGAGAGGCAGCCTAACATACCTAGGATTAGAAATTAGAAATCCGTTGGCCAGGCGCAGTGGCTCATGCCTATAATCCCAGCACTTAGGAGTCCAAGGCTGGTGGATTGCCTGAGCTCACAGGTTCGAGACCAGCCTGAGCCAGAATGAGACTTCATTTCTAAAAATAGCTGGGCGTTATGGCAGGTGCCTATAGTTCCAGCTACTTGGGAGGCTGAGGCAAGAGAATCACTTAAGCCCAAGAGTTTCAGGTTGCAGTGAGCTATGATGCCACAACACTCTAGCAAGGGCAACAAAGAAATAGAAATTAGAAATCCTTGGTTTAGCTGTGTGAGTTTGTGGAAATCACTGAATATCTACGTGCCTCAGTTTCCCAATTCACTGAAATACTCTATGTGCTCTTATGTGTCATCAGCAATGTCAATTCATCCACCTCTAGGCTTTAGGAATTTCTGAACTTCCAGCAAAGTGGCTCAAACATTTCAAAACCCTGTTTCCTAGCCCACACCATCGCTAGCACTATAGGTTAGAGTAGAGGCCAGAAGAACCAGGATTCTCCCTAACCTGCTCTACTTAAGCCTCAACTATAGATCACATGGTGGTCCTTTCCTTCTCTTCCTTTATGTCAAAGGATACTAATTACTAAAAAAAATCTAGTGCTCTCAAGGAAAGTGGGAAATCTAAGGAATATTCATTCAAAAGAAAAGATGAAGCTTTCTGTTCCTATAAAAACACTGAACCCAGAGAAACTGGATACATGGAGATGTCAAGCAATAGGCAAGAAAAGTGACAATTTCCCCATGAAAATCCCAAAGGAAGCACAGCTGTCTATGAGTTCTTTTTCAGCTGTAAGCAGAGTGCTGGAACCTCAAGGACTGGAATGGGAGACTCTCAAAGTGGCTACTCTAGACATCTTCAACCACTCAAAGTCCCGTCCTCAAGAGCTGATGCTCCTTGTGGAGCTGGGAATGTCAGCACATAACATCCAGCCAAGTGTGGTGACGCTTTCCCCTACATTAGAACTCATTTACTGATGGTGGTTTAATAGGAAGAAGAAAATCTGATGCTGCCAATAAATATAAAAACACTTTCCATCTGCCTCCTTACAAATAGATTCATGCCATAACAGATCAAAGTACTGCTCTAGTTAGAAACAGGCTTTGAACACAGCCACCTTGGACTCCAACCCAATCTTTACCACCTACTACTTATGGGACCTTGGGGGAATTTACTTAACCTCTCGGTACTTCTGTTTCTTCATTTGTAAAATGAGGATAATAATAATTATCTCATAGGGTTGTTTTGAAAATTAAATGAAAAAATTACATGCAAAAGGCTCAGAGAAATGCTTCTAGAATCTAGTAAATGCTATCATCTAGCTATCTTCTTCCTTCTTCCTCTCCCTCCTCCTTCATCATCGTTATCCCATCTCCAAAATTTTAATGGATGCATTTACTTTTCTGGGCACTATCCTATCACTTAAATTGGGTCATTTAAAAACTGATAGGGGCTCGGCGCCTGTGGCTCAAGCGGCTAAGGCGCCAGCCACATACACCTAAGGTGGCGGGTTCGAATCCAGCCCAGGGTCTCAAAAAACAAAAAAAAAAAAAAAAAAAGGAAAGAAAAGAAAGAAAGAAAGACAATTCTAAGGAATCTATAAAAACCTATTAAAACTAAAAAGGGAATTTAACAAGGTA
>NW_003852520.1:6064517-6067034 GCF_000181295.1 Otolemur garnettii
AGCTTGAGGCTCTGTCTCAAAAAAAAAAAAAAACTGATAGGACACCTAGAAATATATATTCATATATATGTAAATATGTATAATATAAATATATGTCAATATATAATATATATATTTAATATAATATGTACATAATTATATTACAAATATAATACATATTTATAAATATGTTATGCTTATATAATTTAAATATTAAATATATTTATTTATTTATCATCATTATATATTACATATGTACCTACAAATAACTATTGCAAAAAGATGTATAGCCAGGCATTTGTTGTGGCAGGTGCCTATAGTCCCACTCCTTGGGAGGCTGAGGTAAGAGAATCACTGGAGCCCAAGAGTTTGGGGTTGCTGTGAGCAATGATGCCATGGCACCCTACTGAGGGTGACAAAGTGAGACTGTCTCAAAAAAAAAAAAAGAAAGAGAAAAGATGTACTGGCATACTGTACTTTTAAAAAAGATACACTGTTGAGTAGAATGTTTTATACAGTACATTTGGGGGAAAAATATGTATATATATGTATATATACACATATGTTGTTTGTTTGTATGTTTACATTTACATAGTATAAAGAAATCCAGAAGAGGGCAGTACCTGTGGCTCAAAAGGGTAGGGCGCTGGCCCCATATGCCGGAGGTGACGGGTTCAAACCCAGCCCCAGCCAAAAAAAAAAAAAAAGAAATCCAGAAGAATATATACTGGATGGTTAACAGAAATTATCTTTGGGGAGTAAGATTACATTTCCTATTTTACATCTATTCTGTATGATTTTGAATTTTTTTAATAACCATGTCTGAATTTTATAACTTAAAAAATGACCAAAAATAGTAATTTGTGATCATGAAAAAATCTTCAAACTATATAGAAAGATTTAAAGTGAAAGTAAAAGTCTACTGACTCATTCCCATCCTCAGAGATAGTTTCTCATACACCTTTCCAGAAATCTTCTGTGCATATACAATTACCTGTAGAGGTCAATCAGTTTGGGCATGTGTTACTTTTACAATACATACATATTTTAATCAGATGATTTGGAAACCCTCAAAATTATCAGATAGAAAAGCATAATCACTTACAAAGAGTTTTCTCCTCAAATTATTGTCAATTCTACATATGTGAAAAGCTTCAAGATTGGGCAGCACCTGTGGCTTAGTGAGTAGTGCGCCGGTCCCATATACTGAGGGTGGTGGGTTCAAACCTGGCCCCGGCCAAACTGCAACAACAAAAAATAGCCCGGCATCGTGGAAGGTGCCTGTAGTCTCAGCTACTCTGGAGGCTGAGGCAAGAGAATCACCTAAGCCGAAGAGCTGAAGGTTACTGTAAGGTGTGACACCCCGGCTCTCTACTGAGGGTGACAAAGTGAGACTGTGTCTCTAAATATAAAAAATAAGAAAAGCTTCAAGATCAGTAGAACTTCAGTAGAACTTAGTGAAGAAAAAGAGAAAAGAGGGCAGATTTACTGCTCACATTCGAAACATGGAATTTGCCAGACAGGGTCAGCACCTAATAATAAGGAAATATGCCCATCTATACCAGCTCCTGCCCAAGCAGATGCAGCAAATCTTAGGCTATTATAATTCATTAACAGCACTTTATCTCAACTTTGAAAACACTGACTCACATTTCATTCTTTTCTAGAGGTCGTACTCACTTCAGGATCCCTCTTTTACAAGTGGGAAATCAAGGCAGTGACAGCTTTGTGACTTCTTCCAAAGATCACGGCGAAGGTCAGAACTTGTACCAGGCTTGACTCTCATTATTATTTGTTCCATACCTTTCCCCCACATTCCCTGCACTGGCAGAAATGATTAAATCAGTGGTTCCTCAACTGATTCCTGGTCTTCCCCTTACTCTGGGTTTGATTAGGTCTGGGGAGGGAATGTAATTTTAAAAAGAAATTTACCACGTTTCTTTTTACCTATTTTTTGTTCTGTTCTGTTTTTTTTTTCTTTTTAATTATTATGGGTAAATAATCATTGTAGATCTTTATAGGGTACATGTGATGTTTTGATACAGGCATAGAATGTAAATTAATCAAATCACAGTAATTGGGATAGCTATCACCTTAAGCATTTAATATTTCTTTGTGTTAGGAACATTCCAACCCCACTCTTTTAGTTATTTTAAAGTATATGCAACTTACTGTTAATTATAGCCACTTTGGTGCGTCTCTCTTCTTGTTGGGGGAACAGTTTGCCCTCTGTCTTCCCCTCTCTCACAGATCCAAAAGGAGTTGCTGATTTTTCAGTTTGTTCTGACTTTTACTCGTTAGAACAGAATGGTGACTTCTGAGCTTCTTCTGTACAGTATCACAAATCAGAGTCTTCTAATTGGTATTTTTAATTAGAATTAGTAGAATTGGGATTGCATTCAATTTTTTCTATTTTAAAGTAATTAAAACCATTTCTCAATGCAGTGCAGTTTTCCAATTCAGGAAATCAGATCTAGTATTTTTTTCTGTTTATTTATGTACTAACACTTGTTTCTTTTTTTTTTTTTTTTTTTGAGA
>NW_003852520.1:6068274-6069846 GCF_000181295.1 Otolemur garnettii
GGCGCCGAGCCTGTTTTTAGTTTTTTGATGAACTTCCATAATAGTTTCCACAGTGTTTGCACTAATTTACATTCCCACCAACAGTGTACAAGGGTTCCCCTTTCTCTACACCCTTGCCAGTATTTATTATTGCCTGTCTTTTTGATAAAAGCCATTTTAACTGTAGTGAGAGGATATCTCATTGTAGTATCAATTTGCATTTCTCTGATGACTAATGTTCTTGAGCATTTTTTCATATACCTGTTGGCCATTTTTATGTCTTCTTTTGAGAAATGACTATTCAGATCCTTTGTTCATTTTTAATAGAATTATTTGATTTTTTCCTATTGAGTTACTGGCGCTCCTTACATATTTTATTTACCCCTTGTCAGAGGGGTTGTTTGCAAATATTTTTACCCATTCTGTTATCATGATTCTGATTGTCAGTAATATTTGGGAATCTCTTATTAAAGATGGCCATCCCTAAAAAAAAAAAAAAAAAGAAACAGAAAATAAAACTAACAGCACAATTTAAACACTCTGGGAAACAGAAAATATCCTACTAACTGCTGATGTTATTCGTTTCTTCTGGACCCAGAGAGGAGTTATCTGTGGAATTTTTAGTCTACACAGGTCATCCCAGTTTAAGCAACCTGGCAGGCCTGAGCTGTCTGACTCTCCAAGTTCTTTGACTATCTACCAGTGCTGTCCAATAGAACTTCTGGCAATTATGGAAATATTTTATATCTATGATGTCCTACACAGCAATTACTAGCCACATGTGCCTATTGAGCCCTTGAAATGTGGCTAGTACTACGGAGGACATAACTTTTAGATTTTATTTCATTTTAATAGGTACACGAGGCTAGTGGCCAATTTATTGGACAGCTGGGGTCTAGACTTCTAAGACCCTTGATTTAAGTAGGACCCTCCCATCTCCTGACCCCACTCACCTCTACCTAGGGGGACCTCTGAAGAGATCAGGGTCACATAGAGCTGATAGGTCAGCTGGGGCACTGAGCCCAGGAAGGCTTGGATCTGTGACATACGTTTGTAGGCATTGCGGTGCATAGCCAGGGTCCGGATGGAGTGGCCCACCTCCCATTCTATCAGCACCTCCTGGCCATCTATTAGCATCTTCTTTCGGATGAGGCTGACATAGGGCTCCTCCTGCCCCTCTTTCTTCCACAGTGTGAGGTACTTAATCATGGCCTCCAAACATCTGCAGAAGTAAAGTATCATGGTAACTTAACTAAAGCTGTCCTGGGAAGGGAGGTTATAATGAGGGGATAAAATAACTTGGGGAGATTGTGTTACTTTTTGCCATTTTCCTTCTTCTCCTCATTTGTCATGAGTCAAAGGGTTGGTCATGTTTTGTACAAGTTACATGAGTCTAACCCTTTTTTGTTCCGTTACTGTCTGATCTAAGAATACCATTTTAGAAGTACTTCTTTTTTTTTTTTGGAGACAGGAGCCTCAAGCTGTTCCCCTGGGTAGAGTGCCATGGCATTTCAGCTTACAGCAACCTCCAACTCCTGGGCTCAAGCGAGTCTCCTGCCTCAGCCTCCCAAGTAGCTGGGACCACAGGCGCCC
>NW_003852520.1:6070043-6073198 GCF_000181295.1 Otolemur garnettii
CATTGTTGTTTGGCGGGCCCAGGCTGGATTCAAACCCGCCACCTTGGGTGTACGTGGCTGGCGCCTTAGCCACTTGAGCCACAGGTGCCAAGCCTAGAAGTACTTCTTTAAGGACTTAAGGAATTGTTTTGTCCTTTTAAGAATAGGCCTCTGGTAGAAAAGTGCCTTGAACAGAAAAGCCAGTTCTGTGTTGAGAGAGAATGATGAAGGTTCCAAAAGGCCCTATTTTCATAACCCCTCAACTTTCTGTTGTGGGGTTCCTTATCTAAAGTGTTCCTTATTAAGAAAGCACCCACAACTATAACTGTCTCAGCCAAAAAGTCCTGGGAGAGACCCGGGAAAAACCTCTCATATACACAGGAAACCATTTAAGTAACAAAGGTACTTAAAAGACTTGACAACTCAGAACGAATGAACTATATACCTAGGGAATCTCAAAAGATATCTTTAAAGGTTAGTTTTTGTGCTTCTTGATCTGTTTGAGGAAAACAGCCTTTTAAACTGGAGTCTTTACAAAGAAGAAGATATCCTTATGACAGCCTATCATCCTTGAAATAGTGATAAGATCACATTTCCTGCTATACTCCTCCCATCTCCCCCATGTAAATCAGTAGTCTATAGCAGTTCTGATGTGGTGACTAGAAGAGCAGTAACGAGAACATCTTGTTTTGGAACACCTGAGTTACCACTTCCCCCATTCTGTTGAAATGAATGGAAACTGTGTGCTATTTCTTACATCAAGTAAGAACATTTGTGTTGGAAGTTAAGACATCTTCCCCAACAGATTGAGGACAAGGGTTGTGTTTATCTTGTTCACAGCCATTATCACATAGTGGATATTTGATAAATATTTGCCAAGTAAATGAAAGAATGAGAAGGAAGAAAAGAATACAGGGTGAGAAATTAGGGGCGGAGAGGATAATAACAACAGCAATGTAATTTAACAGAAAAATAGACCAAAGCCAGGCTCAGAGATTTATATTATGCTGTCTAGGTTTTGGCTCCAGATAGGAAGGTTTAAAACATGTACTGGCTGCCATTCTCCACACATCACCCTGAGAGTGGTGCATGGGTACCACTCAGAAGTGTGTAGTCTGAAACTTCCACTTTCTAGGGACAAACTCTAAGACCTGGGAGAGAAAAATATGGGAAGAAAGAACAGAAAAGAAAAAGCATCACTTTCCTCCTATTCAGAAAAAATGCATAAGTGCATTTTCAACCAAAGATTTTTTTTTTTTTTTGAGACACAATCTTACTCTATCACTCTGGGTAGTGTGCTGTAGCATTATAGGTCACAGCAACCTCAAAATCTTGGGGTCAAGCAATCCTCTTGCCTCAGGCTCCAGAGGAGCTGGGACTACAGGCATGTGTCATGACTGGCTAGTTTTTTTTGTTGTTGTTTTTTGTTTTTGTTTGAGACAGAATCTCACTACGTCACCCTCAGTAGAGTGCTATGGCATCACAGCTCACAGCAACCTCAGACTCTTGGCTTAAGCGATTCTCTTGCCTCAGCCTCCTAAGTAGCCTGGCTATTTTTTGTTGCAGTTATCATTGTTATTTAGCTAGCCTGGGCTGGGTTTGAACCCGCCAGCCTCAGTATCTGTGGCTGTGCCATAACCACTGTGCTATGAGTGTCAAGCCATGATTGGCTAGTTTTTTCTATTTTTAGTAGAGCCAGATTTTCGCTCTTGCTCAGACTGGTATTGACTCCTGAGCTCAGAGGATCCACCCACTTCAGATTCCTAAAGTGCTAGGATTAGGCCTGGCCATCTCAACTCAAGATTTTAGATTTTAACCCAAATCCATCAGTGCTATTGCTGAGTAAAATATCAGGGGAAGTGGTGGCATGAAAAGCTCTGTTTATGCTTCTATTCATAAGGTTATTTACTGGTTTAAGTAAAGGGGATTGCCTTGCTTATATGCTTTAGTAAATAATAGTACATTTTCATTTCCAGAAGTATGCTTGCAGTTTATGTAAGGGAGCCAGGCTCTGAAAACACATTCTTGTGCCTGATAGCATTAATCAAGTTCCTAACTACCTAAAAAAATAATTGGCCTCAAAAATAAATAAATAGTATAATTTATGAGTTTTTAATTATTTTTTCCCTGCTGTGAGCTTAGCTTCTGTAGGTTTTTAATGCTTCCCATCATTTCTAGTGGAAGCTAAATTACAAAAATGAAAATAGTACTCAACACTACGTATAGAGGGTCCAAATCAAAAAGGGCTGCGGAGGCCACAAAGTAAACAAAGGAAGTCAAAATTGGGGGGTGGGCACTTGCAGAAATTTGCATGTTGAAAGTTCTCATAAGTAAGCTTGATTTGCATTTTAAAAACGAAAGCAGCCTGTAGTCCCAGCTACTTGGGAGGCTGAGGCAGGAGAATCGCCTAAGCCTAGAAGTTGGTGGTTGCTGTGAGCTGTGACTCCACAGTACTCTACCAAGGGCAATAAAGTGAAACTCTGTCTCAAAAAAAAAAAAAAAAAAACCTCCGAAAAACGAATACAGAATGGTTTTCTGGCTCTTCTAGTGACAGCTATAAACTCTTGGTTGCAAGTTCTAGATGAGGTCTTTCTTTTATAGTTTAACTTCAGAGACTTAGAACTATAAAGGACTTTTGTCTTTTGGAGTTTTTTTGAGATACCATCTCATGCTGTGGCCCAATCATAGGTCACTGCAGCAGCCTTGAACTCCTGGTCTCAAGCTATTTTTCCAAGTAGCTGGGACTACAGGTATGCACCTTCATGCTTGGATAATTTTATTATTATTATTATTATTTGTAGAGATGGGGGTTTCATTATCTTGCCCAGTCTGGTCTCAAACTCCTGGGCTCCAGTGATTTTACCTGTCTCAGCCTCCCAAAGTGCTGGGATTATAGGTATGAGCCACAGAGACTGGCTGGAAAGAACCTTTAGCTCACCCAAGCCAAAGATTGTACATAAGCCAGATGAGTCACATCTGACCAACAGACTTGATTTGACCTACACTGTGGTGGGGTTTTTTTTTAAAAAGTCAGTTGTCAAAATTTACAATCATGACATTTCATATAAAATCCTGTCTTGGGGCTCGGCGCCTGTGGCTCAAGTGGCTAAGGCGCCAGCCACATACACCTAAGGTGGCGGGTTCGAATCCCCAGCCCGGGCCCGCCAAACAACAAT
>NW_003852520.1:6074260-6083788 GCF_000181295.1 Otolemur garnettii
CCAAGTAGCTGGGACCACAGGCACCCGCCACAACACTCGGCTGTTTTTTTGGTTGCAGCCGTCATTGTTGTTTTGGTGGGCCCAGGCTGGATTCAAACCCGCCACCTTAGGTGTATGTGGCTGGCACCTTAGCCACTTGAGCCACAGGCGCCAAGCCGCCACCCAAGACAATCTTAATAGAAATGCTTGATACTATTACACTGTGCTACTCCATCCACTGAAAGAGATGGACTATCTTCTTTTGTCCCCTCCCAACTGTGTACCTTTTTTGCAAAAATATACAAAGAGATAAAACAGGAGCCTGATAAACCGACAGAAAAATGAACTACATTAGGTTGGGGTACCAGATTACCACAAACATTTTAAGCTATTTTTCCAGATGCCGAATTACTCAGGAAAGGGCAGCACCTGTGGCTCAGTGAGTAGGTGCCGGCCCCATATACCAAGGGCTGCGGGGTTGAACCCAGCCCTGGCTAAACTGCAACAAAAAAATAGCCAGGCGTTGTGACGGGCGCCTGTAGTCCAGCTACTCCAGTGGCTGAGGCAAGAGAATCGCCTAAGCCAAAGAGCTGGAGGTTGCTGTGAGCTGTGACTCCACAGCACTCTACCCAGGGCAACAAAATGAGACTCTGTCTCTAATAAATAAATAAATAAATTACTCAGGAAAATTTGGAAATAGCAGTAGCACCAACCCAAGTAGCTCAGGGTACAGAAACTGAATGTGAGATGTGATGGGAGGGAGATGTGAGACACGAATATGCATCCAATTTACAGAGCATCCAGAAGGCAGAATAAAAATTACACACTCTGAAGCTATGGCCTGTGTGCACAGGGTGATCGTGTCCTTTGGTTCCATACTACTTTTCACAACCCAAATCCAGACAGCAAACATTGTGTAATGAAGTTCTATCAGTGGTATTCATAGTTTTGGAACACAGTTACACGCCACATGTTCATTATGGTGGCATCTAAGACTTAAGTTTTGTGGATAGTAGACAGGGAAGCCAAGAGTGGGAGGGAATGGGAAAATCGATTAGATTACAGGCATGGTAACGATCTTGTAAATATTAATTTCATTTTTCTCTGCACAACTCTGGGTGGGGGGTGGGGATAGAGAAGAGAATAAAAAGTTGCTCACCTGATTACAGGTCCCAAGAGGATTAGATGCATAAATAACGACAGTGGTCTATCTTTAGCCAGATCTCTGTGGACAAAAATGAGGGTCAACTGGACCATGATGGATGAAAACATGAAGAAGGAAAAAGTGTATGTCATCCAATATGTTTCACTATTCTTTCGGTAGATTCTAACCATGTACAAGGCAGATGCAGCCTCCCCACAGTACAAAAAGGTGGAGAAGAGGATGCCAAACGGAAAGGTAAAGCGGGGGTTAGACCCGCGGATGACATCTTCCTCCAGAGCTGAAACCGTAGCCACATTTGGCTCCTCCGGAATTTCATAAACTCTGTCCATTGTTGAGGTTCTTTCTGAGTGTTACAGTCTGATGTTCAGAGCACCTGCCCACCTATCCCCAAGAGAACCCTGTAGCCACTGCAGTCCAAATATCGGTGAGAAGTACTCTGTGAAGTCCAGCTGCGGAATGGAGATCCCCAAGTTAGACCAGGAGACCCCTTCTCTTTCAGACTCCAATTCGACTTGGAGTCTGGAATGGGAGCCCTGGAGTACAACTTGGAACTTGGCTCCTGATTGGCCCAGGATTCCAATCAACACATGTGCTGTGAAACTTGGACAAGACAAAAGCAAACATCCCAGCGTCCAGTCCGGAGTCCAAGTCCAGGCGCGTGAAGAGCCATGAGAAAGAGCAGCGGCTTCCCTGGCGGCTTCTTTCGCAGACCCCAGGCACCGAGTAGCCGCTCTATCTGGGAGCCGACTCTCAGCAGTTCCTAGCAAGGAGTCGTGAGCCGTGTGCCATCTCAAGTCAGCAGAGAACCGAGCCAGGGTAAAAGAGGACACGCAGCCTGGAGAGTCCCCTTGGGAGGTTAGTTCAGTGCCCAGCTAGCCTGGCTACTGCTAGGTTGTGCCTATTAGCTCGCCCGCTCGCCGGCTCACTCGCGCTCTCTCAGGACCGCCGCAAAGTCCTAGGTCCTCAAGATAGCTGCTGGAGTCCCCCAAGCTCCGCCCCCAAGACAGCCAGGCGGGGGCGGGAGTATTGCCACAAGTCTGTCCACCACTGCAGTCCCACCGAGAGCAGCTGGGAGCGCGCGCTCTATAGGATCAAGAAAAGGCTAGAGGGGCTTCTTCTCCTGAGAGGAACTTTGCTAGTGGAGAGGTACGATGGGCAAGGCGCCAACCCCGCTGGGCAGATGTCGTCAAACCCGTGGATGCTGTCTGCTGCCAGGGTCCCGTCTGGCTGGCGAGTCCTGCCGCGAGAGGTCGGCAGCTTCAGAAACTAAGACACCGGGGTGGCCAGGACAGGACAGATGGGCGGGACACTTGGGACCAAAAAAAAAAAAAAAAAAAAAAAAATCAGCCAAAGAGTTTTAGCGAGGCCAGCGGAAGGATTCTCCCAGTATAGAGATGGGACAGGAAAGGGGCTTAGGCCACTTTTCAGACCCAGGAGGGTGCCACAGTTTTCACCTTCCCCAAGAGCACCAGGCGCCCACTTCTACCTGGCCCTGCCTAAACTAGTTAAGAGGCTTGCTCCCACAGTCTCTCAACCCACACGGTTAGACAGGTGTGTCTTCTTTGGCCTCAGACTTGAACTTCCCTAGGTCCTATTGCCCTCCAGATAACATCAAGGGAGAGGGAACCTGGGAGACAATTGGGACAGAGTTTCCAGCAGAAGGAAGATGGAAGAGGATAGAAGTCAAGACTCAAGGTCATCCCACAGATACTTAAAAGTTCACATTATATACCTTAATTTCTCCACTTGCAAAGTGAGGCCAAGATAGGAGCTTTGGAATGAACTTTTGGGTATTTAGTTGAAAGGTTCTGAAGAGGTGCCAAGTTCTAAATAGACTGGAGAACAGCCAAGAGAGCTGTTAGTAAAAACTGAGAGGGGTGTCTTAAAGAGCTCTGAAAATTGCCTAGATTCTTAAGAGCAATCCTCCCCCACCTCACTGAGCTTTTGTTTGCATCCCTTCATTTGCATAATTCTAAGCCGCAGAGAAAAAGAGAAAACATCTGTCTCCTGGTAATAATATAAATATAGAAGAGCCTGCGCCAATCTCTTTTTGCTGCAGTAAGTCAGTAAAACGAATCTCTGTGAGGAGTGGACAAGTAACAGCCACCAAAACGATGGCCTCAAGATAGACTAGTCTTGTGGTTGTGATTTTTTTCCTTTTTTTTTTTTTTTTTTTTTAAGGTTCCCGTGATTCTGCCTCCTTTCCCCAGGGCTGATTCAGGAGCAGATTCTACATCTAAAGGTTGCCTTTGGAAGTAGACTTCTTCTGTGGGTCTACACCTGTGCTAGCAGCTGGGCTAGGAGGCTGTTCCTTCCTCCTTTCCATTTCACAAGGGAGGTCAACACTACTGGGAACAACTTCCAAGTGTTGATTGGTTGGTACGTTCCAACTGGGATGAGGTTCTCCACCAACAGTATATGAGGCAGAACCTTTTGGGGCTGAAGAACCTGTTCACTAGGTGGATCTCAGGTAGGATGACCAACTCATCGCATTTCTCTGAGATAAGGGCAAATTGGTCACCCTGACACAATAGAAAAAAGCTAGGAAGAATAAAGAATCCCAATGTTTTTCTTTTAGGCTTTCCTCCTTCTATGTGGCATCTCTCCCCCAACTATACAAATGTGCAAAGACTTCCTACTTTGTTCCAAAATGACTCCTGTCATTCAAAGCTTTATATACTCACTACACTACTTCCCTCTCAAACTTTTATCACCAGCGCTACCTTACCACACACCCTTTGCTTCAATCCAGCTGTTCTTCTCACTTCTCATATATATTTTTTTTTTGAGACAGCATCTCACTTTGTTGCCTTTCGTAGAGTGCCACAGTGTCATAGCTCACAGCAACCTCAAACTTGGGCTCAAGTTATCCTCTTGCCTCAGCCTCCCAAGTAGCTGGGACTACAGGCACCTGCCACAGCACCTGGCTAATTTTAGAAACCGAGTCTTGCTCTTGCCCAGGCTGGTCTCAAACTCCTGAGCTCAGGCAATCCACCCACCTCAGCCTCCCAGAGTGCTAGGATTCTAGGCATGAGCCACTGTGCCCGGTCTCACCTCTCATATTTACCTTGGTCACTCCTACCTCTATGCCTTGATATCATTTACGGCCCCCTTTGCCCTTTTCTTCATTAGTCCAAATGCTAACTTTCCTTCAAGTGTTAGCTGGAGGTCCATCTCCTCCAGGAAGTATTCTCTGACTTCCTGAACCCTCACTTTTCTTTGTGCTACTTGCACATGCTTTCTCGTACTAGTTTTTCACTTCTGTTTGCCTGCTTCCTCAAAAGAAGTATGAAGTCAGTGAGGGAGGGGTGCTTACTGACTGTTTATTGCAATACTTGTTGATGAAAATGGTGACTGACAAATGGGAGTGATGATGAAGCTTCCTCCCCCGTACTTCCTCCAAGCAGCCATCCAGGACTCTGACACACTTATCTCTAAAAGCTGTGGCCAGGTGGCGCCTGTGGCTCAAAGGAGTAGGGCACCGACCCCATATCCCGGAGGTGGCGGGTTCAAACCCAGTCCCCGCCAAAAACTGAAAACAAAAAACAAAAAACAAAAAAAGCTGTGGCCACTAGAGCCAGGATATTCAGCTCACAAGAGGATGCCTGCCAGCCCACATGATCTGTCCCTTATCAGAGTTCATATGGCATTTTTTTTGATCAATACCGCAGTTTAGCACCAAATTACAAATTATTTCAAGGGTATTTTTGTCCCTCAACTGAATTATTATAGATTCCTTGAAGACACAGACTCTACTATTATACTTTTAGTGGATTCCTCCTTAGCTGGTATAGACCTGTTAAAGTTCCTGCCATCTGATCCTCTCACACACCAGCTTCTCTATTTTCAACCCTAGGACACTCTGACGCTTTAGGTCACTAAATCTTCTGGTCTCTTATTTCCCTGTTCCTTTGTCCTGTTGGGAGAAGCTAATTGAGAACTTTCCCTGTTTCTGTCCAACACTCTTTGGTTTTTCACGCTATCTCTAGATTCCAGCTCTTTCCTCTTAAGCCTAGAGATGCTCAAAATGTTGTTAGTCAGGAGACTGCTGAGGCCCTGGGGCCCCCTTGCCCATTAAGAATACTGATCTCCCAAGGACTGGTCATCTGAGGTGATCCTAAGCTAGGTAGTGTTCAAGGGTCAATTTCTCTCTCTGAAAAGCACCAAAATTGTGGGAGAATCAAGATCTGACTCCTTACCCACCCTACCTCTGACTCCTGCCTCAGTAAGGACAAAGAACAGATATAAAAGTCATCTGGTCTGAAAGCTCTGGGCATGTTTATCAGCATTCAGAACCCCTCTGAACCATATTAGGTTCAGGGATACGGAAAGTTTTCCAAGACACTACAGCCTGCCCACTGCTCATAGGCCTCCAGGAGCTGCTCTGTGAGAGGTGCTTGGCATTCACATGGGAGGTGGTAAAGGACAGAGAAGAAGGGGAGCATAGCTCACTGCAACCTCGGACTCCTGGGCTCACATGATCTTCCTGCGTCAGCCTCCCGAGTAGCTGGGACTACAGGCAGGTGCCATCATACCAGGCTGATTTTTCTATTGTTTTGAAGATATGGGGTTTTTGCTCTTGCTCAGGCTTGTTTTTTTCTATGGACTGCTCGGTTTGGGCTGTTAGCATCCTTAAACAATACCTAATGCAAAATCATTCATGTATCACCTGGGTCTTATTTCTCTTTTTGCTGTAAGTTTCCTGAGAACATAAAACTCCCCAGGTGGCACCTGTACTCAGTGGATTGGTGGCCAGCCACATACACCAAGGCTGCTGGGTTCGAACCTGGCCCAGGCCAGCTAAAACAACAATGACAACTGCAACAAGAACAAAAATAGCTGGGTGTTGTGGCAGGTGCCTGTTTTCACAGCTACTTGGGAGGCTGAGGCAAGAAAATTGCTTAAGCCCAAGAGTTGGAGGTTGCTGTGACCTGTGATGCCATGGCACTCTACCCAGGGTGAAAGCTTGAGACTCTGTCTCAAAAAAAAAAAAAAAAAAAAACCCTCCCCAGTTAGTTCTGAGCCACTCCCTCATTAGTATCATCCATAGCTGGGAGCTGGGCCTGGAGTCAAAACACAGTGAGTCTCCTGCAGCCCTCTCCCCTAACATTTTCTTCAGCAAATATGGTTATAAATGAACATGTAAATTAGCCTTGAAGGGAAAGAAATGCTATCACAAAATAAAGCATGGCATTTGGGGACAATGAATGTTGCCAGGCAGCCGGCTAGTTTATTTACATTGCCTGGTACGGGGAGGGGAAGGAGGAAGAACGAAATGGATATAGCTTTATTGTGATATAATTCATATACCATACAATTCTCCCATTTAACGTGTACAGTTTAGTGGTTTTAGTATGAAGTTATGCAGCCAGTATCATAATCTAGTGCCAGAATATTTCATCACCCCCAAGAAGAAACTCACATCCATTGAGCATTCACTCCCCATTTCCCCTTCCCTTCAACCCCAGGCAACCACTAATCTAATTTTCATCTCAATGGTTTTCTCTATTGGACAGTTCATATAAATGGAATCATATAATATATGGCCATATACAAGGTCTGACAATTAAGTTCATGAGTTCATCCTCGAAAAGGGCTACACACATCGCAGTCATTTTTCAGGTACTCCCTGAATAACCATCAGAGTCGTTGTACAACACACAAGAACATGCAACAATAATGAATATCACTCAGCAAGACACTGTCACACGTCAACAAGAACATAGCTGTCTGCCTCGGTGCCTGTGGCTCAAGCGGCTAAGGCGCCAACCACATACACCTGAGCTGGCGGATTCGAATCCAGCCTGGGCCTGCCAAACGATGACGGCTGCAACCAAAAAATAGCCAGGCGTTGTGGTGGACGCCTGTAGTCCAGCTACTTGGGAGGCGGAGGCAGGAGAATCGCTTGAGTCCAGAGTTAGAGGTTGCTATGAGCTGTGATGCCACGACACTCTACCCAGGGCAACAGCTTGAGGCTCTGTCTCAAAAAAAAAAAAATAGCTGTCAGACACTAATATACCAAAGTTATTAAACCTTACCAAGTTGTATAGTGCTGCCAACATAAGTGTACAGTGGCAAGTTTTCAAACTTGTCAGACCTCATATGACCACAGTGCTGATGGTCATTCCAGAGAGTTCCAAAATTGCTTTGAAAGGTGGACTAGGCACTGGTGTTGGTGCACAGCTTCCAAAGTGGACTACCTGAAAGGTGATGGTAGTGATATTCAACAATGAGGTATGTAATACTTTTTCTAGAATGAGTTCGAAAACTTAATTGTCAGACCTCATATGACCTTTTGTATCTGGCTTCTTTTACTTAGCATAATGTTGTCAAGGTTCTTCCATGTTTTATGTAGCATGTATCGGTACTGCATTTTGGGGGGGGGCAGGGACATGGCCCAATGCCCCCTTGCATTCCTTTCAAGGGTTAGTAATATTCCACTGCATGGATATATCACAGAGAAACAGAACCAGTTGGGACAAGGCAGGGGGACATTTATTTTAAGGAATTGGCTTATGCAGTTGTTGGGGCTGACAGATCTGAAATTCAGGACTAGCTGGCAGGTTGGCAATCCAGGAAACAATTGATGTTGCCGTTTTGAGTCCAAAGGCTGGAATCTTAGGCAGAATTTCTACTTTGCAGTCTAGAGGCAGAATTCTTTCATCTTCAGAGGACCTCAGACTTTTCTCTTAAGGTCTTCAACTGATTTGATGAGGCCCCATACATTCTGGAGGTAATCTGTTTTACTCACTGTGTACTGATTTTAATGTTAATAGCATTTGGCCAAACAACTAAGCATGACTGTTTAGCCAAATTGACACTTAAAATTAACCATCTCTGGGCTCTTACGAATAAAGCAGCTAAGAACATTTGTGTATAAGTTTTAGCGTGAGTATGTGTTTTCAATTCACTTGGGTATATACTTAGGAGTAAAATGTAAGATCATATGGTAACTATGTGTAAACTTTGGAGTAACTGCCAGACTTTTCAAAAGTAGCTGTTACCGCTTTATATTTTCATCAATGTAAAGTGTATGATTGTTCCAAATTCTCCACATCCTTGAAAACAGCTGTCATCTGTCTTTTTGTGTATAGCCACCCTAGTGGATTTGGTTTGAATTTCCCTGATGACCAGATTGATTGATTGATTGATTTTTTGTGTGTGTGTATGTGTGCATTTGAACACCAGCCGGTTATATTCATTACATTTATTCAATTATTTCTTTTCTTCTTTTTTTTTTTTGAGACAGAGCCTCAAGCTATCCCCCTGGGTAGAATGCGATGGCATCACAGCTCCCAGCAACCTCCAACTCCTGTAGCTGGGACCACAGGCACCTGGCACAACACCCGGCCTTTTTTTTTTTTTTTTTTTTTTGGTTGCAGCCATCATTGTTGTTTGACGGGCCCAGGCTGCATTCGAACCCACCACCTTAGGTGTATGTGGCTGGCTGGTGCCTTAGTCACTTGAGCCACAGGCGCCAAGCCTGAATTATTTCAATAAACATTTATTTGTAAATATTTGTAATTGCAGTAAACAAGATGAAGATCCCTGCTCTCAAGGTGTCTACATAGGTGGTGACTCATGCCTATAAATCCTAGCACTCTGGGAGGCTTTTTTTTTCTTTGAGACAGTGTCTTACTATGTTGCCCTCGGTAGAGTGCCATAGCATCACAGCTCACAGCAACCTCAAACTCTAAGGCTCCAAGCAATTCTCTCACCTCAGCCTCCCCAGTAGCTGGGACTACAGGCACCCACCACAATGCCCGGCTATTTTGTTGTTGTTGCAATTGTCATTGTTTAGCTGGCCCAGGCTTATTTCTAACCTGCCAGTCTGGGTGTATGTGGCTGGTGCCATAACCACTGTACTACAGGTGCCAAGCCTACTCTGGGAGGCTTTTTAGAAAGTTCAGGAAAGTAAAGGAAGCAGTGCAGTGGCTCACACTTGTAATCCTACCATTCCAGGAGGCTAAGGCAGTTAGACGGCTTGAGCTCAGGAATTCAAGACAAGCCTGAACAAGAGTGAGACCCCTCTCTACTAAAAATAGAAAAACTGGCCAGGAGCGGTGGCTCATGCCTATAATCCCAGCACTTGGCAGGCTGAGGTGAGTGAATTGCCTGAACTCATGAGTTTGAAACCAGCCTGAACAAGAGTGAGACCCTATTTGTAAAAAATAGCCAGACGTTGTGGTAGATGCCTGTAGTCCCACCTACTTAGGAGGCTGAGGCAACAAAATCGCTTAAGCCCAAGAATTTGAGGTTGCTATGAACTATGACACCATAGCACTGTACCGAGGGTGACAAGTGAGACTGTTTCAAAAATTAAAAAAAAATAAATAGGCTCGGCGCCTATAGCTCAACCGGCTAAGGCGCCAGCCATGTACACC
>NW_003852520.1:6085555-6086712 GCF_000181295.1 Otolemur garnettii
CAGCCGTCATTGTTGTTTGGTGGGTCCGGGCTGGGGATTCGAACCCGCCACCTTAGGTGTACGTGGCTGGCGCCTTAGCCGGTTGAGCTATAGGTGCCGCCCCTATTTCTATTCTTTCTGATCTCACAAAGGTCAGATTTATTATACATTGCAAGCTGAGAGCTCTCTTAGCCACTTCTAGTTCCCATCCCATTTTCTCATGGGTATTTTCTCTAATAAATCTCTTGCATGTCTAATCTCATCTTGGCATCTGCTCCTTGGAGGATGTAAGCTAACACTAATGGCAGTAGGAGTGGTGGAGGTAGTAACAATGGCAGCTGTGATATTCGCTATGTAGCCCTGAGTCTGGTTCTCCAGTTTAAGTGGTGATTTTGTGAGTTATTCAATGTGCTTTCAAATACACACATTTTCTGCCTGAATTCATCAGTCACTTTCTGTTGCTCACAACTAAGAATTCTCTGGATTATACAGAGAGGGGATAAAAACATTCAATTACAATATAGGAATGGTAAGGGTTACGATAGAAGCACAGGGTCTGTGGGAGTTCATGGAGGCACTTAACCCAGTCTTCATGTCTTCCCAAATGAAATAACCATACACAATCTGGAATTGCTAGTCAGCTATTATCACTAATTTTATAGGCTACCCCAAAATGAAAGACTCATTCATAATCATAGCCCCCAATTTACCATTTATTAGGCAATATTTCTTATAATTAAGTTCACATAAAAATCACATGAAGGAGCTGGGCACGATGGCTCATGCTTGTAATCCTAAGACTCTGGAAGGCTGAGGCAGGTGGATTACTTGAGCTCAGGAGTTCAAGACCATCTTGAGCAAAAACAATACCACATCTCTACTAAAAATAGAAAAACTAGCCAGGCATTGTGGCACCTGTAGTCCCAGCTACTCAGCAGGCTGAGGCAGGAGGATCACTTGAGCCTGAGAGTTTGAAGCTGTTGTGAGCTATGACACCATGGCACTCTATCCAGGATGACAGTGAGAATGTCTTAAAAAAAAAAAAAAAGAATCACAAGGGCAGAGAAGGACTACTTACAGACTCCCAGGCCCCAACCTTCAACCAACGTAGGTGCTTAGAGGCTTATGCTTTGAGAAAGTGTCCTAGGGATAGATCTACAGTATTTATTTTTTTTTTT
>NW_003852520.1:6087188-6089128 GCF_000181295.1 Otolemur garnettii
CCCGCCACCTTAGGTGTATGTGGCTGGCGCCTTAGCCGCTTGAGCCACAGGCACCGAGCCGATCTATAGTATTTTCAGCAGAACAGTTTCATCACAGTGTGCATTTTATAAAAATTTGCAGCATCTGACTCCTCTGTGGCTCTGTGGTCTGGGCATGAGTTAAGATGGGCTTGAGAGTCATTTGCACCCAAGGGACACCAAAGCCCTTGATTTCCTCAGGCTGCACACAAAGAATATCATTTCCCTAATAGAATAGAATATCATTTTCCCTAATAGAATTCAGCAAGAATGAAACTACAGTAGAACTTCTCTGTAAGTTGACCACCCAAGGGACTGTAACAAACTGGTCAACATACAGAGGCAGTCAACATAAGGAAGTAGACCTATTGTACTGATACATAATTGAGATATATGTCCAGTCTACGAAAATTAGGTCAACTTAAGGAGAAGGTCAACTATGAAGGTTGTACTGTAGGTGCATACACTTTCTTTTTTTTTCCCCCTTTGGAGTCAGAGTCTCACTTTGTCGGCACTTTGGTAGAGTGCTGTGGCATCACAGCTCACAACCTCAAACTCAGCGATTCTCTTGCCTCAGCCTCCCAAGTACCCTCCAGGTATTTGGGAGGCTGAGGCAAGGTGTGGAGGTGTCCCACCACAACACTCAGCTATTTTTGGAGAGAGGTTTCACTCTGGCTCAGGCTGATCTCAAACCTGTGAGCTCAGGCAATCCACCCACTTGGCCTCCCAAGTGCTAGGATTACAGGCGTGAGCCACCACACCCTGCCTATTTCATATTCTTTCTTATTGGGCACATTAAGCACTCATTGGACCTTGACATTCTCAAGCATATGGCCAAGGGAAGGAGATATTCCAGCAATGCTAAGAGAAAGGGTCTCCCCCTAGACTGCGTGATGACTCAGTGTTCAAGCTAAGATTTTCAAGAAATAAGAAAGATCATGAATCTTGGGCCATTACCAGATCACTTCCCTAACATTCTTGCCTCTCCTACTTGACTTTACTAGTCCCAAACTATAAAGGACTTCAGTTTTAACTTAAAAATTAAAAAGTAGTTTTTATTAGTCAGAGCACCAGGGAAAGTAGGAAAATTTAGCTTGGCAAAGTCAGACTCTAGAAAAAGAAATCAGGTAAAGACAGTGTAGGGACATCACACTGGGCCAGATAATGCATAGTCCTGCCTGTTGGGACATAAATTAGGCCATACCATATCTCTCACAGACTGCAGTGTGGTGTAGTAAAAAGAATAACATAAGGACTAGAGTAAAAAAAACTGTGGGTTTAGTCCTGGCTCTGCCTCTAAGTCTGTATGTGATCTTGGCGTCTCTGGAATCTCTAAGATCCCTTCTAAATTTAATATCCTATGACCCTGTATTTAAACATGGCACATGGATTACACACACAGTTATGCGGTCATACAGCCACTTAAATAAGCCAGTCACCCAAATGTTCTAACCAGTTTCTCCTATGTGAAATATGTATAAGCATGTTGATGATAGCCAAAGATTGGACACAACTTAAACATTGAGCAACTCTGTATGTACTGATATGAAGAAGTGTCTAACATATAATACAGGAAAGGAGCAAAGTACAGAATAGCATTTTTGGTATGCTATTAATACAATTTGTATAAAAATTAAGAGTGTGTGTATATATGTATGTGTGTGTATAGAATATATACGTGTGTGTATGTATGTATATGTATAGGATACCTCTGGAAAGACACAAGAAACTGGTAACAGTGACTACCTCCAGGAAGGGAAATGGACAACTGGGGAGGTAACAGAGAAAATACGTATTAATCTTTTTAAAACATTAAAAAAAGACATCTTAACCAACTAAGTCACAGATTTATCTTTTTTCAACCATCTAAAGAATCCAAGGGGCTCGGCGCCTATAGCTCAAACGGCTAAGGCGCCAGCCAC
>NW_003852520.1:6089595-6090706 GCF_000181295.1 Otolemur garnettii
CTTGAGCCCAGGAGTTGGAGGTTGCTGTGAGCTGAGATGCCACAGCACTCTACCCAGGGGGACAGCTTGAGGCTCTGTCTCAAAAAAAAAAAAAAAAGGAATGACTTTGCTTCTGAAAGCAAAAAGTGTCTGAGGCAATCTCCTGGCTCAGCCTGGCTCAGAGGTATATAAGTAGCTATCATGGGTCTTCAGCTGTCTCCTTCCCTCTCTGACCTTAAGATTGGAAAAGCACATTTTGAGAGTTGATTTAGGCTAGTTGACTATACAAAGGACACTGGAGAAGCTAGAAGCTTCTGTTCCAGTGAAGCTTGGAAGAAGTTTGAAGCGGAAGCCAGAGGTTCACAAACTACCATGATAGGTCCCTGAAGAGACTTTCTCATTCCTTCAGAAAGCTGTTGTTCCAACCCCAGGGTACATCATGGGAAGATCAATTGACATCATTTGAATTCTTTCAAATTCAATAAATTGAATTTTATTTTCACTACCAATACCATAGAAGGACAAAAAAGAGACACTTCTTTTCTTATGAAAGAAGTGTCATCTAGCTGGGCATTGTGGTGGGCATCTGCAGTACCAGCTACCTGGGAGGCTGAGGCAAGAGAATTGCTTGAGCCTAAGAGTTTAAGGTTGCTGTAAGCTGTGATGCCACAGCACTCTACTGAGGGCAACATAGACTTGTCTCAAAAAAAAAAAAGAAAAAAAGAAAAGAAACATCATCAAAAGCTTTCATTCACTGAAAGCTAGTAGTAATATACAAAAGTACAAAGTTTAAATATATATATAATATATATAATTTGTAGCCAAGAACCACCCATAGGTTAATATATTCAGTGGGAAGAACCAGTCATCCTTTGTTTAGACTTATTTTATAACAGATAATCATAAGTTAAATTAAGTGAAGCATGATGCTTTGAAATATAACTCATTAAACCAAAAAGTCTAGGACTTAGCTTTTTTTTTTTTTTTTTTGAGACGGAGCCTCAAGCTATCCCCCTGGGTAGAATGCCATGGCGTCACAGCTCACAGCAACCTCCAACTCCTGGGCTCAAGTGAGTCTCCTGCCTCTGCCTCCCAAGTAGCTGGGACCACAGGCACCCGCCACAACACCTGG
>NW_003852520.1:6094746-6108213 GCF_000181295.1 Otolemur garnettii
AAAAAAAAAAAAAAGATCATCATTAAGTTATTAAGTACTTACTTTGTGCCATGCACTATAATATATGGTTTACATGCCTCGACAACCATATTGGGCAAATGCTATTATCATCTCCCTTTTATAGATGAAGTATCTGAAGTTCAAAGAAGTAAATTGATTTGCTCAAGGTCACTGAGCTAGTGGTGCTAGGACTAGAACTCCAACCTCTTCTAAGTTTCTCCTCATGAGTCATTACTAGATCAAATGAATAAAATAAGTGGGTCTGATCATGAAAGAACAGAAACAACTCATTCAAGAGATTATCCTCTTTTATTTTCCTCCTTTTCCCCTACCCTCCTAAAACACACTCTTACTCTCCCTATTTTACATACCTCTCTGGTAGATTTTCAAGGTCTTAACAGCCAAGGGAATTTAAAGACAATTACTGAGTAATTGAGGAAAAAAACTAACCACAGCACAGAGCATGAACCATGTACCACATTTCATTTTTCAGAATTCTGTTTTCTTCTAAATACCCTGTAGGCCCTTTACATGAAAACCTGTGTTGTCCAGAACTTAGAATTTTGATCTAGCCACTTTGCCAATGGTCCATTTTAATCACACCAGAGACCATTTATAACTTTTTTGGTTCTCTGGACAGGGGTCTGAGTCCAGCAGCTGCTACGGAGCTTATTAAACAAGACTGAGAAGTGCTAGGGGAATTCAGCTTTGGGTTGGAAAGTTGCTGCTTCCTAGTGTTTCCCATTACCGTTTAATGATACTCTTAACGAAGGTCAAACTCAGCACTCCTGGTCAGTAGACAGAGGGTGAGGATATGGAAAAAAAGTTTGTGGCAGCCTTGCCTTTATGTAAAAGAGATGATTAATCCTACTGATTCCCCACACTCACCATAGTGTGCTCTGAGCTATACAAGGCCTAGCTACCGGAGACAGGAAGCCAAGTTAATGATCATGCACTCTTTTTGGATTTTTTAAGCCTCTATTACTTGGGTTAAAGAACAATAAGAAAAACTGGCTTCTCCTCCTAGTTCTGCAACTAACTGATTGTGTGTGGGTGTATGTGTGTATTTAGTGAGAACTTTTTTCCTTTTACTATTTATGTACATACCATAAACATTGCATCTATGTATGTATCCTAAAAATAAAATATTTTAGCAATTTTCTTTTTACTATCTATGCACATACCATAAACAATATCCTATGGAACATAATAGAATACTGTTTTATGTTTTTTATACTTTACATAAACGTTATTATACAGAGTTTTCTGCAGCTTTTTCCCTCAGTAGTATGATTTTGACATATTTTGCTCTACTTCTGTGTTACTACCTATAGCTATAATTCATGTTAATTGCTTTATGGAATCCCATTAGATGAATATACCATAATTTATATATTCATTCTGTTGATGGTCGTTTAGGTTGATTTCCATTTTTTTTTTCTATCTCAAACAAAATCAAAGGATACACACATACACATGTGGGTCACTATATAAGTTTTGAGACAAACCAGTTTGTCTGGGAGGGTGCTGTGTTCCCATCTGCATGGATTTTATGTTTCTTGATTTTTGTGTATCTCAAAACTTTTGTAATGATCTTGGCATATCCTTACACACATGTGGGAGGTTTTCACTGATTAAATTTCTAGGAGTGCTATTACTTGGTCATTAGAGTATGCCTAAGCTCAGCTTTGATCAATACTGCTAAATAGCAATATTGGTAATTATATTACCACCAATAGTGTACAAAAGTTCCAATACATCTGCATCTTCATCAGTACATGACAGTGTGGGTCTTTTTTCATTTTAACCACTCTGATGTGTATGCAGTAGTATCTCGCTATGATTTAGTTTGAATTTCCCTAATAACTAGTGAGATAGAACACTGCATAGATTTATCATCTGAGATACATTCTTTTTTTTTTTTTTTTTTTTTTTTTTGAGATAGTCTCACTGTGCTGCCCAGGCTAGAGTGATGTGGTGTCAGCCTAGGTCTTAGCAACCTCAAACTCCTGGATTCACTCTATCCTCCTGCCTCAGCCTCCCAAATAGCTGGGATTATAGGCCTGCACCACTACAGGCAGGACATCTTGCCCCGCCTGTGATATACATTCTTTTTTATTTTTTTTTTTTGAGACAGGAGCCTCAAGCTGTCCCCCTGGGTAGAGTGCCATGGCATTTCAGCTCACAGCAACCTCCAACTCCTGGGCTCAAGCGAGTCTCCTGCCTCAGCTTCCCAAGTAGCTGGGACCACAGGCGCCTGCCACAACGCCCGGCTATTTTTTGGTTGCAGCTGTCATTGTTGTTTGGCAGGCCCAGGCTGGATTCGAACCTGCCACCTTGGGTGTACATGGCTGGCGCCTTAGCCACTTGAGCCACAGGTGCCAAGCCGTGATATGCATTCTTAAAATCAACAGGGAAAGGAAAGGAGTAAGGCTGGACGTGATGGCTCAGGCCTATAACGCTGGCACATTGGGAAGCTGAGGCAGGAGAATTGCTTGAGGCCAAGAGCTTGAGACCAGCCTTAGCAAGATAGTGAGACCCCCTCTCTACAAAAAATATAAAAATTAACCAGGTGTGGGGGTATACACCTATAGTCCCAGCTACTCAATCAGCTGAAGTAGGGAGATTGCTTAAGCCTAGGAGTTTGAGGTGGTAGTGAGCTATGATGACACTGCTACACTCTAGTGCCAGAATGAAGGAGAGAGACCCCGTGTCCATTAAAAGGAGAGGATGAGATGAAGGACATGGGGGAGAGGTACAGATAATGGCAGCTCAGTCTGCTTCCTGGCATCTCTCACCAAGTTAGGTTCTAAAATGACTCAATGCCCTTCTCAAAAATGACAGATCTAGCTTTTCAGATTCCAGTTAGAAGGCCTTATGATATTAGTGTTAAAGAGCACAGAATAGTAAATGTTCTTTTAACCCAGCATCAATCAAACAGAACTTTCTACAGTAGTCTATAATGGTTTAAAGTATTGCTTCTCAAATTTGAATATGCATGTAATTCACTTGGGGATCTTGCTAAAATGCAGATTCTGATTCAGCAGGTGCGAGATGAAACCTGAGATTCTACATTTCTAACAAACTCCCAGCCACTGCTTAACTGAACAGCACACTTTGAGTTTAGAACATTAGTTACAGGGTCAGCAGACCTGAATTTCTACCCCAGCTCTTCTGTTTCTTAGCTGTGAAATCTTTGGTAGGCTATTTAATCTCTCTGAGCCTAGTTTCCCCATCTATAAAAAGGATATTAAAAACAAAGCATTACCTACTTCATAGGGTTGCTGTGGAGTTTAAGGGAGATAATGCACATAAAACATGCTTAGCATCGTGCACAGAAAGGGTAATTAATAAATGCTAGTTATTATTAATATTCCACGATCTGGCACTCCCATATGTCTATGATACACTAAAGACTGCAGTTCAGGATGATTATCTGAAAGCACTGCAAGAGCCTAGATTAATCAGAGAGAGACAGATTGAATCACATTTAGTCATATTTCGTTAGGCTTATTTCACTGTATTCTAATTCTTTGAAAATTGAGACCTCATCTGTAACAGTCAGGGTCCCAGCAGGAAACAGATGGCACACTCAAATTAGCATGATTAGTGGAAAGTTTAACAAAAGGACTACACAAAGGTGTGGGCAGGGTTTAGGAAAACCAATAGGGAGTGACAGTACAGTAACTTGGGGCTGTGACTACACTCCCCCATACCCAAAAGGATGAGGGGAGGAAACAGAAGAAAGGAAAATTTGGTATAGAAAGAGTCCCCTTGAGAGAACTGTGACTTTTAGTTAAGGGACAGTAGCCTGCCTAAGGCAATCCTGAAAGGAGGAAGCCAGGAATAAATACTCTGATCTCAGTTTTTTCCCTTTCTTTGATGTCCTGCCAGGGATTTCCACTGCTTAAACTCTGCCAGAAGCCAAGAAAGGAAAGGCGCTCACTGATGTAATCCATATATAAGTTAGCCTCCTGGGGCACAGAGCAGAGTATAAAAGAGTAAAGAGTAGATGAGGAGGGATAAGCAGGAGATATCTGCTACACCACCTATGACACATATACTCAGATACATCTAAACCAGAACAGTGTATTCCTCTGATTAAGCCAAGAAAAAACAGACTACTGTTTTGGACAAGATAAACTCAACCAGTTTATCATTAAATGTAGATCAATAACTTTCAGGGTATTTCCCCATTAGATGTCCTATAATCATCTCAACTCAATCTAACTAACACTGAATTCATCTTCTTTTACCACCATAACTCAACTTTCCCATTTCCATCCATGGTAGCCTTTGGATATGCTAATTTCTTGGCCTGCAACATCTTTCCATTTCTTCTCTGTATACTCAAAATCTTACTTACCTTTTAAGGTCCGACTCAAATACTTCTCCCACTTCCAAAAGATCTTCCCCCAAATACTTTAGCCCACACTGATTTCCCTTGTCTCTAAACCCCATTGCCAGGAATTTAGTCACTGTCAGGTATTGCCATTTAAGTAGTCTGTGTATACATATCATCATGCCAACTATACACTTCTTGAAGGCAGGAACTATGCCTTAACTTTAGTTTTTCTCCTTGCCAAAGCAAAGCACCTTGAGATTTATTGCGTGTATACAATCAACACATGAAGAATAAAGATAGAGAAAGAATGGCAGGGGACCAAATTTCCAATCTTACTTTTCCATGAGAGCTTCTCAGAAGAATCCTAGCTCTCTGAGGACCTGCCTGGGCTTATGTGGAAATATGCAGGCTCAAAGGACTGCTCTGCCTCCCATCTATCCACTTGGCATTTTAAAAGCACTCTTCTAAACAACCCTTGAGCTAAACAGAGAATCAAAACAGAAATTACAAACTGTTTAAAAATGATAAGCAAAGAAATCAGAACTCATCAAAACCTATGATAAGCAGCTAAAGTGGTACTCATAAGAAAGCTGTAGCATTAAATTCTTTTATTTGTTCCAATATATTCAAATGTATTTCAACTGATAATACATGATTTCAAGTGACAATAAATGAACAAGACATAATGACAATAGTCAGCTCAAGAATACAGATAACAAAAAAGCATACCCAAAGAATGTAGAAGGAATTAGCAAATATATTTTTAAAAATCAAAGACCTATTTCTCACTAGTCCTTCCTTATATAATAAAATAGAAAAACTTAATGCAAAAATAATCAAGCATAGGAATACTCTGAAAGTAGAAAGGACAAGATCAATTGCCTAGAAGCCTTAGGACTTAAAGCACACTAGTGGTGGGCTGCCTGGGGTATCTTTTTGTCTTCCATATATTCTGGATGAGGTGCTGGAGAAGCCTGCAACCTAAAACTGCCAATAGGCCCAGACCCCCCCCCCAAAAAAAAAATGACTAGGAAAAGGATGGTGGCAGAACAGAAAAACTTTTTGATAATATCTACCCTAGTCAAATATCAAAGGAAAATCTGCTCTTCCTCATGGTGTCAGCTGTGCCAAACAGGGACACCTATGTCTGACCCCACATGGCAGCAGTTAGGCAGAGTGAGTATCAGCAGGACCCAAATGGGAGTGAACTTCCACCCTGTCCTCCCAGTAGCAAACAGGTAGAACAAAACTATCCAAATTGGTGCTAGTTAGTACTCTATTACCTGCTGGGGTAGTATCAATGGGGCTATCCCCATGTGGCAGCAAAGAGGCAGTGTCAGTCAGCCCTCCATTTCTCATTCCCCCATCTACTGCAGGGAGGGGCCCAGCAGGGAGTTGAACTTCCACTACTCCCCCCAGTGGCAACAAGGTAAAACAAAACAAAGCAGTACTCTGCTTCTCCCCAATCCCCAAGTCAACAAGGCTCAACAAGGAACAGAACTTCCAATCTGACCTAGCAGTAACAAAGTGATCCAAGTCAGTACTACACTTTTGCCAGGGAGGTTATCAGAAGGGCTGAGTGGAAAACTAAACTTTTATTTTCATACACTGGCAACAAGGTGGGGTGAGGTAGTGCTTCACTTTGGCCAGAGTCAGCAGGGTCCAGTAGAAAGCTGTATATCCACCCCAACATAGACTTCTACACCACATCTAAACAGGGTGACTGCTTATAAAAAAGAAAGAAATAGAATGCAGCATCTTCCAAATATCATATCCAAAATGTCCAAAGCACAATAGAAAATCACTCACTATTACCAAGAACCAGAAATATCTCAATATGAATGAAAAAAGAAAATCCACAGATTCTAACACTGAGATGACACAGATGTTGGAATTACCTGACAAGGATTTTAAAGCAATCATTTTTAAAAATACTTCAACAAGTAATTAAAAACATACTTAAAATGAATGAAAAAAGTCTCAGCTAAAAAAAAAGAACATACTATAAAAAAACAAATAAAAATTTTAGAATTAAAAAATATCATAGACTGGATTCCATGATCTCAGGAGTTTGAGACCAGCCTGAGCAAGAGTAAGACTCTGTCTCTAAAAAAGAAAAAAAGTAGCCAGAAGTCACGGTGGGTGCCTGTAGTCCCAGCTACTTGGGAGACTAAGGCATAAGAATAGCTTGAGCCCAAGAGTTCGAGGTTGCTGTGAGCTATGACAACATGGCACTCTACCAAGGGTGACAATATATATATATAATAAAAATATTTAAAGTTACTCTATGAGTATAGCAGAATAAATATGACAGAGGAAAGAATCAGTGAACTTGAAGACAGAACAACAGAAATTAACCAATCTTAACAGGAGAGAAAATAGACTGAAAAGAAATGAATAGAGCTTCAGGGTCCTGAGGTATGATGGAAAAAGGACAGAACATTCATTGTAGCAGCCCGTATAGCTTAAGGCTAAGAGGAGTGAGAGTTATAGGAAATACCTGTAATGGAACACCTTGGTGAAAAGGGCATGGAGAGAGATTTAGTCCTAACAAGCATGAGAGAGCTCAAGAGATGAGAGCACCGGTGAATTGGCAGTCTCTACACCTGTGGTGGTGAGAGGCACAAGTTCAGCTTTATATTAGGCTAGAGGAGAAGGCAGTCAAAAAGCTTGCACATTCTATCACAGATACATTTACGCTGTCTCGTCTCCTGCCTGCAGAACGCCAGCATGGCATCTCTCTGCTGAAGATTACCAAGCTCTGCTAAAGACTAAGATCTAGCTATACTTAGAAGACTGCTTTACTCTCTCTTTCTTTCTCTCCAGCTAAAGCAGATAGCCCTCAAGCACCTAAGAGAAACTGTTCCTGAGCAAGGTAGCTTAGCGGTCCCTGTCTGGAACCTACCTAAGCCGGGCCTGAGACCTGGCCAGTCCCAGTCCCTGACAAGGGGTGTCAGAAGCGGGATAGTGAATGCCACTGACAAATGGTGCTGAGAACAGGATTCAGTGAACGTGGATCGAGCGGGAAATAAGCTTTAGCAAATACGAAAAAGAGAAATAGAATAAATATTTAGACGGAAAAGAAATATCTAAAAAAGACAGCTGATAATAGGCCTTTCTCATTTGGTTTTTCCTTTTCTTTCCTACATTTCCTCTTTCCAAGTTTTAACTACTGCTGTGGGGGGGAAAAAAAGCTGGTAAAAGCCTTTAGCCTCTTCCGTGAAACGGCTGGAAAAAAGCAGAAAAAAGCCTTTAGACAGGAGGGAAAGAGAAAAGATAGAACTAGGAGATAAGAACCCTTAGTAAACAAGCCTTTAGCCTCAGGGGTAAGAAAAGCCTTCGGTAAAACAGCAAAGAGAAAAGTTTTGGGAATAGGTTGCAAGAGTTTATTAAGTTAGGGAAAAGAACTTATAACTGCCTTCCCCCTATATCTTCGCCCATTGCCAGTAGGAAGTAGCTTTTCAGAGACCAACGCCCGAATCCCTTTTTGGCAGTTAAGAGTTCTGCTTAAAAAGAAAAAAAACTGAGGTAGATCGAGGCTGGTGAAGAAATAGTGGAAGTAAAGTTTTGTAAAAACAACTAAGACTCCAGGGTAAAAAGAAACAGCTAAAGGTTCTAAGAATTGAAAAGATTGTAAAAAACAGAAGGCTGAAAGAAAGCCAGTAGAGAAAAATCATGGAAAATAAGATACAGCAGTTGAAGTAACAAATGAAACAGCTTAAAGATGAAATTAAGATCATGGCAGCTGGCTCGGTGCCTGTGGCTCAAGTGGCTAAGGCACCAGTCACATACACCTAAGGTGGCGGGTTCTAATCCAGCCCAGCCCGCCAAACAACAATGATGGCTGCAACCAAATAACAGACGAGCATTGTGGTGGGCACCTGTGGTCCCTAGCTACTTGGGAGGCTGAGGCAGGAGACTCATTTGAGCCCAGGAGTTGGAGGTTGCTGTGAGCTTTGATGCCACAGCACTCTACCCTGGGGGACAGCTTGAGGCTGTGTCTCAAAAAAAAGAAAAGATCATGGCAGCTGATATAAAACAGTTGAGAGATCAGATGAATAATCTTATAGTTGAAGCAGGTAAATGCTATATTGACACGACAACTCAAATTGGGCGGCTGGAAGATCAGAGGGTAAATCCTCCAACTAAAATCAAATGCCATAAATGTGGGAAGCTAGGTGTTTCCTAGGGAAGAGAAAAGAGCCTTTAAAAGGGAACAGAACACTGAAGGCTAAAGAAAAGGAACAAAGCACGTAAGCCTCCAGGTGTATGTCTCAAGTGCAAAAAAGGCTTTCATTGGGCTAACGGTTCTCAATTTGACAAAGATGGAACACCTTTACTGTAGGGAAATTATCAGTTGGGCCAGAATCAGGACCCACTGGTAAATGAAAGAAAAAACAGTTTAATATTTTCATTTCAAACTATTCTCGGAAAAACAGTATGATTCAATTCTATGCCATGGGAGCACTCTGTCAGCTTGGGTAGACCTGTGGTGCCTCAGCGTAAAACTGAGGAAATTAAACCAGACCAATGGATGATGATGGAGAATAATTAGATTAAACATGTTTATGGAATATTAGGTTATCCTGCATGGTGAAGGGGTAACCCACCTCTCATCAGCGTCTGTGTACTATAACCGCATCCAGCGAAAGAGCCTGGAAACGGCCCAAAGGGGAAGTGACACTCGGAAGCAAGTGAAGCCTTTGGAAGATTATGAGCGGTGAGAACAAAGGCAGCTAAAGTAACTAAAAGTTAAACTGAGAGAGAATACCAGAGAGGGGCGAGATCCAGGAGAACAGGTCTTCTCAGGGAGACCACGAGGATGCACCTGCAGGGCCCTCTCCATGGTGACTCCGCTCTTGGGAATTTATAGGCTTAACCTCCTGGAACCTGGAAATTTCCAAGTTCTGTGAAATCCTGTAGTTCTGTAGGGGCTGGACTAGCATCTCCCGCTTGATTCAAACTGGCCAATGGGAAGGGTACCTGTGGGATGGAACTTTTTGACTGTCAATAAAAAGGGAAAGACCAAGCCAGTCGGGGAGCGCAGTCATTTAGAAATCTTTTATGCCGTAAGCTTCCGGCCAATGAATAAAGCCCTTCCTCTTATAACTATGGTGTTTGGGTGCTCTTTCTCTCTGTTGAGCCTCGTCTTCCTGCAACAAAACCAACTTTGTGCTAGAGAACTCCATTTGAGAAAAAGAGTCTGGAATCAATTAGCAAAACTTTCTCTGGAAAAGCAGCTTGAAAGCAGGAAAAACTCTGCTATCGAGGAATTGTGAAGTGTGGGACCACTGAGGACCACGAGTAACAGAGCCTCTGAGAGGAACTGCGAAGAGTGGAACCATTAGTCCTCGAGTAACAGTCTTTTGATCTGTGAAGGGTGCATTTAGGACCAGAGTAGCAAAACCTTTGGAATAGCGAGAGAAAAATCCTTTCTTGCAAAGATTGCAAGGAAAGCATTATCTTTTGTTCGTCTGTTAAGTACATATCAAAGGAAAGTTCCTACAGTTAAAGAAATGGTAAATTCTCTCCACAAAGATTTTTCTCAGTTTCTTTTCTCAGTTTAAAAGGACCTTTAAGGGAATTAACATCACAATCATCATTTTTCCCTAGCAGTGGCTAATAGTTTACATCTGTATTGGGCTTCCTCATTTAAAGAGCCCATACCTGGAATTCTGAACTCTGATAATTACTATCCTTTGCCTAGAAAGAAAAGGGCTAGATAACAGGAAGAACTGCCCTTACCACATTAAAAATTATTTTGTTTGTATATAAAAAAGGGGGGAAATGTAGCAGCCCATATAGCTTATGGCTAGGAGGAGTGAGAGTTATAGGAAATACCTGTAATGGAACACCTTGGTGAAAAGGGCATTTAAAGAGATTGAGTCCTAACAAGCATGAGAGAGCTTGCAAGGTGAGAGCACTGATGAATTGGCAGTCTCTACACCTGTGGTGGTGGGAGGCACGAGCTCAGCCTTATATTAGGCTGGAGGAGAAGGCAGTCAAAAAGCTTGCACATTCTATTACAGACACGCTTACTCTGACTCTGTCTCCTCTCCTGCCTGCAGCATGCCAGCACGGCGTCTCTCTGCTGAAGATTACCAAGCTCTGCTAAAGACTAAGATCTATCTGTTCTAAGAAGACTGCTTTACTCTCACTCTCTCTCTCCCCCAGCTAAAGTAGATAGCCCTCAAGCACCTAAGAGAAACTGTTCCTAAGCAAGGTAGCTTAGTGGGCCGCCTCCGGAACCTACCTAAGCCAGGCCTGAGACCTGGCCAGTCCTGGGCCCTGACAAGTGGTATCAGAAGCAGATCCTGACAATTCATATCCCTGGGGTTCCAGAAAAAGAAAAAAAGACTATGGATCCAAAAAAGCATTTGGATAAAATAATGGCTGGAAATTTCCCAAAGCTTAGTGTTGACACTAAAAGATTGTGATAAGTTAAGTAAAATGTAATAATTAAAGCAACCATTAAAAAAATCTATACAAACAGGGGGTGGAGCCTGTGGCTCAGTGGGTAGGGTGCTTGCCCCATATACCAAGCGTGGCGGGTTTGAACCCGGCCCAGGCCAAACTGCAACAACAACAAAAATAGCCGGGCATTGTGGGCGGCGCCTGTGGTCCCAGCTACTCAGGAGGCTGAGGCAGGAGTATCGCCTAAGCCCAGGAGTTGGAGGTTGCACTCTACCGAGGGTGATAAAGTGACTATTTCTCCAAAAAAAAAAAAAAAACAACTATACGAACACATACATTTAAAACCCGTATAGATAAACCAAAATAGAATTTTTTTTTTGAGTCTCACTATGTCTCCCGCGGTAGGGTGCCATGGCATCACAGCTCACAGCAACCTCCAACTCTGCTTAAGAGATTCTCTTGCCTCAGCCCCCAAGTAAAAAATAGAATTCTTAAAAAAGATTGAAGCAGATCTCTGGCTGGTGAGATCGGCCCAGAAACATTCCTCTGGAGACACAGGGAGTCAGCGAGGGAATTCTGGACCCCATAAGGAGGACAAAAGCAGTGGAGAACTGGCAAGTATTTGCGTGTGTTCGTTCAGTCTAATCCCACCAGCAGCTGTAAATACAGCAGCTGCGAGACTGCAAACTTGAAAGGCCTTACCTGTGAGCTGTTTGGGTATTTTTTTTTTTTTTTTTGGACTTGGCACTCAGTTGAACTACCTTGGGAGAACTTGGGCAAGAGAGCAGACGACTTTAAGCATTGTCTAGGGCCCCAGACTGAGCCACTGAGTCGGACGGAGCAGCTGTGGGCTGCGCGGAGCCACTGTGGGAGAACTGCCCCAGCAAGCACTGCCCTGAGGCTCACAGAGCAAGGATCAGGTGGGAGCGAGTAATCTAGTGACTGAGCAGCCTAAAGGCGGGGACTGAGACGCCTTGGCCCTCAGGGGCATAGTGTGAGATCAGTTTAGGAACACTGGGTAAGTGGATAGCCACTTCAGGAGTGATCCCAGCGACAAGTGCTTTCCCGGGAAAGCTTCTGCTTAGCCCAGGTTGGCAGTTTAAAGTGCCTTTTAAGCCAGCTGAGGTGAGATTTATGCTCTCTACCCTACGTGGTTTGAGAAATCAGCAAAGGCTTCCAGTCTCCATTTCTCATACAGCCGTATCAGCACTGTGATTAACATCTCATACCCCAGAAGATCACCTGTTGCCCAGACAACATTCAGCAAGATATATATACTGCTTTGTTTTTTGTTGTTGTTGTTGTTTTATAAAAAAGAAGTTTATTCTCACAGTTCTGGAGCTGGGAATCCAAGATCAAAGTGCCAGCAGATTCAGTGTCTGGTAAGGGCCAACTTTTTTAGAGGGTGGCACCTTCTAGCTGTGACTTCATGTGGTAGAAGGCACTGCTTTTGGTTTTTTGTTGTTGTTGTTTGTTTTTCTTTTTCTTTTTTTTTAAACTTCAACATTTTCCTTATAGATTTTTCTTTTCTTTTCTTTCTTCATTTTTCTACTTTTAATATAATTTTCCATTGTTGCCCTTTTTAACAATTAGAACTTCATTTCTGCTAGTGTTTCTACCCCTATTATTTGGCCTTTTGCCCAGTTTTATCCGGTAAAGTTTTTTGATTGCTTGTTTTGGTTTGATTTACAACATTTTTGTCTTTCCTCTCTACTTGGTGGAGGTGGGGTACTATGTCTAAACAGGCTAGTAAAGAGCTGCTGACCTCAAGGGAACAACCCAACCCGGCACCCCCAGAGGTTGGGGGGGGTCTCTAAGGTTGGGTCAAAGTATCCTACTGTACACCTATATTGCTCCTGTCTCCCTCCTTCTGTGCCTCTCTTCTCTTTGTTAATATTCCCTCTTACCTACCCCCTCTCCTTTCACTTTTTTCTCCCCCCCCCTC
This sequence comes from Otolemur garnettii, assembly GCF_000181295.1. Taxonomy (NCBI): domain Eukaryota; kingdom Metazoa; phylum Chordata; class Mammalia; order Primates; family Galagidae; genus Otolemur; species Otolemur garnettii. The sequence continues at coordinate 6,107,451 of NW_003852520.1, forward strand.
TTTTTCTTCTCTCTTTTTTCTCTTCCTGCTCTTCAGTCTTCTTATCCTTCTGGTCCTGTACCAAAAGGACTCATCGAAACCCTAGTCCAGAGGCACAGGAACTTAAAGAACAAGAGGAAGTGAAAAGAAAATTAGGGCAAAGAAACAGATAAATCACTCATGAGGAAGAACCAACAGAAAAATCCTGGCAACATGGAAAATCAGTCCAGAGCAACCCCCTCCCCAAGGGACCGTGAGGTACCTACTGCTGAAGATTCCACCTATAAAGAAATGTTAGAAATGACAGAAAGGGAATTTAGAATACAGATAATGAAAACAAGGAAATGATGGAAAATAACAAAAAGGAAATCCAAAAACAGAATCAAATAAGAGATGAATGATATGAAGAATACAAAAAGGATATAGCAGAGCTGAAGGAACTGAAGCAGTCAATTAAGGAACTTAAAGATGCAATAGAAAGTATCAACAACAGATTAGACCATGCAGAAGAAAGAATCTCAGAGATAGAGGACAAAGCTCTTGAGATATCTCAGATAGTAAAAGAGGCAGAAAAGAAGAGAGAGAAAGCAGAATGTTTGCTGTCAGAATTGTGGGACTATATGAAGCGTTCAAACATATGAGTCATAGGTATCCCAGAAGGGAAAGAAGAATGCCCCAGGGGTATGGAAGCCATACTTAAGAATATTATAGGCTCGGCGCCTGTGGTTCAAGTGGCTAAGGCGCCAGCCACATACATCTAAGGTGGCGAGTTCGAATCCAGCCC
>NW_003852520.1:6112959-6115447 GCF_000181295.1 Otolemur garnettii
AAAAAAAAAAAAAGAAAAGAAAAGAAAGTGAATCCAAACTAATGTAAGAGAACCAAAGCCACAGGGTGTATTCTCTGACCAAAACTAGAAATTAACAACAAAAAGATAACAGTAAGATTTCCAAACGTCTGTAAATTAAACAACATACATAAATATATCATGAGTCAAAGGAAGTCTGAAGGGAAATTTTAAAGATACATAAGACTGAATGAAACTAAAAATACATCATATCAAAATATACTGGATGCTGCTAAACTGCAGTGCTGAGAGGGAAATTTGCAGGACTAAATATTTACATGAGAAAAAAAGAAAACTCTCAAACAAATAATCTAAGTGCTCATCCCACTTAGAAAAACAATATCAAAATATACCCAAGACAAACAGAAGGAAGGAAACAATAAAAAGAAGAAAAGAAAGCAATGAAATTGAAAATTGAAAAACCATATATAACATGAAGTAAACAAAAAGCTAGTTCTTTGAAAAAAATCAATAAAATTGATAAATTTCTAGAAAAATTGACAAGGAAAAGAAAAGATACAATTTACCAACATTAGGAATAAAAAAGGATGATAAGGGAATACCATGCACAGATAAGATGTGCTAACTTAAATGATATAGACTGGTTTCTCAAAAAGCACAAACTATTAAACTTATCTAATATGAAACATAATTTGAATAGCTCTACAAGTATTAAAGAAATTAAAATTAAAGTTTAAAAACTCCTAAAAGGCGGCAGTGCCTGTAGCTCAGCAGGTATGGTGCCAGCCACATACACCAAGGCTGGTGGGTTTGAACTCAGCCCCAGCCAGCTAAAACAAAAATGACAACTAAAACGAAAAAAAGAAAAAAAGCTGGGCATTGTGGTGGGTGCCTGTAGTCCCATCTACTTGGGAGGCTGAGGCCAGAGAATCGCTTAAGCCCTGAGAGTTTGAGGTTGCTGTGAGCTATGATGGCACCACACTCTACCCAGGGAGACAAAGTGAGACTCTGTCCAAAAATAAAATAAAATAAAATGAAACAAAAAAGCTAATCTCAAATATGACTCTATTTATATATCATTCTTTTTTTGTTTTTTTTGAGAACAGGGCCTAAAGCTATCCCCCTGGGTAGAGTGCCGTGGCATCAGCGCTCACAGAAACCCCCAACTCCTGGGCTCAAGTGAGTCTCCTGCCTCAGCCTCCCAAGTAGCTGGGACCACAGGTGCCCGCTACAACGCCCGGCTATTTTTTGGTTGCAGCCATCATTGTTGTTTTGGCGGGCCCAGGCTGGATTCAAACCCGCCACCTTAGGTGTATGTGGCTGGCACCTTAGCCACTTGAGCCACAGGCACCGAGCCTGTATATAATTCTTGATGATAAAACTGTAAAGATGGAAAACAGATTAATGGTTATCAAGGTTTAGGGACAGAGGAGGAGAGATGATTATGATTGTACAGGAGTGGTAGGATCTATGTGGCTACAGAAAAGTTCTATATCTATTTTGGTGGGGGTTACACAAATACATGCACATGTTAAAAATGCACAGCATTTTGGGACAACTTGATATACACCTGCAAAAGAATAAAGTTGGACTCCTACCTCACACCATATACAAAAATTAATTCAAAATGGACAAAATATGCATGAGTAAGAGATTAAATTATAAAACTCTTAGAAGGAAGAAGCATAAATCTTCATGAACGTGAATTAGGCAGTGGTTTTGTAGACATAAGACCAAAACCACAAGTAACAAAAGCGAAATGTGTAAATTAGACTTTGCCAAAATTAAAAATGTTTGTGTTGCAAAAAATACCATCAAGAAAGTGAAAACACAACCTACATAATATGAGAAAATTTTTGTAAATCACATATCAAATAAGGTACTTGAATCAAGAATATATAAATACCTCCTAAAATTCAACAATAAAAACATTACTAAATTTTGAGCAGCGCCTGTGGCTCAAAGGATTAGGGTGCTGGCCCCATATGCCGGAGGTGGTGGGTTCAAACCCAGCCCCAGCCAAAAACTGCAAAAAAAAATTACTAAATTTTAAAATGAATAAAAGATTGGAATACATTTCCAATTCTCCAAAAAAGACATACAAGTGATGCCTGGGTGTGGTGGCTCACTCCTATAATCCTAGCACTCTGGGAGGCTGAGGCGGGTGGATTGCCAGAGCTCACATGTTCAAGAGCAGCCTGAGCAATAGTGAGACCCCCTCCTCTAAAAATAGCCAGGTGTAGTGGCAGGTGCCAGTAGTCCCAGCTACTCTGAGGCAAGAAAATCACTTGTGCACAAGAATTTGAGGTTGCTGTGAGCTATGATGCCACCGCACTCTACCAAGGGTGACAAATTAAGATTCTGTCTCAAAAAAATTAAATAAAAGATATACAAGTGACCAATAAGCACATGAAAAGATACCCAACATCATTAGAAATTAGGGGCTCGGCGCCTGTGGCTCAAGCGGCTAAGGCACCAGCCACATACACCTAAGGTGGCAGGTTTGTAT
>NW_003852520.1:6115628-6118486 GCF_000181295.1 Otolemur garnettii
AAAAAAAAAAAAAAAAAGAAATTAGGGAGCTTCAAATCAAAACCATAATGAAATACAACATCATGCTTACTAGGACAGATAATAAAAAATAATGAGGATGTGGTAAAATTGGAACCTTCATACATTGCTGATGGAATTGTAAATTGATACAGCTGCTTTGAAAATCTATCTGGCAATTTCTCAAAAAGTTATCATATGAGCTAGCAATTCCAGTCCTAGGTATATGATCAAGAGAAATAAAAATATGTGCCCACACAAAAACTTACACATGGATGTTCATCATAGTATTATTCATAATAGCCAAAAAATGAAATCAGACCAAAGGCCCTTCAACAGATGAATGGATAAACAAAATGTGGTATATTCACACAATGGAATATTATTCAGCAATAAAAAAGGACTGAATCTGCAAAACACTATGCTAGGTGAAAGAAGCCTGTCATAAAAGACTACACAATGTATAATTTCCACTCACATGAAATGTCCAGAACAGGCAATCTATAGACATAGAAAGTGAATGCCTAGGGCTAGGAATGGGGAAAAAAGCTGGTGACTATCAATTGGTACGGGGATTTGGGGAGAGAGTAATAAAAATGTTCTCAAATTCATTGTAGTGATAGATGCATAACTCTTTATTAAAAGCTATTGAGGCTCGGCATTTGTAGCTCAGTGGTTAGGTCACCGGCCACATACACTGGGGCTGGCAGGTTCAAACCCAGCCCAGGCCTGCTAAACAACAAAGACAAATGCAACAAAAAAAATAGCTGGGCACTGTGGTAGGTGCCTATAGTCCCAGCTACTTGGGAGGCTGAAGCAAAAGAGAGACTTAAGCCCAAGAGTTTGAGGTTGCTGTGAGCTATAATGCCACAGCACTGTACCAAGGGCAACATAGTGAGACCCTGCCTCAAAATAAATAAATAAATAAATAAATAAATAAATAAATGCTATTGAATTGCATATTTTATATGGGAAAATTGTATGATATGGGAATTATGTCTCAATAAGGCTGTTATTATGAAAATCTAGAACTATACATACAAATGAGTGCATGTAAAACTGGTAAAATACGTATACAGTCTATGTATTTTATCAAATGCTTATTTCATAGTTCTCATATTGTACTATAGCTATGCAAGTGATTACCATTAGGGGAAAATGAGTGAAAGACACATGGGACCTCCTTGCACTATTTTTAACAATTTTCTATAAATCTATAACTATTTCAAAATAAAAAGTAAAAAAAAAGCTAAAACAAAGAATTCTAAATATGAATGTTTATAGCAGCTCTATTCATAACTGCCAAACATTGAAAACAATCCAAACATCCTTCAAAAAATAGAAAAAAAACAAAACAAACTGTGGTACATCCATACAATGGAATATTATTTGGCAATAAAATAAGCAATTATTTACACCCACAACAAATTAGATGAATTTCAAAAGGCATTATACTGAGTGGAAAAAGCCAACAGCTAAAGGATATATACTGCATGATGCCTTTTATGTAACAGTCTCAAAATGACAACACTTTAAAGACAGAGAACAGGCTTGGCGCCTGTGGCTCAAGGGCTAAGGCACCAGCCACACACACCTAAGGTGGCGGGTTTGAATCCAGCCCGGGCCCACCAAACAACGACGGCTGCAACCAAAAAAACAGCCGGGCATTGTGGCGGGCGCCTGTGGTCCCAGCTACTTGGGAGGTGGAGATAGGATACTCGCTTGAGCCCAGGAGTTGGAGGTTGCTGTGAGCTGTTATGTCACAGCACTCTACCCAGGGGGATAGCTTGAGGCGCTGTCTCAAAAAAAAAAAAAACTATTTAGGAACAGGAATAGTGGAGTTTCCTGGAGTCATGAAACTGCTCTACATATTGATTATTGTGGTAGATACATGAATCTACATGTGTTAAAATTGTACAAAGATGTGTTTTTAAAAAGTGAGCTTTAATGTATTTTTATTTTACTTTATTTTTTCGGAGACATAGTCTCACTTTGTCACCCTTGGTAGAGTGCTGCAGTGTCATAGCTCACAGCAACCTTAAACTGTTGAGCTCAAGCAATCCTCTTACCTCGGCCTCCTTAGTAGCTGGGACTATAGGTGTCCACCACAACGCCTGGCTATATTTATTTATTTATTTATTTTCTCTCTTTTTTTTTTATTAATGATATTATACATAGATCATGAATACATTTATGCCTTTGTGGGATTCAATGTGTTGATTATTTGTACAAATTACAGTGCTTATATCCTACTAATTAACATAGCTTTCACCTCATTTACTTAATCATAGTGTTAAGACATTTGTGTTCAATACTTGATAGATTTGACTTGTACCCTTGCAATATGCTCCATAGGTGTAGTCCCACCATAGGTGTAGTCTCTCCCTCTATCGAACCACCCCCTCCCTTCCCATCCCTCTCCCCTTCTCTCCTTCATCCTGGGCTATAGTTGTGATTCATCTCTCATATGAAATTGTGAGTGATTATAAATTGGTTTTATAGTACCACTGAGTACATTGGATATTTTTTTTTCCATTCCTGAGATACTTTACTAAGAAGAATATGTTCCAGCTTCATCCATGTAAACATAAAAGAAATAAAGTCTCCATCTTTTTTTAATGCTGCATAGTATTCCATGGTATACATACACCATAATTTATTAATCCATTCATGGGTCGATTGGCACTTGGGCTTCTTCCAAGACTTGGAAATTATGAATTGAGCTGCAATAAAGCCGCACTATGTCACCCTTGATAGAGTGCTATGGCGTCACAGCTCACAGCAACCTCAAACTCTTGGGCTTGAGTGATCCTCTTTTTTTTTTTTTTTTTTGAGACAGAGCCTCAAGCTGTCCCCCTGGG
>NW_003852520.1:6118778-6123465 GCF_000181295.1 Otolemur garnettii
CTATTTTTTTTTTTTTTTGAGACAGAGCCTCAAGCTGTCCCCCTGGGCAGAGTGCTGTGGCATCACAGCTCACAGCAACCTCCAATTCCTGGGCTCAAGAGAGTTTCCTGCCTCTCCCTCCTAAGTAGCTGGGGCTACAGGTGCCTGCCACAACACCTGGATATTTTTTGGTTGCAGCCGTCATTGTTGTTTGGTGGGCCCGGGCTGGATTTGAACCTCCCAACTCAGGTGTATGTGGCTGGCGCCTTAGCCGCTTGAGCCACAGGCGCCAAGCCTTTTATGTTGTTGGAGTTGTCATTGTTGTTTAGCTGGTCTGTGCTGGCTCAGGGTGGAACCCTCCAGCCTTGGTATATGTGGCCGGCACCCTACTCATTGAGCTACAGGAGCCAAACTAATGCCTGGTTATTTTTAGAAACAAGGTCTCACTCAGGCTCAGGCTGGTCTTGAACTCCTGAGCTCAGGCAATCCACCCACCTCGGCCTCCCAAAGTGCTAGGTTTACAGGTGTTAGGTTTACAGGCCCTGTATAATGATTTTAAAAAGAAAACTTAAAGAGATGGAGGGGGAGAAAGATTAAGAAGATTAAGAGGGATATTAAAATATCAAGTTTTTGAAAATGAGCAATACTGTAAGTACAGCAGTCCCCAGACTTTTTGGCATCAGGGATCCATTTCATGGAAGATAATATTTTCATGGCCTGGGGTAGAGGGCATTAGATTTTCATAAGGAGTGTGCAACCTAGATCCCTCGCATGTAGTTTACAGTAGGGTTTCTGCTCCAGTGAGAATCTAATGCCACCCCCTGATCTGACAAGAGACGGAGCTCAGGCAGTGATTTAAGTGATGGAAAGTGGCTTTAAATACAGATGAAGCTTCGCTTGCTCACCTGCCATTGATCTCCTGCTGTGTGACTGGTTCCCTAACAGGCCATGGACTAGTCCATGGCTAGCGGTTAGAGACTGCAGCTATAGTGTGTAAGAGAGTAACATCAGCCAAATGACAAAGTAGGTAGCTCTAAACTCCCACCCCTCCACAGAAACATTGAAAAATAAGCAGAAACAGAACCAACTTTGTCAGAACTTCGAAAAAAGTCACAGATTTACTGTAACCAAGTAAACACCGAAACAAACAACAACAACAACAAAAGGCAGGAGAGCTTTGTGGTTATTTTTATTCATCCTTTCCTTAATCCTTCCTTGGTTTAGTGGTGCCTTTTTTTTTTTTTTTTTGTAGAGACAGAGTTTTGTTTTGTCGCCCTCGGTAGAGTGCCATGGTGTCACACAGATCACAGCAACCTTCAACTCTCGGGCTTACGTGATTCTCTTGCCTCAGCCTCCCAAGTAGTTGGGACTACAGGCGCCCGCCATAATGCCTGGCTATTTTTTTTGTTGCAGTTTGCCCAGGGCCAGGTTTGATCTCGCCACCCTCGGTATATGGGGCTGGCACCCTACCCACTGACCCATAGGCACTGCCCTTTAGTGGTGGCTCTGAAGATAGGAGCCTGCAGCCTCAGTGTAGGACCCCAGTTCCTGGGGTGCAGAGAGAGCAGAACAGACCTTATTAACAAAGTAAGGTATAAATCTGTTGTAAACCATCTGGGGGCTAGCTGAGGGATCAGTGCAAGGTCCTTGTCTGTTTCAGTTAACCTGGAACTGATTTAGGATGGAAAAGTGAGGGGCACTGCTTGAAAATATTGTAAGGAAACAAACAAAAAAACAAACAAAAAAAAAACTACAGCTGCCTGGGGCAAAGATTATGATTAAGTCATGCAACATACTCCCTAAAGGCTGAGAGAAAAAACTGGGAGAGTTTCTTTAGGAAATTAGGACATAAGTACCTGTGTATACTTGGGAACTTAGAAAGCCACATACATACCCCAGGTGAGATGTATGCTCAGAAAAAGCCAGAAAAGACCCTAAGCTTTTGTCTCTGGATGACCTCTAGGTTCAGTGAAAGCAGAAAGTGAGGGCTAACAAAGTTGTAAACAGCTTGGATAAGGGTTGAAGCAGCCCCCCAGCACTAAGCCAATCTGCAAAGACTGGGATATATGGGGGTTTGTTCCTTTGTTTTAGTTCCTGGTGTTCAAGAAAATCCCTATCCAAACATTACTTTAATACAAGCTAAAAGAACAGAGACTACAGTGATAACACACAATAAAGAATACACTGATACCAATTTACAATTGCTAAAATGTAGAAACAGCCTAAAGGTCCTTCAACCCAGCAATGGATTGGTAAGCTGTGGTATATGTATACCATGGAATATTATTCAGCCATCAAAAACAATGGAGATTTTATAGCATTTGTACTAACCTGGATGGAGGTGGAACACATTATTCTTAGCGAAGCACCACAGGAATAGAGAAGAAAGAATCCTATGTATTCAAGTTTGATATAAAGACAATTAATGACAATTAATGACATGGTGAGGCATGGGGGAAGAGGATACCAGACAGATAAGGAGGGAGGGGGTGTGGGCAAGGAAAAAAAATAAGAAAGAAATTAGTGACTAATGCTTATATAAATTGTATTAAATTTGGACCAAAGTACATTACGTAAACATTAATTTTTAATTCAACATGTTAATGTGTTGTTTATCATATTGCATCCTCATTTATAAGTGAAATATGTTTGTAATTTCCCCTTTATAATAATATATTTTCTCCAATTTTAATATCAGGTGTATCCAGATTAAGTAGAATGATTTTGAAGTATTTCTTTTTCTATTGTCTATAAGATTTGGCATGATCTGTTTTTTTTGAAATTATCTGTTACTTTCATTTATAAATATTAGCTATCTATTTTTTTCGAGACTTTGGAAAAAAATAAGAGGAAGAAGTTAACTGATCAAAATATTCTATAATAGACATACTTCTGACAATGTGATTGTTACTTTCTTTGCATTATTACTGTTATTATTGCTTAATATTTCGTTGCATCAATCTTCTAATTTCTTTTCTGAATGTATTTATCTTCATTCGTTCTTTATGAGGTTTTTGTTCTCAGTCCTTATGTTAAATATTGTTATTGTCATTAAATTTAGCCTTTTTGGCTCGGCGCCTGTGGCTCAAGCGGCTAAGGCGCCAGCCACATACACCTAAGGTGGCGGGTTCGAATCCCCAGCCCGGGCCGGCCAAACAACAATGATGGCTGCAACCAAAAAATGGCCAGGCATTGTGGCGGGCACCTGTAGTCCCAGCTACTTGGGAGGCTGAGATAGGAGACTTGCTTGAGCCCAGGAGTTGGAGGTTGCTGTGAGCTGTGATGCCATGGCACTCTACCCAGGGGGATAGCTTGAGGCTCCATCTCAAAAAAAAAAAAATAAATTTAGCCTTTTTAATTCTGTAAAGGCAAAAGTGGAAACCTAATATACACATGTGTAAGACAAATTAATTAAAAAATAAAAAAAATAAAAAGAATACACTAATAGTTTTTGGAAAAAATAGTTTGAAAAAATCACTAACAAACAGATGACTATAACCCTTGACAATCAAATATAAAAAATCCTGATGTAAGGGGAGAATCTGATGTCTAGAGTTATCACATTATAATATTTAAAGGTCCAATTTTCAACCAAAAAACCCCCACCAGGCAAACAAAGAAACAGACAGTATGATCCATTCATAGGAAAAAATAAACTGAAAGAAACCATCCCTTAAACAGCCTAGATACTGGACTTAATGGACAAAGAATTTAAATCAAGTATCTTAGACATTTTTTTTTTCCTGAGACAGGGTCTTGCTCTGTTGCCTAGGCTAGAGTGTAGTGACATTATCATAGTTTACTGTAACCTCAAACTTCTGGACTTAAGTGCTCCTCCTGTCTCAGCCTCCCCAAGTGCTAGGATTACAGGCAGGTGCTACCATACCCAAATCAATTTCTTAAATATGCTCAAAGAACTAGACCATGCCCAGTTAATTTTTCTATTTTTTGTGCAGACAGGGTCTCAGGCTAGTCTCAAACTTCTGGCCTCAAGAAATCTTCTTGCCTCAGCCTCCCCAAATGCTAGGATTACAAGCAGGTGCTACCATACCCAAATCAATTTCTTAAATATGCTCAAAGAACTAGATAACATCAGATAAAAAATGATAATGTCAATAAGAAAAGAGAAATTATAAAAAGGATCTAAATAGAAATTCTAGAGCTAAAAAGTATAACTATAGCAGCACCTGTGGCTCAGAGGAGTAGGGCACTGGCCCCATATGCCAGAGGTGGAGGGTTCAAACCCAGCCCTGGCCAAAAAAAAAAAAAAAAAAAAAACTGCAAAAAAAAAACAAACGAACCAAACAAAAAAGTATAATAACTGAAATTTAAAAGTTTACTAGATGATTAAACAGTAGATATGAGCAGGCAGAAGAAAGAATCAGTAAATTTAAAGACAGAACAATTAAGACTATCAAGTCTGGGGAGCAAAAAGAAAAAAGAATGGAGAATAATGAAAAGAACCTAAGGGGCTGGGTGAGGTGGCTCACACCTATAATCTTAGCACTTTGGGAGGCTGAGGCAGGTGGATTGCCTGAGCTCAGGGGTTCAAGACCAGCCTGAACAAGAGCAAGACCCTGTCTCTAAAAATAGTTGGGTGTTGTGGCAGGTGCCTGTAGTGCCACCTACTTGGGAGGCTGAGGCAAGAGAATCGCTTGAGCTTAAGAGTTTGAGGTTGCTGTGAGCTATGATGCCATAGTACCCCACC
>NW_003852520.1:6127159-6128821 GCF_000181295.1 Otolemur garnettii
CAAGAGTTTGAGGTTGCTGTGAGCTGTGACGCCATGGCACTCTACCCAGGGCAACAGCCTGAGACTCTGTGTCAAAAAAAAAAAAAAGAAATGCTAAAAGGGCCAAAGGTGGTGGCTCACACCTATAATCCTAGCATGCTGGGAGGCCAAGGCAGGTAGATTGCTTGAGCTCATGAGTTTGAGACCCCAGTCTCTACTAAAAATAGAAAAACTAGTCAGGCACCTGTAATCACAGCTACTCAGGAGGCTGAGGCAAGAGGATCACTTGAGCCTCAGAGACTGAAGCTGCTGTGAGCTATGATGATGCCACAGCACTCTAGCCAGGGCAACAGAGCAAAACTCTGTCTCAAAAAAAAAAAAAGAGATGCTAAAAGTCATCCTTCAAATTAAGCCAAGAAAACACTACCAGAGGTATCCAGCCTTTTTTCTTTTCTATTGCACATTGGAAGAATACGAGTTGTCTTGGGCCACACACTAAATACACAAACACTAACATGAGCTGATGAGCAAAAGGAAAGGTCCATGCATACTTTTTGTAATATCTGACACCACAAATAAGCATAACGGTCCTCAAATAATATGTATGCAGCCCGCAGGCCCCAGGTTGGATACCCCTGCTTTGGCAGTAATTTGTTTGTTTGTTTGTTTGTTTTTGAGGCAGAACCTCAAGCTGTTGCCCTGAGTAGAGTGCTGTGACATCACAGCTCACAGCAACCTACAACTCTTGGCTTAAGCAATTCTCTTGCCTCAGCCTCCCAAGTAGCTGGGACTACAGGTGCCTGCCACAACGCCCAGCTATTTTTTGGTTATAGTTGTCATTGCTGTTTGGCAGGCCCAGGCTGGATTCCAACCTGCCAGCTCTGGTGTATTTGGCTGGCACCTTAGCTGCTTGAGTTACAGGCATCGAGCCTTAGGCAGTAATTTGAAGCCATATAAAGAAATAAAGATTGGGGTGGTGCCTGTGGCTCAGTGGGTAGCGCGCCGGCCCCATATACTGAGGGTAGTGGGTTCAAATCTGGCCCTGACCAAACTGCAACAAAAAATAGCTGGGCATTGTGGCAGGTGCCTATAGTCCCAGCTACTCAGGAGGCTGAGGCAAGAGAATTGCCTAAGCCCAGTGGTTGGAGGTTGCTGTGAACTGTGTGATGCCACGGCACTCTACCAAGGGCGATAAAGTGAAACTCTGTCTCTACAAAAAAAAGAAAGAAAGAAAGATTTCCAGTAAAGATAACTACATAAATAAACATAAAATCCAGTAATACTGTATATCTGGTTTGCAACTACATGTTAGTTACTACATGATTTAAAAGGCAAATGCATAAAATAATTTTTAATATATATTATTGGGCATATAGTGTGCAAAGAAAACTTGTAAGTTGTGGCAACAAAGCGGGGAGCAAAATTTTTATATGCTATTCAAACTAAATTGGTATCAGTTTGAACTAGAGTGTTATATTTCACTATGTTATTTGTAGTCAACCACAGTAACCTCTGAGAAAAAAATCTTTTAAAAACCCACACTCTCTAGGGATATACACTTAGGAGATAAAAACCATAAAGAGGGCAGCGCCTGTGGCTCAAAGGAGTAGGGCGCTGGCCCCATATGCCGGAGGTGGCAGGTTCAAACCCAGCCCCAGTCAAAAACTGCAAAAAAAAAAAAAA
>NW_003852520.1:6129203-6139617 GCF_000181295.1 Otolemur garnettii
CTTGAGCCCAGGAGTTGGAGGTTGCTGTGAGCGTGATGCCATGGCACTCCACCCAGGGGGATAGCTTGAGGCTCCGTCTCAAAAAAAAAAAAATAACTCTTTAAGGCAAAGTTGTTTTTTTTTTTCTTTTGAGACAGAGTCTCACTTTGTCACCCCTGGTAGAGTGCTGTAGTGTCCTAGCTCACAGCAACCTCTACCTCTTGGGCTTAAGCGATTCTCATACCTCAGCCTCCTAAGTAGCTGGGACTACAGGTGCCCACCACAACACCAGGCTATTTTTTAAGATGGGGTTTCACTCTAGCTCATGCTGGTCTCGAACTTCTGTGCTCAGGCAATCCACACACTTCAGCCACCCAAAGTGCTGGAATTATAGGTGTGAGCCACCACAGCTGGCTACGGCAAGTTTTGTTTTATGTAATTTCCCCCAACTTTACACTACAAACTTGTTAAAAATAACTGGGATGGACTTAGCGCCTGTGGCTCAAGCAGCTAAGGCACCAGCCACATACACCTAAGCTGGAGGGTTCGAATCCAGCCGGGGCCCACCAAACAACGATGGCTGCAACAAAAAATAGCCAGGCGTTGTGGTGGGTGCCTGTAGTCCCAGCTACTTGGGAGGCGGAGGCAGGAGAATCGCTTGAGCCCAGGAATTGGAGGTTGCTGTGAACTGTGATGCCACAGCATTCTACCCAGGGTGACAGCTTAAGGCTCTGTCTCAAAAAATAAATAAATAAACAACCGGGATGGGAAGGGAAAAGGAAAATAAGCTCATCCAGAGAAAGCTTCCTTGAAGAGGTGAAATTTAAGTTGAGCACTGAAAGATGAGAAATAGCTGCAAAAGTAAAGGGTGAAGCAGAGTATTTGAGGCAGAGAACAGGGGACAGAATTATAAGGAGTGGGACATAAAGAGACTCTGACGCACAAATATGTAGTTGTTCACATCCCAGCAGCTAACAGTTGGGGCTAGATCCCATTGGGCATGAGGAGGATTGGAACAAAAAGGTAGAGCTGGAGAAGCGAGTGGATGCAGATCACTCAGGGCTTTTTAGAGTGAGAAAATAAGTTTGAAATTGACTTAATGTGTAAGAAAAGGCACTGAAGGTTTTTAACAAAGAGAATGCCATGTTATGATTTAGGCTGTTGAAGTACTATCTTACCTATCCAAGTACTATCTTGGAACACATTTCTAAACGGGCAAAAATAGAAGTTCAACGAATCTATTGCAGAAGTGCCAGGAAGAAGTGATGGGAACTTGCAGGTAGGTGGAGGCCTTGGGTATAAGAGATGTGGATACTTTCTAATTTCTCTCTTTTGTAATATTTTACAACAATCCAAAGTTAATAACCTAAAAAACTTTGGAAATAAGTAGAGTCCATAAGACTCAAGGCAAAAAGAACTATACTTAGCACCATACTATAGTGGACCAAATTGTTTATCATGGGGCTATATGAGTTAACAATTCTGATACTGCTATTCATAAACGCAACTGAACAATTAAGTAAATGGATCACAGATGGTGGAAGCTAGCATTCTCACTGTTGGCGTGGGAAGTTACAACAGTGTTTTTCAACCATTTTTATCTCACTTGAACTTATAGTTAAACTTCCATAGCACACTTAAGTTACGATGATCAAGAAAAAAAAGAGATGGTCGGTGCCTGTGGCTCAAAGGACTAGGGCGCCGGCCCCATATGCTGGGGGTGGCAGGTTCAAACCCAGCCTCGGCCAAGAACAAAAAAAAAAGAGATAAAATAGAAATATAGTCAAGTAAGAGGGAGGGGAGAGGAAGAGAGGGGAGGGGAAGGGAAAAGGGCAATCGGTGAGAGGGCATTTGGTGGGATCTCACCTAATGTGCACAATGCAAGAGAATATTTCAAAATAAGGAAGAGTAAATTTTAGTGTCTTTTTTTTCTTTTGAGACAGAGTCTCACTATGTTGTACTTGGTAGAGTGCCATGGCATCATAGCTCACAGCAACCTCAAACTCTTGGGCTTAAGCGATTCTCTTGCCTCAGCTTCCCAAGTAACTGAGACTATAGACATCTGTCACAACACCCAACTATCTTTTGGTTGCAGTTGGCAAGCAGGCCCAGGCTGGGCTCGAACCTGCTAGCCTGGCTGCATATGGCTGGTTCCCTACCCACTAAGCCACTGGCACTGAGCCAATTTTAAACGCCTTATCACAAAAAATAAGTAAGTGAGGTGATGGCTATTTTAATCAGTTTAAGTATTCCACATTGTATATCAAATCATCACACTGTACCCCATAAATGTATAGTTATGATTTTAATTAAAAATTAAATTAGGCTCGGCACCTGTGGCTCAAGCAGCTAAGGCACCAGCCACGTACACCCAAGGTGGCGGGTTTGAATCCAGCCCGGCCCACCAAACAATGACAGCTACAACCAAAAAATAGCTGGACTTTGTGGCGGGCGCCTGTGGTCCCAGCTACTTGGGAGGCTGAGGCAGGAGACTCGCTTAAGCCCAAGAGTTGGAGATTGCTGTGAGCTGAAATTCCATGGCACTCTACCCAGGGGGACAGCTTGAGGCTCCTGTCTCAAAAAAAAAAAAATTAATTAAAAAAGAAAAAAGTTAAAAAAAGAATGTACTTACTGTGCTTTGAACTTCTTTCGAAAATAATTTAATTATGTGGAAACAGCCTAAATGCCCACCAATCCAGGAATGGATTAACAAGCTGTGGTATGTGTACACCATGGAACACGATTCAGCCATTAAAAAAGATGGAGATTTTACATCTTTTGTATTAACCTGGATGAAAGTGAAACACATTCTTCTTAGTAAAGCATCACAAGAATGGAGAAGCAAGAATCCAATGTACTTAATTCTAATATGAAGGCAGTAGATGAGCTAATACAAGGGAGGAACAGGAAAATGAGGGAGTGGGGAGGGAGGGCGGGCGATGGGGGGGGTCACGGTGTATGGCACACCTCTTGGGGGCAGGACACAATTATAGGGGGGACTTTAACTAACAAATGTAATCAGTGTAACCTAATTCTTTGTACCCTCAATAAATCCCAGACAAAAAAATTTTTTTCATGGAACACCTAAGATCCTCTCATGGCACACCAGTTGAAAATGGGTTATAGGTTGAAAATGGGTTATTTTTATAGCTATAGCCATCACTGGGTTATAGCCAAGCAAAGGGAGAAGACTTGAATGATCCACATGATGATGACAGATTAGTTGAAGACATCAGTGTGATATTAAGTTTAGCTCAGAATATAGTCATCCCTCAGTATCCATAGGAAAATAGTTTCAGGACCTTCTATGGATACCAAACTCTAAGGATGCTCAAGTCCCTTACATAAAATGATGTAGTATTTGTAAATATTATATGAACATCCTCCTGGATACTATAAATCACTTCCGGGTTACTTATAATACCTAAAACAATGTAAACGCTATGGAAATAGTTGTTATACTGTATTGGTCTTTATTTGTACTATTTTTTTTTTTTTTGCAGTTTTTGGCTGGGGCTGCATTTGAACCCACCACCTCCGGCATATGGGGCCAATACCCTATTCCTTTGAGCCACAGGCACCACCCTATTTGTCCTATTTTTAATTGTTGTGTTGTTATTTTCATTTGGGGGGAATTTTTATTTTTTTGAAACAGAGTCTTACTATGTCGTCCTCGGTAGGGTGCTATGGCGTCACAGCTCACAGCAACCTCAAACTCTTGGGCTTAAGCGATTCTCTTGCCTTAGCCTCCGGAGTAGCTGGGACTACTGATGCCCACCACAATGTCTGGCTATTTTTTGGCTGCAGTTGTCGCCGTTGTTTAGTAGGCCCCGGCCGGGCTCCAACCCACCAGCCTCAGTATATGTGGCCGGCACCCTACTCACTGAGCTACGGGAGCTGAGGCTTGGGGGTAATATTTCCATTCACAGTTGCTTAAGTCAGTGGATGCCAAAGTCATGGATATAGAATGCCAACTACAGATACACATGGTTGCACAAATATTTAAAAATATGTATACATGGCTTGGTGCCTGTGGCTCAAGTGGCTAAGGCGTCAGCCACATATACCTAAGGTGGCGGGTTCAAATCCAGCCTGGACCCACCAAACAACAAAGACGGCTGCAACCAAAAAATAGCCGGGCACTGTGGCAGGCGCCTGTGGTCCCAGCTACTTGGGAGGCTGAGGCAGGAGACTCGCTTGAGCCCAGGAGTTGGAGGTTGCTGTGATCTGTGAAGCAATGGCACTCTACCCAGGGGGATAGCTTGAGGCTCTGTCTCAAAAAAAAATGCGTATATGTACACAGGTTAGTATATACACATTTATATTTCCTTGTACTGTGTCAACTGAGAGGGCCTAGAAGCAATGACACTCTAGTAGCAACAAGTCTAGTTCCCCAGATTTGGTACCTAAGACCTTTCTCCAGTGAAAAGAATCCTTGAAGAAAAGGCTAATTCTAGGACAGAGGCAGTGAATACCAAAAAGTTAAGCAGTGCTAAAAAAAAAAAAAAAAAACCAAACTCCACAATGAAGGGAGTATATCAAAGAAAGAAGTTAAAAGAAAAAGCTTCCAAGACCAAAGTTGGAACAATTTGAACAAGAAAATAAAGTAGCATTAGGGCCAGGTGCGGTGGCTCACACCTGTAATCCTAGCACTTTGGAAGGCCAAGGAAGGTGGATTGCTTGAGCTCAGGAATCAGAGACCAGCCTGAGCAAGAGTAACACCTCATCTCTACTAAAAATAAAAAAGGCAGGAGGATCAGCTGAGCTCAGGACTTCGAGGTTGCTGTGAACTGTGATACCGCCATGGCACTCTACCCAGTGCAACAGAGACTCTGTCTCAAAAGAAAAAAAAAAAGAAAGTAGTATCGGATTATAACTCAGAGTGTAAAACAAAAACCCATGAGTCCACACCATAAATGATTTAATAAACAAATGGGTAAAAATAAACAAACGCCCCACATAGAAGAATTCCAAATAATTTATGTAGCTATTCCAGCACAAAGAGATGGAGGATAATTCCCCATCCCTTAAGTGTGGACAATGCATAGTGACTTCCTTCCAAAGAATACTGTATGGAACACATGAGGAGTAACTTTACAGTGGAGAAATCTGACAAATAACTGCCTCAGCCAGGTGATCTAGGTTAATGTCATCAGTGATAAGTTGTGTTGATAGCCTATATCCTTGATATGATTGATGATCTTTTTCCCAAGAATACATAACTTCAGTCAAATCATGAGTAAAACATCAGTTAAATATCAAATGAGGGGCAGTCTACAAAATGATCGACACTCCTGTCAAGGTCATCAAAAACAAAGGAAGTCTGAATAACTTGGGTAAAAACTAAGGAAATATGAAGTATTCACTTAAGTTAATAATGTAATAATACTTGCTCATTAATCATAACAAATGGAGCACACTAACACAAGATGTTAATAATACGGGAAACTGGGCATAGCAATTTTTCTGCACATCTAAAACCATCCTAAAAAATAGGGATTTTTATTTTTAGATAGTCTCACTCTGTTTCCCTGGGTAGAGTGCCCTGGCATCATAACTCACAGCAACCTCAAACTCTTGGGCTTAAGCAATCCTCTTGCCTCAGCATCCCAAGTAGCTGGGACTATAGGTGGCTACCAAAATGCCTGGCTAGTTTTTCTGTTTTTAGTAGAGACAAGTGTAGGAGACGCCAAGAGCCAGATGACATTCAAGCAAGATGATCTGCAGCTGAGGCGTGGACCTCGGGCCATTGAGAGTTCCTTGTGTTAGAAGAGCTCGTGCGTAGTCATTGTTAATTACTCCCCTCACCTGTGGTGTTCTGGCTCAATAAAAGGCTGGTGCGGAGGTTGCTCGGGGCTACCCGGAAAGTAAGGGCTAGCCCGCCTTCCACAAGCTTGTACTTCTAATCCGCCTCTCGCCTGGTTCCTTCCTGCACTAACCAAGACCAGGACCATAGGAGCCCGACAGGTCGCGACAGACAAGGTCTTGCTCTTGCTCAGGCTGGTCTCCAACTCATGAGCTCAGGCAATCCACCTGCCTTGGCCTCCCAGAGTGTGTTAGGATTACGGGGGTGAGCTACCATGCCCAGCCTAAAAACCAGTTTATGTTTTGTTTTTTTTTTTAAGTTTACTAAAGGGGGCAGCGCCTGTGCCTCAAAGGAGTAGGGTGCCGGCCCCATATACCAGACATGGTAGGTTCAAACCCAGCCCCAGCCAAAAACTACAAAAAAAAGTTCACTAAAGGCAGGTGTGGTGGCTCACGCCTGTAATCCTAGCACTTTGGGAGGCTGAGGCAGGTGGATGGCTTGAGCTCCGGAGTTGGAGCCCAGCCTGAGAAACAGCAAGGCCCTGTCTCTACTAAACATAGAAAAACTACCAGGGCGTTGTGGCATGAGCCTGTAGAATTCCTTGTAACTTCTCAGACCATTATGGGATAAAAGTTGAACTCAACAGCAACAGAAATCTTCATACTCAAAGTTATGGAAACTAAATAACCTTATGCTGAATGATAGCTGGGTCACAGACAAGCTCAAGAAGGAGATCATTAGATTTCTGGAACAAAATGGTGATTAAGCCACAAACTATCAAAACCTCTGGGATACTGCAAAGGCTGTCCTAAGAGGGAAATTTATAGTGCTAGATGCCTTTATCCAGAAAACAGAAAGAGAGCAAGTCAACAGCCTAATGGACCATCTCAAGCAACTAGAAAAGGCAGAACAATCTAACCCCAAACCTAGCAGAAGAAAAGAAATAACCAAAATGAGAGAACTACATGAAATTGAAAACAAAAGAATCATTCAGAAGATCAGCAAAACAAAAAGTTGGCTCTCTGAAAAGATTTCAATAGGCTCGGCACCTGTGGCTCAAGTGGCTAAGGTGCCAGCCACATACACCTAAGGTGGCGGGTTCGAATCCCCAGCCCAGGCCCGCCAAACAACAATGATGGCTGCAACTAAAAAATGGCTGGGCGTTGTGGCAGGCGCCTGTGGTCCCAGCTACTTGGGAGGCTGAGGCAGGAGACTCGCTTGAGCCCAGGAGTTGGAGGTTGCTGTGAGCTGTGATGCCATGGCACTCTACCCAGAGGGATAGCTTGAGGCTCCGTCTCAAAAAAAATAAAAAATAAATAAAAAATAAAAAATAAAAGATTTCAATAAAATTGATAATCCCTTGGCCAGACTAACCAGAAACAGAAAAGTAAAATCTCTAATAACTTCAATCAGTGGTGATAAAGAGGAAATAACAGAGGCCACAGAAATACAAAAGATCCTCAATGATTACTACACAAAACTCTATTCCCAGAAATATGAAAATATAGCAGAAATGGACTAATACCTGCAAGCACACCACCTTCCTAAACTCAACCAAAAATAATTAGAAATTTTGAATAGACCTATATCAAGCACTAGAATAGCATCAACTATACAAAATCTCCCCAAGAGAAACTCTTGAACCTATGAGTCTGAGGTTGGTGTGAGCTGTGATGCCATGGCACTCTACCCAGGACAAGAGAGTAAGACTCTGTCTCAAAAAAAATAAAAAAACTCACTAAAAAAGAATAAGTACAATACAGTTTGGCTAGAAGAGATGGAGAGGTCCAGAGAAGAGGCAGTTTCTCTGGTACCTGAGGTCTTGGTACTCATATAGCCTCTTGAGACTTTTGACCTAATAATTAAACTCGGAAGTCAGACTGGCTGGGCTTGAATTCTGGCTTTACCACTTACTACCTGGGTAACTTTTAGCAAGTGACTTAACCACTTTGTGAATCTTATCTCCCCAAAATAAGAATGACAGTCCCTACTTTGTCATGTTTTAATAAGGATTAAATGAGTTAATATGTATAAAGTGCTTAAATGAGTGCTGGCACAAAGTAAATTCTATATAAACATTAAGTAAAATAAAAACTATAATGACTAAAAGTTCCTTTAGTAGCTAGCTATAATCACACAAGGTAAGGAGATATGAGTTTGGTTGTTATGAACCAGGCAGAGGTTGCCATAGATATGTCAGAACCTTCACAGCCATTGTTAGGCTATTGCCAGACCCTTTATAAGTGAATGACTGAAGTGTGTTAACTGGTAAGAAGTCTAGAAGGAGCAAGCAACCTTCCTCCTACTATAAACATCTTATGCCTTTCTTCTAAAGAGAATGAACTTCTTATCATATAAATAACCACCCAAAGGTAAGCAAAATAGATTACTGTCTTCATCTTATAGATTTCTGAAAAATAGTAGGTTTAAGTTAGGTGATCTTTCTTCAGGCTACCCAGAAGAGGCACTGGAAATAAAAGATAGTACCAGTAATCCTTAGTTCAATCATTTTCCCACTTGGTTATCCTACCTACCCTTCCCTGTAAAGGAAGAACTTGTACAATGCCAATTTGATCCTTCCTGTGGCACTGACAAATATAGAGAGCCTGAGACACTGTTACTGGCCTTGTCTCAAAGGTAGATGGCTATCATGGAACTCAGACAATTAGGCTCCAGTGTTTCAGGCTCCAGGTCTTATCAGCTTTGTGAACAAAGCTGAAGTTAGGTTGGTTTTGATCACAGGCCACACATACAGTTTCCCTTTGTCTGGCATAAGCCAGAGCCATTCTTTTGGAGGTCCTTATGGGAAATCTAATGATCTCTTAGGGAATGAGCTGTGCTCTAAGAAATGCTATGAAAGACTCGACGCCTGTGGCTCAACTGGCTAAGGCGCCAGCCACATACACCTAAGGTGGCGGGTTCGAATCCAGCCCGGACCTGCCAAACAACAACGACGGCCGCAACTAAAAAATAGCTGGGTATTGTGGCAGGCGCCTGTGGTCCCAGCTACTCGGGAGGCTGAGGCAGGAGACTCGCTTGAGCCCAGGAGTTGGAGGTTGCTGTGAGCTATGAAGCCACAGCACTCTACCCAGGGGGATAGCTTGAGGCTCTGTCTCAAAAAAAAAAAAAAAAAAGAAATGCTATGAAATATATTTGCAAATGGCAATTCTCCCAAACAGTGGATGACTAGATGACTCTGCAGAACTCTGCTAAGTTATCCATTAATTAGCTGGCACATAAATTGTGCTCATTAGATAGCTAAGCAAAGCCCAACTAAGCACCAACTGAAGTACTTTGCCAACCCAACAAGGGCTTTCTCCTACTCTAGGCTTCCACGTACAATCATTCCTCAGTATATGGATAATTGGTTCCTGGACCCAAAAGTATACCAAAATCCATGTATACTGAAGTTCCACAGTCAACCATGCAGAACCTGTGTATAGGAAAAGTTGGTCCTCTATATATAGTTTTTTTTTTTTTTTTTTTTTTTTTTAGAGACAGAATCTTACTTTGTCACCCTTGGTAGAGTGCAATGGCATCACAGCTCACAGCAACCTCCAGCTCTTGGGCTTAGGCGATTCTCTTGCCTCAGCCTTCCGAATAGTTGGGACTACAGGCACTGCCCTTTTTCTTTTCTTTTCTTTTTCTTTTTTTTTTTTTTTAAAGACAGAGTCTCACTTTGTCACCCTCAGTAGAGTGCTGTGGCATCATAGCTCACAGCAACCACAAACTTTTAGGCTCAAGCAATTCACTTGCTTCAGCCTCCCTTGTAGCTGGGACTACAGACACCTGCCACAATGCCTGGCTTTTTTTTTTTTTTTAGTTTGTTTAGCAGGCTGGGGCTGGGTTCTAACCCACCAGTCCTGGTGCATGTGGCTGGTACCCGTAGCTCAGTGGTTAGGGCCTATATATGGGTTTTGCATCCCTTGAATATCTACGTTTAGTTGAAAAAATCTGCGTACAAGTAGACTTATGCAGTTAAAAACTGTGTTGTTCAAGGGTCAACTATAACTAGCTATTAAGGAAATGTAAATTGAAACTACAATGAAGCACCTACCTCACACCAACTAAGATAGCCATAAACAAACAAACAAACAAAAAAAGTGTTGGCAAGGATGTGGAGAACCTGAAACCCTCCTGCATTTGCTGGTGGGAATGTAAGATGTTATAGTCACTTTGCAGTCTTGCAGCTCCTCAAAAGGTTAAACATAGATATATCACATGACCCAGGAATTACTAGGTATATATACCCAAGAGAAATGAAACTTATATACAAATGTTTATAGCAGCATTATTCATAAGAGTGGGAAAGTGGAAACCACACAAATGTCCATCAACTGATTTCTCATTTACTTTCTTCCCTTAATATTAAGAACCATGTTGAATCATGATCCGGCTGCTAACCTCATGCTGGTCTCAGCTAACGACAACTGAACAAAAACGAAGGTAATATTACAATTATTTCCCTAGGCCTATTCCACCATCTCCTTGCATATATCTGTCCCTCAAGGGACAAATCTTTCCAAACCAATTTTTCTTTTTTTTTTTGAGACAGAGCCTCAAGCTGTCCCCCTGGGTAGAGTGCCGTGGCATTACAGCTCACAGCAACCTCCAACTCCTGGGCTCAAG
>NW_003852520.1:6139700-6144528 GCF_000181295.1 Otolemur garnettii
GTTGTTTTGGCGGGTCCGGGCTGGGGATTCGAACCCGCCACCTTAGGTGTACGTGGCTGGCGCCTTAGCCGGTTGAGCTATAGGCGCCGAGCCCCAAACCAATTTTTCTGACACCCACATACTCCCAGTTCTTATTTTAGGCAGGAAATAGGTTGGTGGATCACTTGTAATTATGCTACACTTTTAAAAGAGAAAAACATAAAGATGAACTCACCTGATGCTTTTATTATCTATTTTTAGGTTACATAAAATAGCTAAAGTGTTTTTATTTTTGTCTATAAACAACCAAAAAAGCATTACTTTGGACAAAGTCTATCACAGGATGGGAAAGGGTTAAGCAGTGTCTACAAGATTGGGGTCAGGGTTAAGAGAGGGTGACCAATTCTACAAGGCAAGTGAATCAGGGAAAAAAAAGCATCCTTGGAGGCTTTGAGGAGGGGTTCCCATACCACTTTCTACCACCTTAGCCAGGCCTTTATGGCACATACATTGAGAGTACTATAAGCAGTGTCCCAAACACTAAGGAGCAGAACTTTTTGTTTATCTTATTAAAAACTGTTTTTAAGGCTTTGACTCATTTTTTTGTTTCTATTTCCAGGAATGTGACCATCCTTATCATTGGCTTAGAGAACTCAGGCAAAACTGTTCTTGTGAAGGCTATTCAAAGATGTAAGCAACTAAGAGCATTCGACACTGGTGTAGGTCTCCCATGGACCCCAGGGTCTAATGAAATTATCAATCCTTCCTAGCATTACTTCATGGACCTCAGTTTCCCTCTTTTTGAGAAAAAATACCTACACCTCCCAACACACACACATACTCTCCCCCAACCCCCTCGGGTGTTATCGGTCTGTTTATGTAATGTCTGTCACCTGCTCCTATTACAAGATATCCTAACTGAAAGTCTTTTCATAGTGTCAAGTATGAATGAGCTCATACTATGTAAAGCATTGCAGTCAATTATGAAGGATAGCATGTTTGAAACGGTGTCTAGTCTCAAGAGCTCAATTATAGTGGAATTTGGTCTAGATAAGAAAAGACACGTGTGGGATGATAAAGAAGTTTAATAACATGAAACACTTTGTGACAGCTAATATAGAGTTCCAGCTTGAGTAATGTCAATTCAGAGATGTACAAATTTAATACCAGATCTCTAGTTTAATATCTTGAGATTTCAGGAAGCAGTTACACAGGATTTTAGGAGGTTACTAAACTAGTTGCGAAGGTCCAGCAAGCTGCCAATCAACCAATCAAAGAGGTCAGTACTGTGTCTGGCATAGGATGCCTTCCATCAGTGCTCACTGAATAAATGAAGGGGTGTGATGACGTGGCTGAATTTTACATAATCTGGCAGCCCGTGGCAAAGTATAGGAAAGGCTAACCTGACTCCTCCGTCACTGGCCTACTTGAGGCCCTCTTCAATTTCCTTGACCTGTGGCAACAGCCTTCTGGCTGATATCATCATCTCCAGTTGTCTCCCCAGTCCACAGTTACCGAAATGACTTCATGCAAAAATCTGATCATAGCAATTCCCCATTGTTCTTGTTTGTTTGTTTGTTATTTTTTCTGTTTTGAGACAGAGCCTCAAGCTGTTGCCCTGGGTAGAGTGCTGTGGCATCACAGCTCACAGCAACCTCCAACTCTTGGGCTCAAGTGATTCTCCTGCCTCTGCCTCCCAAGTAGCTGGGACTACAAGGGCCTGCTACAACACCCAGCTATTTTTTGGTTGCAGCTGTCATTGTTTGGCAGGCCTGGGCTGGATTTGAACCCACCGGCTCAGGTGTATGTGGCTGGCGCATTAGCTGTTTAAGCCACAGGCACCAAGTCCCTCATTGTTTTCAAGATAAAAATTTACGTTCCTTAGTGGCAGACAAGGCCTTCCATGAGTTGTTCCCTGACTCTTCTTCCAGCTCCATTTACCATGCTCTTCACATTTGCCCTCTGATCCAACCAGAATAAATGTCTTGCCATCTCTCTGCCACCAGTGTTCTAGTTCAAGTGGACATGCTTTCTATACACACTGGCCCACTGCCTAGCATTTCATTCCACCATAATCTACCTGCTTAATCATGTGCCTCAAGTCACAGCATAGCTTAAACTCAGGAAAGCCTCACCTAACTCCCAGAGCCTCCTTCCTCAGCTCCTACTCTATTCCGCACAACCCTCTAGCACATACTTACCACATCAGCATGCACCTACAAATCCATCCCCTAGAGGGTGAACCCTTGAGCAGAAGTAATACATCTTTTAATCTCTGTATCTTTAGCTTCTGTACTTTTTGCATCTTGAGGTAGGTACTCAATAAATATTTGTGTAATTAATGCTTTCAGCCATTCCACCATTCCTGAGGCTACCTGCTGCCATTTTTCTAATTTCTTCCTCGGCCCCAGTGGCAGCTCCAAGCACCACATTTTAGCCAATGGCAAACTTGTTTCCAGTTCTCTGATAGGCAACAATGATAAGAAGGTAAACATCAAAGAGCCAGGATAAGCTACAAGATTACTAATGAAAGTGGGGATAATTTTTAGAGCCCCAACTCAGCCTCACCCCTTGATTCCCACTCAGTTTGGGTGGGGCCTCAGGTGTATATTTTAAGAACTCCCCAGGGGTTCCTGATAGCCAGACCAGCTTTGGGAAGCATTCATCTGGAATTAACTGTATGCTACTTGGTGAGAATAGTGTCTGCTTTTCATTTTAATTCCTAGAGGACAATGTCTGGAGTCAAATTTATTTTGTTACTGCATAACTTGCCTTGTGCTCAGTGAATACCTTGGTTCATAAGTGTATTGGTTTATGGTTGTGACTATATTCACAGAGAAGTTTTTAATAGGAACTGATGTCACATTCTAAAGAATGTCTCAGTCTCAGGCTGCCTCTGTCCATGCACAGACAGAGGTCCGGACCACAAGAATCAATCTATTAGGTTGCTCTGTGCTCAAAACTGAATGACTCACCTCCCTTGCTTCTGCAAATGTTTCTTTTCTTTTCTCAGCTTAAGACCCCACTGATGAGCTTCCCTCTGCCCTATACACACCCACAAAAGTGGTTTGGTTTCATTTGAGACAGGAGTCTCACTCTTTGTTCCCAGGCTAACATGCCATTGCATCAGCCTAGCTCACAGCAACCTCAAACTCCTAGATTCAAGTGATCCTCCTGCCTCAGCCTTCTAAGAAGCTGTGACAACAGGCACATGCTACAATACCTAATTATTTTTTCTATTTTTAGTAGAGCCAGGTCTTTTTTTTTTTTTTTTTTTTGAGACAGAGCCTCAAGCTGTCCCCTTGGGTAGAGTGCCATGGCATCACAACTCATAGCAACCTCCAACTCCTGGGCTCAAGCGAAATCTCCTGCCTCTGCCTCCCAAGTAGCTGAGAACACAGGCACCCGCCACAACGCCTGGCTATTTTTTGGGGGGCGGGGGAGGGGAGTTGCAGCCATCGTTGTTTGGCAGGCCCGGGCTGGATTTGAACCCGCCACCTTAGATGTATGTGGCTGGCACCTTAGCCACTTGAGCCACAGGCACCGAGCCGTAGAGCCAGGTCTTAATCTTGCTTAGACTGGTCTCGAACTCCTGAGCTCAAGCAATCTTTCTGCCTCAGCCTCCCAAGAGTGCTAGGATTAAAGGCATTAGCCACTGGGCCCAGCTTCCACAAATGTTTTTAAGATGACTGCAGAAACAGATGATTAACTAGGAAGGAAATTCCCATCTACAAGTAGCGACTTGTGTGAACATGTGAAGATGCCAGCTATAAAATATTTGGCACACATACCATTATTATTGATGACACCATTCACTATAACTGTTTTCTCTGGCATTGTCACATGGAATAAGAAACCTAAGCATGAGCTCAAGCATGTGCCCTAAATAAGGACATTCAGATCTGTTCCTCTCAAATCTAGCTATACACCTGGGAAGGTTTTTTTAAAAAAAATATGATTTTTAAGCCCCACCCAAGATCTATGGAATCAAACCCTCAAAGAATAAAGCCTAGCATCATAGGTCTAAAAAGCTGCATAGGCTAGGTGCCTGTGGCTCAAGCAGCTAAGGCACCAGCCACATATACTTGAGCTGGCGGGTTTGAATCCAGCACGGGCCCACCAAACAACAATGATGGCTGCAACCAAAAAAAAAAAAAAAATAGCCGGGCATTGTGACAGGCGCCTGTAGTCCCAGCTTCTTGGGAGGCTGAGGCTCGAGACTCACTTGAGCCCAGGAGTTGGAGGTTGCTGTGAGCTGTGATGCCACAGCACTCTACCCAGGGCAACAGCTTGAGGCTCTGTCTCAAAAAGTAAAAAAAAAATAAAAAGCTGCACACATACGTGATCATGCAGAACAGTAGATACTGAGAACCAATGATCAGAATCACCTAGGGAACTTTCAAACCTATTTATCCTGAATGTGGAGATTCAAATACTTTGGTCTGGAGAGGCCCCATGGAATCTATATCTATATCTATATCTATATATGTATATATATATTTTTTGAGACAGAGTCTCAAGCTGTCACCCTGGGTAGAGTGCCGTGGTGTCAAAACTCATAGCAACCTCCAACTCAGGTTCAAGTGATCCTCTTGCCTCAGATTTTTTATTTTTAGTAGAAATGGGGGGGGTCTCACGTTTTTGCTCAGGCTGGTATTGAACTCGTGACCTCAAGCAATCTACCCACCTCAGCCTCCCAGAGTGTTAGGATTCCAGGCATGAGCCACTGGGCCCAGCCAGAATCTATATCTTTTTTTTTTTTTTGAGATGGAGCCTCAAGCCATCCCCCTGGGTAGAGTGCCATGGCATCACAGCTCATAGCAACCTCCAACTCCTGGGCTCAAGCGAG
>NW_003852520.1:6145441-6152658 GCF_000181295.1 Otolemur garnettii
TGTGGCGGGCGCCTGTGGTCCCAGCTACTTGGGAGGCGGAGGCAGGAGACTCGCTTGAGCCCAGGAGTTGGAGATTGCTGTGAGCTGTAATGCCATGGCACTCTGCCCAGGGGGACAGCTTGAGGCTCTGTCTCAAAAAAAAAATAAAAAAATAGGCTGTATTACTGAGGAATTGGTAAGATTCCAAGTAGAAAGAAAAAGAAAACTAGAGAAAGCCTTGTTTTCTATGCCAGGGAAAAAAATAATACAAAGCTTGTCTCAATACAAGAAGTAAAATTTTAATATTACCTTTAGAATATTAACCTATTCACTTATTCTTTTTAAGTAGTCTAATACATAGCAAGTATGACATCAAAGTTGACTGAAAATTATATGTTATCTGAAAGCTATAATTAAAAAGACCATTGACTAACGTGAAACCAGGTGTTTATAAAATCACATTAAAACATAATGATAATAGGGCGGCGCCTATGGCTCAAAAGGGTAGGGCGCCGGCCCCATATGCCAGAGGTGGCAGGTTCAAACCCAGCCCTGGCCAAAATAATAATAATAATAATAATATATACACACATATATATATATATATACTCATAAGCATGTATATAATCATAAATTTCCAAAGATCTGTAAACATACTACCAACTTCTCAGTCTAATGACTCACTGTGGCAATCCTATGGTAAATATCATAGGCACATCTGAGACCACAAGTAAGAAGTTACTGATTCTGGTCTCAGTACTCCCAGATAGGGGTGGAGAAAATCTATAAAATCATTTTGCCCCTAACGTGGACAGAGAGCTAGGTCAGGATGGTCAGCTCAACAGATTAGAATATGTATAAAAGCTGTTATTTTCAACTGCCTTTCCATGGGAACTGAATGAGGTACAGAATTCCCTATGGGATTTTATGTTCTGGCCATAGCTTTTAAACAGAAAATGTGCCTGAGTCCAGCATAATTTCTTAGAAGAGATATATGGAAGATGACTTCATACCCACATCCACAATAACAGCCACCATAAACATTTATCAAATACCTATTGTAACCTAGGTGTTTAATTGCAGAGCCCCTCCCTCAGATAGCTTATATTGTAGCTGGGGAAACAAGGCTAGCACAGGAAGAGGTGAAGGACCAGTTTGAGAGATAGGGAGAGGGAGGGAGAAGGAAGGAGAGGGAGAAAGAGGGAGAGGTGGAGAGAGGGAAAGAGAGAGGAGTAAGCGAGGGAGGGAGGGAGGGAAGGAGATAGATCTAAATTAAGTACCTGGGTGCCAGCTGCTGTGCTAGACATCATGAATAAAATTGAAAGGATTCCTGTCCTACTCCATTTTATAATGCAGAAAAGTAAACCCTAGAATTTATAAAACTATAATATATGCTGTGATAACATTAAGCCCTGAAAATAGGCTACCTTATCCAGACTGGGGATGGTGGTGTGAGGGCAAATTTTTTAGAATAAACAAGACTGAAATGATATTTCACATCTTTTATGTTTACCTGGATGGAGCTGGAACATATTCTTCTTAGTAAACTATCTCCAGAATGGGAAAAAGTATCCAATGTATTCAATACTACTATGAAATCAGTATATAATCACCTACACATTCATAGGAATGGTAAAACATAACTATAGTCCAGAAAGAAGGAGGGAAGAGGAAGGAGAGGGGAGAGGAGGGGGGAGGCCAGGAGGAGGGAGGGTATTTGGGGGGACCTAACCTAATGTGCATTATGCAATGATACATTTCTAAACTATTAAGAATAGAGTATGAATGTCTTACCCACAACAAATAAGTAAGCAAGGAGATGGTTATGTTAATCAGTTAGATATAAGCATTCCACACTGTATATCAAATAAGCACAATGTACCTCATAAATGCATTAATGTACAGTTATGATTTAATAAAGAATTTAAAAAATAAAAATAAATTAAAAAATAGGGGTCAACCAAGCAAAGAGTAACAGAAGAGTGTTCTATGTGGAGGGAATGAGATTTTGTGAAGGCCAAGGGCAAGAAAGAGTATGGAATTCATGTAGAGAGGGGTGTGGGGGTAAAGGAGCAGAGGGAGGAACAGAATGGATGCGTACCAGGGATAGTGTGGCTACCAGCCAGGTTAGAGTGCTAGGAGATGGGTCTGCCAGGTTAGGAGGCAACAGAGTTTGTCTTCTATTTGGGAGCAGTGGGCACTCACTGAAGGTTACTGAACCAGAAGAGGGAAGCATGGGCAAAGTATCAGCATTATGAGCAGGGTGGCAGGATGCTCAGTAGTTTTCAGAGCAGGCCCTAAGTAAGGGTCAGTAAATTCTTTGATCTAACCGTATTTCCTTGCTTTGTGATTGCTTCTTCTCTCTTCCTCTATGCATAGTACTTCCCAGTAGGATAGACAAATGTGTGAAATCAAAACTGACTACACTCCTATTAGATGAGTATGAAGTTTCCATCTATGACCTGAATGGAGATCTGAAGGGCAGAGAAACATGGCCAAACTACTATGCTCAGGCACACGGGCTTGTTTTTGTCTTGGACTCCAGTGACTTAGAACGCATGCACGAAGCAAAAATCATCTTGGCACGTCTGCTATCTGACAGAAGAGTGGCAGGGAAACCCATCTTACTGTAAGATTCTACTTTGTGTCCTCTTTCTCCTTCCTAATTTGTATCTTTTTTTTTTTCCCTGAGACAGAGTCTCACTTGGTCACCCTTGGTAGAGTGTCATGGCATCTTAGCTCACAGCAACCTCAAACTCTTGGGTTCAAGTGATCCGCTTGCCTCAGCCTCCCAAGTAGCTGGGACTACAGGCACCTGCCACACACCTGGCTATTTTTTTAGAGATGGAGTCTCACTCTGGCTCAGGGTGGTCTCAAACCTATGAGCTCAGGCAATCCACGAACCTTGGCCTCCCAAGTGCTGGGATTACAGGTGTGAGCCACCATGCCTGGCCCTCCTAATTTGTATCTTAAGTATAGAAATGAAGGGCTGGGTAGTCCCTTTGTCACAAGCAGCTAGCTCTCCTATTCCCTTAGGCTCAATGAGGTAGAGTGGCCCAGCCCTCTGAGGGCTATTTTCAAGAGCTACTTTCCACCACACACTGCTATAGGGGGAATGTTACCTAATTGTAACAAAGGTAATTTTGAAGGTAAGCATCAAAGGGAGATGGAAAGTGAATCTAGATCTACCACCCCCATTCCTTGACTTTCTAAAGACTGACTTCCTAAATTTTCTTCTAAATCTTTTCAAGTTTCAGTCTCTCATTCCTGAGACCTCGTGGTGGCAGAGAATAACACCTATCTTGTATAATCAATGTCAGCAGCCTCCTCTCTGAGCAGTTGCTTAAGAGTTACAAAACTAGTACTTATTCCAGGGTGACAATTTAGGTGGCCAGTCAATTCTCACCCCCATCCCTTTTTGCCTTATTTTATTATTCTTTGGGGACCCCAACTAGACCATGAACAGAGTTTGAGAGAGGACATAAACACTCCAAATCTTTCCATGACTTTGTCAAATGATTAAAAAAACCTCCAAATGTGTCTATACCCCAGTTGGCAATTCTAATTCACTGTCTCTCTGCTCCCCCCTCTCCCTTCATCCCTCTCTCCCCCGCCTCTCTCTCTCTGTTCTAGCTTGGCCAACAAACAAGACAAGAAGAATGCCCTTTTACCTTGCGATATTATTCAATATCTACTCCTGGAAAGGCTAGTGAATGAGCATAAGTCCCTGTGCCGAGTGGTAAGTTGTCAACCCCTTCCTTCCCTCTTCCCCTAGAGCACAGTTGATATGGCTCTTGGTCCCTATATGTTGGGTTTGGGGCAAAGTCTCTCCCTACCAGATAACATATATAGTGATGATTTCTGACTTGATGGTGGTAACAAGTATTATATTCTGCCTTCAAAATAGTTCTGTAAAAGCTGGACATTTAACATATCTATTTTATGGATAAAAAAGCTATGTCTCAGCCAGGCATGGTGGCTCACACCTGTACTTCTAGCACTCTGGGAAGCTGAAGCAGAAGGATCACTTGAGCTCAGGAGTTCAAGACCAGCCTGAGCAAGAGCAAGATCCCTGTCTCTACAAAAAAAAAAAAAAAAAGGAAAATTAGCCAGGTGTGTGGTGCATGCTTGTAGTCCCAGCTACTCAGGAGGCTGAGGCAAGAGGATCCTTGAGCCCAGGAGTTTGAGGTTGCAGTGAATTATTGTGATACCACTATATTCTATTCATATTCTATTCAGTGCAACAGGCGACAGAGTAAGACTCTGTCTCAAAAAAAAAAAAAAAAACTAAGTGTCAGAGACTCTGAGTGACTTGCTCAAGGTCACACATCCAAGACACCATAACCACTTTATTAAAGAACCTCAGCTTAGTGTCTTTCATTTACCTCCTCAAATGTAAACACTGAGTGTATGATAGGAAGTCTCAGAGCCACTCTGGATGCAGTGGAACTTACGTGTACCTCTGCTCTTTGGATAACAGTGATTGAGCCTGTGGACCCTAGGTGTCCCCAGCTCGAGATCTCTTTTTGTCACAGGAACCATGTTCAGCCATCAAAAACCTACAAAGGAGGAAACATCAACCCATAATTAAAGGGCTACGCTGGCTATTAGCTGTCATTAGAGATAAACATGAAGAGCTGTATACTCATCAACAATCATCCACCTCAAGCATCTCAACCTCCAAGCATCCCAGAGGCTGTGGAGAAAGATGCTCATCAGACAGGTACTGAGATGCCAGTTAGACGTACTGGTAATAATAGAAGCAGGAGTCAATCTTACACAAGAGCAGGTAGTTCTGGGAGATGCTTGGATTCTGGATGGCACTGAGCAATTCTCTCAACATCAGCTGGCCCAAACGTAGCTAGGGCAGTACCAACCAACATCCCAATATTCTTAGATACACCCTACCCCTGGCACAATTTGAGTGGTCATATGAGTGGCATAAATTTCATGAAGGTAAAGCCAACCTACTAGCATTAGAGCTTCTTCAAATCAGAGCTTTATTCTCTGATTTGCCATGTGGAGGAGAAAAGGAAAATGAACCCCTGAAGGAGCCCAATGGCATTATTCAATAGATGGAGGTCATAGAACTGCTCTACATTTTTAGCCTCCAGTTCTCTGATCCTCCCAATAATGAGGAATGATGAAAGAGGACAGAAATAAGAAAAAGAAAAAGAAAACAAAAAATGATCAGAGTTTTGAGGAATAAAAGGCCTAAATGGGCTTGGCGCCTGTGGCTCAAGCGGCTAAGGCGCCAGCCACATACACCTAAGGTGGCGGGTTCGAATCCTCAGCCTGGGCCCGCCAAACAATGATGGCTGCAACCAAAAAATGGCCAGGCGTTGTGGCGGGCGCCTGTAGTCCCAGCTACTTGGGAGGCTGAGGCAGGAGACTCGCTTGAGCCCAGGAGTTGGAGGTTGCTGTGAGCATGATGCCATGGCACTCCACCCAGGGGGATAGCTTGAGGCTCGGTCTCAAAAAAAATAAAATAAAATAAAAGGCCTAAATGTCCTCTTGCTCTGTTGTCGCTATTATCATCCAAAGGCACACGGCAGGAATAGAGTAGTAGCTCCAATACATAAAGAAGCTTAAAATCTACTACTGCTTTATCTTTCCAGCTTCTCCACCAGAATGAGACCTAGAGAGAAAAGACAACATCT
Organism: Otolemur garnettii; assembly: GCF_000181295.1. Classification (NCBI taxonomy): domain Eukaryota; kingdom Metazoa; phylum Chordata; class Mammalia; order Primates; family Galagidae; genus Otolemur; species Otolemur garnettii. The sequence goes on from NW_003852520.1 coordinate 6,151,081, forward strand.
AGGACAACATTTAATGGAAGCCAAACCCCTAAAGCCAATCCTACAGGTAAATGACTCTTTGAATGCTAATGCCAAGGAACAAACCTTTGAATCTTTGGCAACAGCTGACTCTACCCCTCCTCCCATCTTCTTACTCTACAGAAAGAAGGTTTAAGAATGAGGACTAAAAAGAATATATCAGTAACATTTGCTCTAGATGAATCCATGGAGGAAGGTGAATGTTCTAGGGGAAATAGAACTAAGAGCACTGCTGAGCTTCGCTATCATCGACGTGATAACCTACGGACTCCAACTCCATCCATTAGTGGCAATCTTTTAAAAGGTAATGTTGGATCAGTGGTTAAAGATATATAGGCCAGGATTGGTGCCTGTTGCTCAGTAGTTAGGGTGCCAGCCACATACACTGGAGCTAGCGGGCTCAAATCTAGCCTGGGTCTGCCAAACAACAATGACAACTACAACCAAAATATAGCCATTCATTGTGGTGGGTTACTGTAGTCCCTGGGAGGTGTAGGCAAGAAAACCGCTTAAACCCAAGAGTTTGAGGTTGCTGTGAGCTATGATGCCATGGCACTCTACCAAGAGTGACATACTGAGACTGTCTCAAAAAAAAAAAAAAAAGATATACAGGTCCTCCCTCACAATTTGTACAATAGTATTCCAATTTTGAGCCTGAAATTCTTTTTACACGCTGTGGTTAAAAGAATAATACAGGGGAAGTACTGAGGACCTCCTTCTGGTAGCCCAGTATGATACCCTATCACTAGTTAACCCAAGATCTTTAGATGAATATAGGCTTGTCTTAAAGGTTAAGGTTTCCAGTGGCAGAAGTACAAACTGGTATGACCTTCACAGAGGTTAGTCTGGCTGTCTATCTCCCTTCTTCCTTTTTTCTCTCAATCAATATGTCAAGAACAGTAAAACTATATATAGGCTGGGTGCAGTAGCTTATGCCTGTAATCTTAGCATTCTGGGAAGCCGAAGTAGGAGGATCATTTGAGCTCAGCAGTTTGAGACCAACTTGAGTAAGAGCAAGACCCATCTCTACTAAAAATACAAAAATTAGCCATGCCTTGTGGGAGGTGCCTGTAGTCTCAGCTACTTGGGAGGCTGAGGCAAAAAGATTGTTTGGCCCAGGAGTTTGAGGTTGCTGTGAGCTAGGCTGACACCACTGAATGCTAGCCTGGGTAACAGAGTGAGACTCTGTCTCAAGAAAACAAAACAAAACAAACAAACAAAAAAACCTTTAAAACTGTGAATATGAAGGCCAAGTACAGGCTCAGCACCTGTGGCTCAAGCAGCTAAGGCGCCAGCCACATACATCTAAGGTGGCGGGTTCGAATCTAGCCTGGGCCGCCAAACAACAATGATGGCTGAAACCAAAAAATAGCCAGGGGAGGCATCTGTGGCTCAGTGAGTAGGGCGCCGGCCCCATATACCGAGGGTGGCGGTTTCAAACCCAGCCCCGGCCAAACTGCAACAAAAAATAGCCGGGCGTTACGGCGGGCACCTGTAGTCCCAGCTACTTGGGAGGCTGAGGCAGAAAAATCGCCTAAGCCCAGGAGTTGGAGGTTGCTG
>NW_003852520.1:6154838-6162312 GCF_000181295.1 Otolemur garnettii
AAAAAAAAAAAAATTAAGAAACACAAATATAACTACATAAGTACTCCAGAAAGGTATGCTCATGGATGTTCAATCACAGCATACTATACAATAGCTAAAACCAGAAAACAACCTAAATATCTAACAATGGCGAATGGCCAAATAAATGAGGATGCAGTTACACAGTGAAATGTTATACTATGCAGATATTAAGAAGACTAGTGTTGACTTATATTTATTTACATGGAAAGTTTTCTACAACCTGGCAATTTGTTATGGGAAATATCAACTTAGAGTATAGCATGTACAGTATGATGTATATACATTTATAGTACAGAGACATCTGGAAAGATATCACCAAAATATGAGTAATGGGTTTATTTGAGGGGTGAGACACTTGGTGATTTTGAGAAGTAAAAGGCCTAGGTACCATTCCTTTGGAGTTTTGTTTTACTGGCAATTTTCTTTTTTTTTTTTTTGAGACATAGCCTCAAGCTGTCACCCTGGGCAGAGTGCCGTGGCATCACAGCTCACAGCAACCTCCAACTCCTGGGCTCAAGCGAGTCTCCTGCCTCTGCCTCTCAAGTAGCTGGGACCACCGGCGCCCGCTACAACGCCTGGCTATTTTTTTTTTTTTTTTGGTTGCAGCCATCATTGTTGCTTGGCGGACGGGGGCTGGATTCGTACCTGCCACCTTGGGTGTATGTGGCTAGCGCCTTAGCCACTTGAGCCACAGGTGCGAAGCCAACACCCGGCTATTTTTTGGTTGCAGCCGTCATTGTCGTTTGGCGGACCCGGGCTGGATTCGAACCCATCAGCTCAGGTGTATGTGGCTGGTGCCTTAGCCGCTTGAGCCACAGGCGCCGAGCCGGCAATTTTCTTTTTTTGTAATAAGCAGATATCATTTCCCCCCCATATAATAAAGGCATTTTTATTTTTTTTAGAGACAAAGTTCCACTTTGTTTGCCCTTGGTAGAGTGCTGTGGTTTCAGCTCACAGAAACCTCCAGCTCTTGGGCTTAGGCAATTCTCTTTCCTCAGCTTCCCAAGTAGCTGGAACTACAATCCCCCACCACAATGCCCAGCTATTTTTTGTTGCATTTTGGCGAAGGCTGGATTTGAACCCGCCACCCTTAGTATATGGGGCTGGAGCCCTACCCACTGAACTACAGGCACCGCCCGATAAAGGCATTTTTTTAAAAAGCTGTGATGAGCCAGGCATAATGGTTTATGCCTATAATCCTAGCACTCTGGGAGGCTGAGGTGGGACTTGAGCTCATGAGTTTAAGACCAGCTTGAGCAAGAGCGAGACCCTATCTCTACTAAAAATAGGAAAATTAGCTGGGCTTCATGGTAGGTGCCTGTAGTCCCAGGTGTTTGAGGTTACTGTGAGCTAAGCTGACACCATGATACTCTATAGCCTGGACAATAGAGTGAAACTCTGTCTCAAGAAAAAAAAAAAAAAAGTTCTGAGAGCTTGAAGGCTCACAAGGACCACTACCTCTTAGTGTTTCTTGGGACTCTAGTCTCCAAGATTGCCACCTATCAATATTATAATGTCACCTCGGCTCTGCAAAGGATCTAGTCCTTTGGCTACCCTGGAACCCTGGGTTGTTAGACCTACATGGAGAGATCTGGACTTGCCCAGGGCCACTAAAAAGGAAATAGATGCTACTCTGGAGACAAGGGGTAGGGATGAGAGGTGAGTAGAAGGAATCTGCTAAAAGAATTTTTATATTCAGCAACTACCCTCAACATTCTGTCCAAAACTGAAATGTATTTTCATTTCTGTAGCCTCAGAACTCAGAACAAGAAAGAAAATGGATACCTGGAACACAAAGACGTTACTGAAAAATGACTGTGAAGACCACTTTGGTTCATATGGTTAGTACTCCTAATGAAGGACAGAGGGGAGTGAGCAAGAGTGAGAGAAAGTATGAGGCTGGGGAAGAGAGTGAGTGTGTCAAAGGGTATAGTACATACTCCTTAGAAACTGGCCAACACTCTCCTACCCTGACATTGTCTAGGAAGGACAAGAAAACCGGCTCTTGAATTCACTTGTAGTGACTAGCCATTTTCTCCCTCTTTTTACCTTTTTTTTTTTTTGGCTGGGGTCGGGTTAAATTCCCCACCTCCGGTATATGGGGCCGGCACCCTACTCCTTTGAACCACAGGCACCACCATTTACCTTTTTTTTTTTTTTTTAACTGAGGCAGATTCCCACTTTGTCTTGCTCTGTAGAGTGCAGTAAAATCACAGCTCACAGCAACATCAAACTCTTGACTCAAGCGATGCTCTTACCTCAGCCTCCCTAGTAGCTGGTACTACAGGCACCCGCCACAACGCCTGACTATTTTTTATTGCAGTTGTTTTAGTTGGCCCAGGCTGGGTTCGAACCCGCCACCCTCGGTGTATGTGGCTGGTGCCGTAACCACTGTGCTACAGGTGCTGAGCCCCAGCTTTTTTATTTGTTTTGTTTTTTTGTTTGTTTAGCAGACTCAGGCCAGGTTCAAACCCACCAGCTCTGGTGCATGTGGCCAGCACCCTAACCACTGAGCTATGGGCACCCAGCCCTCTTTTTACTTGACTTCTAAAGAGAAAAATGGAAGGAAATCAAAAGAAACACTTGGGCCGGGCGTTGTGGCGGGCGCCTGTGGTCCCAGCTACTTGGGAGGGCTGAAGCAGGAGACTCACTTGAGCCTAGGAGTTGGAGGTTGCTGTGAGCTGTGATGCCATGGCACTCTACCCAGGGAGACAGCTTGAGGCTCTGTCTCAAAAAAAAAAAGAAAGAAAGAAACACTTGGCTCAACACCCATAGCTCAGCAGTTAGGGTGCTGACCACATACACCAGGGTTCAAACCTGGCCCAAGCCTGCTAAACAAACAAACAAGAACAAAAAAAAATAGCCTGGGGGCAGCGCCGGTGGCTCAAAGGAGTAGGCCACAGACCACATATGCCAGAGGTGGCAGGTTCAAGCCTAGCCCTGACCAAAAACTGCAAATAAATAGCCTGGCATTGTAGGAGGAGCCTATAGTCCCAGCTGCGAGGGAAGCTAAGGCAAGAGAATTGTTTGAGCCCAAGAGTTGGAGGTTGCTGTGAGCTGTGACAGCATAGCACTCTACCAAGGGAGACATAGTGAGACTCTGTCTCAAAAAAAAAAAAAAAGAAAGAAAGAAAGAAAAGAAAAAGAAACACTTAATATCCCTCCCTTAGCAAAAGGGTTTAATGCCAAAACCATCAGCACTACTTAGTTTTCTAATTTTTATCTGGTAACATGTCTACAGTCCCCCCTACTCTAACATTAAATCCCTGTGAACCCTCATTGTTCCTCTATACCTATATTCTAGCCATCAAATTAATTCTATACTCATTGACAGGCTCAAGAAAAAGTAGGTGCCACCATTTGAAAATGAAGACCATCTTGGAAAAGAAGAACAGAGACTTTGCATCTTTTTACCCAGACATTCGTGACGAAGCCTACAAATAATAAGTGGTGGGTGAGCAACTAAAATTGAGCCTGGAAGTACAAAGTTCATTTAGAAGTACTTCTTTAAGGTTCTTGGGTGTGAAGGGACTGTTAAAAATAAATAGAACTTCTTTGCTGAGATTTACATTCTACTAAGTCATTTTCAGTTATCTCCAAAAACAACTGGGTTTTAAAGTCTCAGTCACTGTCTGTGAAACCAAGCAACAATTGCTTTGCTGTCCCTTCAGGAATAGCAACTGCTGTCTCTCCTAACTGTAGGAACCTGAATTCACTAGACCCAAAAGGGGTCTCTATCCCAAAAGGAGTAGTGGTGGTAGTTACTATTTACTGTTAGGATCTAAAAACTAGGAGCTCACAGTGCAGGTGGAGAAAAATTTCTCACACAGCGATTAGAATATATAAAAATTAAAGTTAATCCTGTTACAAGATAGAGTGAAAGAGAGAGGAGAAGGGGGGGTAGAGAACAGGGAGATGGGGTGACATCCCAAAGAGAGGGAGGTGCCAGCACTGGGACCAAGTGGCTTGCTGATTTTCAGAGGACAGAGAGAGAAAAAAATAGTGATTGCTGTTAGCTGATAACAGAAATGGCAGCAGGATATTGAAGTCCAAGAGTTGGCTCCCCTGCCTTTCCTTGGAGACCTGATTATTACAGGAGGTATGACTCTGCCTCAAGGTACAGTTTTGGGCTCAGCGCCTGTGGCTCAAGTGGCTAAGGCACTAGCCACATACACCTAAGGTAGCAGGTTCAAATCCAGCCCGGCCCGCCAAACAACAATGATGGCTGCAACCAAAAAATAGCCGAGTGTTGTGGCGGGTGCCTGTGGTCTCAGCTACTTGGGAGGCTGAGGCAGGAGACTCGCTTGAGCCTGGGAGTTGGAGGTTGCTGTGAGCTGTGATGCCACAGCACTCTACCCAGGGTGACAGCTTGAGGCTCTGTCTCAAAAAAAAAAAAAGATACAGTTTTGGCCATGTTTGCATTAATGTATACAGCTATCATTTAATAAAAAAAAAAAGGTACAGTTTTGGGCAGAGACCCCTGCTATTCACTCAGGAACTCTGGAAAAAGGCAGATTCTCAAAAGATATTTTATTTTTACATTTTTTTTTTTTTTTGAGACAGAGCCTCAAGCTATCCCCCTGGGTAGAGTGCAGTGGCATCACAGCTCACAGCAACCTCCAACTCCTGGGCTCAAGCGAGTCTCCTGCCTCCGCCTCCCAAGTAGCTGGGACCACAGGCGCCCGCCACAACGCCCGACTATTTTTTTGGTTGCAGCCATCATTGTTGTTTGGCGGGTCAGGGCTGGGGATTCGAACCCGCCACCTTAGGTTTACATGGCTGGCGCCTTAGCTGGTTGAGCTATAGGCGTCGAGCCGCATTTTATTTTTTTGAGACAGTTTCACTTTGTCACCCTGGGTAGAATGCCGTGGAGTCATAGCTCATAGCAATCTCAAACTCCTGGACTCAAGCGATTGACTTGCCTCAGCTTCCAAGTAGCTAGGACTACAGGCACCCACTGCAATGCCCAGGTATTTTTTAGATAAGGGGTCTCACTCTTGCTCAGGCTGCTCTTGAACTTGTGAGCTCAAACAATTCACCTGCCTCGGCCTCCCAGAGTGCTACGATTACAGGTGTGAGCCACCACACCTGGCCCTTCAAAAACAATTTTATAGAGATACATTTGCATCTCTTTCCCTTGTGTTCAGCTCCTTTCAGAAGTTGTGCAAAGCCGAACTCCTTCAGGGGTACCTGTTAGTGAGAGAACTCACAGAATTGATCTTTAACTATAACTAGGAAATTGCGGGATTAGGTATTTTCCTGTCCTTTTTGCAAGGCTGTCCCTTTCATTAACTACTACTATAAATTGTGTATCCCTTATAGGAAATGCTTGGGACCAAAAATGTTTTGGATTTTGAAATATTTGCGTTATATATACTTACCAGCTGAGCATTCCTAATCCAAAACTCCAAAATGCTCCAAAGAATATTTCTTTTGAGTGTCATGTTGGCATTCAAAAAGTTTCAAATTTTGAAGCATTTAGATTAGGAATACTTGATTTTTATTACTTTCACCCTGAGTATCACAGCCACCATTTATCAAGTGCCTTCTGGATGCCTGGCCCAGTGCTAAGTTCTTCACATCCATTACCTTATTCACAACAACACTTAGAGGTAGGTACTATACCTGATTGCATTTTATAGATGGGGAAAATATGGGGTAGAGAAGTTAAGTAACTTGCCCAAGGTCCCACTACCTGTAAAAAGCAAAGCAAGATATTCACTCATATGTGGGAGCTACAAAAGTGGATCTCATGAAGATAGAGTAGACTGATGGTTAGCAGAGGCCCGGAAGGGGAGGGAAGAGGGGGATGAAGGAAAGTTGATTACTGGATATAAATATATAGTTTGATGGAAAAAATAACACCCAGTGTTTCTTAGATCAGTAGGGTGACTATAGTTTACAATAATCTATTGTACACATCAAAATAGCTAGAATAATTTGAATGTTTCTAGCATAAAGAAATGCAAATATTTAAGATGATGAATATCCCAATTACACTAACTTGATTTTTATAAGCTATATGAATTAAATTATCACATGTACCCTGAAAATATGTATGTCTATTATATATCAATAAAAAATAAAATAAAAACAATTTTGGTGAGGAAAAAAAAGCAGAGCAAGGAACTGAATCCTGTCTGACTCTAAAGCTACATTAGGCCAGAAAGATCTACTTATGTTTTTCTCAAACTATCCAGGAAAAAAAAGCAGAAGTATATCCTGTCAAGAGAATTGTATTAATATCAATCAGCACATCAATAGTTGTAGCAGACACAGTTGATTGAACACTTGCATTTTGCCAAGTGCTGAGCTAAATGCTTTATATACATCATTGCCTTTTATCCTTCCAAGCCTATGAAGCAAATTCTATTATCAGCATATTACAGAGGCAGAAACTGATATTCTGAGAGGTTAAATAATTTGTCCTAGGGCAACCATGAGGAGTTGGCAGAACTGATTTTCAAACTAAGATCCAACTCTGTAACCCATGCTCTTAGCTCTAGGCTATACCATCTCACCAAGCAGTATAAACCAACTGACCTATAATTGTTTCTGAGGGACATAAATCTTACACAGAAATATCCATCTTACAACCCCATCTGGAAGGTCTGACACTATCTAAGGCTTTGTTATTTATTTGTTCCTGTCTTCAAAGAACTACCTAAAGCACCTTATGGGTCTTCGACACAACTCTGATTGAGACTCAGCTTATTAGTCACAGAGCTGGAAAGAACCTTACAGAGCCTCTTATCCAACCCCCTCCCTGTTGTTATACAGATGAGGAACACTGGGTACAGAGAGAGAAACTGTGACTTGCCAAGATGGTACAGCCAATCACTGGCAGAGCTGCTTCTAAATCCAGATCTCCTGTGTGCCCAAACCAGTCCTCTAACCTGTCCAAAAATACTGTATCCTCCTTGGGTCTTTCTTGGGCTTAGCCCACCTACTTTCCTCCAATTCACCCGAATAACATGTCTGGAGAATTCTGCTGACAATCATTGTCACCCAAGGATGCAGCAACTATCTCTACTGAAGAAGAGTTTCATCAGGCAGGACAGTACAATTCAACAAACCAGGATTCCTAAGAAAACTGGATCATCCAATTTCTCTTTATGGCTTGTGTGTTTATGAGGCAGGAGTACCTTCTTAGCCAATAGGGAAGGGGAAGTGGATGGAAAAGGGGGATGGAAGTGTACCCAATGAATGTGAGCTGGGTGGAGAATTTAGGATGAACCACCTATAGTAAAGCTGAATTTCCATATTGGCACATTCCCTTTGTATAATGTATGTGTTACTAGGTGTCAAACAAATTTTCCCACATAGAATCTACCAATGACAAAAGCTTAGTTGAAGAATATTCCCCCTAACACAGCCAGTATACCCTTATTCATGCAAAGGAAAAACATTCTTTTTTGAACAAATCTTTTTTTTTTTTTTTTTGAGACGGAGC
>NW_003852520.1:6162971-6167737 GCF_000181295.1 Otolemur garnettii
TCAGCACAGCAGCCCAGAGACAAAAATAAGGATAGCTCCTTGAGCCCAGAGGGCAGATTTTTTTTTTGGCAGTTTTTTTTTTTTTTTTTTTGGCTGGGGCTGGGTTTGAACCCAATACCTTCAGTATATGGGTCCAGGGCCCTACTCTTTGAGCCACAGCGCCGCCCCAAGGGCAGATTTTCTTAAAGGGAAGTGGTTACCTTGGGGTTTCTTTTCTTTGTCAGTGCCTTAGCCTCTCTCCAGGATGTTTAGAGTCTAGCTCCAGTCAGAGGTCAGCATATGAATGACCCTGGATCATCATTCAATAAGGCCCACATGGCTCTGAGTATTTGTCCATTTTATCTTTCAAGACAGACATGGGCTTTCTGAGGAGAGAATTCATTATGAATAAGTAGAAGAGTCCTGCTTTGAATGGTTTCCTACTCCAGCACTCCAGTTCCCACTCTTCATTCACATGTTCTATCTACCTGCCAGTAGTACTCTGTCAACAGGGTTGCTAAGCAGTCTATGAACTCTAAGATATGTGTCATATAGTTAGCACACAGCAAAGGCAGAGAAAGAACAGTAGTAATTCAGGGTTGAAGCATGGAAACCAGTAGTAGCTAACACGGCTGTAAATACCCGAAAGATGCAAGTGTTGGTGCTTCGGCCATACCAGTTGTGTTTTGAATATCATATTCTTCTCTCCCAGTAATCTCTTCAAATCATTCATTTTCAATACAGTTGCTATTGGCAAGATGTAACAATCAAGTGTACTAAATATAACATCATCCTTCTCAGGAGAATCCTGCCAAGTAGTATTCTTAACTGTAAGATGCCATTGACCATGACTGGGATAGGGGTCAAACCTGGACTCACGGCTGTTAATCAACCCTGTAAACCCTTTATTGGAAGACCAAAACTTTAATTTCTGACAGGAAGGATGTACAGAATAAGAGTTGTCACCCAACTTTCCAGAACTTGAATCATCCTCTCATCCTATTTCATTTTCAGAGGTGTGCCTAAAATAACTGTAGCCCTAGCACCCCAACCTGTATTTTATTCCTTCAGCTGTAATAATCTATCTTCCCACTCCCCTTGCCTTTTTCTTTCACATCAAGCTCTGTGGGAAACACAGGTGGTGTTGTCATCCCACACAATAGAGAAAACAGTAGCTACTCTCTGCTGTTGGCATATAGGTAACTTCAACTTACGGTCATGGGAATCAAGGGGCTTGTGCCCCTGTGCCCAGCAAGTGCCTGGCTCAGGTCCAGGAAGCCAGAAAGGCTCTGCTGCTGGGTAGTGGGCAGAACAATGTTAACAAAGCACTCAGGCTGTGCGGTGTGCCGATGACTCAGGAATCCCACACAATCCCACACTTATGCTAGTCGCCACTTCCAGGAACTAAAATAGACTTCTGGTGCGAAAAGACAGCAGGCCTTTAGGTCTGCTCAGAAAAATGAGCCCAGTTCTAAGAACTGGCATGCTATTCAATATAATGAAATGCTACACAGCCATTAAAGATGGCAATTATGTGCACTGTGCGGGTGGAAACCAGAATGTGAAATAACATTAAGCAAAAACAGTAGAATAAGAAAGCACACATACACATGCTGATCCTAACTATGTAAAGCATACTCATAATAATACATATCAAAAGAACTTAAAATAATGAAGAGCACCATAGTTCTTTGAGATTCTACGTCACCTCCCGTAACACATTTTTAATAATTATATGTTTTTTAGAAATTTGTCGTGCTGATCACACTAGGTTACCAAGACACCTACCTTTTCGCTGATACAGGAGTTAACTCCACAGATTAACGTGATTCAAGTACTAGAGAAAAACTAAACACTAAAGGGGCTAGTGCTGTGTCATTTGCAGCAACATGGGTAGAGCTGGAGGTCATTATGTTAAGTGAAATAGGCCAGGAAGAGAAAGACAAAAATCACATATGCTCATTCACGTGTGGGAGCTTAAAAAGTGGAACCCATGGAGATAAGAGAGTAAAATGAGCTACCATAGGCTGGGATGGGAAGGGGGGTGTCAGAGAAATACTGGTTAATGGGTTTAAAGATACAATTAGAAGGAGTAAGATTTAATATTCAGTAGTCCAGTAGGGTGCCTATAGTTAACAATAATTTATTGTTGTTAGACAATAGCTAGACAAAATAGCTAGAATTCAAATGTTCCCAACATAAAGAAAACATGTTTGAGGTGATGAATATCTCAATTACATTAATCTGATCATCATAAACTATCATATGTACCTTCCAGGCATGGTGGCTCATGCCTGTAATCCTAGTAATCCGGGAGGCCAGGGCAGGTGGATTGCTTGAGCTCAGAAGTTCAAGACCAGCCTGAGCAAGAGTGATACCCCTGTGTCAACTAAAAATAGAAAAACTAGCTGGGTGTGGTGGCAAATGCCTATAGTCTTAGCTACTAGGGAGGCTGAGGCAAGAGGATTACCTGAGCCCCAGAGTGTGAGGTTACTGTGAGTTATAATTATGGTACTGTCTGAAAAAATATATATATATATGTATTACCAAAATATGTACAACTATTATGTATCAATAAAAAACAAAATCAGGCTTGGCGCCTGTAGCTCATCAGCTAGGACACCAGCCACACACTGGAGCTGGCAGGTTCTAATCCAGCCTGGGCCTGCCAAACAACAATGACAACTACCACCAAAAAAACAGGTTGTGGCATTGTGGCAGGTGCCTATAATCCCAGCTACTTGGGAGGCTGAGGCAAGAGAATCACTTAAGCACAAAAATTTGAGCTTGTTGTGAGCTGTGGCACCAAAGCACTCTACCCGGGGTGACAGCTTGAGACTCTTGTCTCAAAAAAAAAAAAAAAATCACTGAGCTAGATCATTCTTCCTCCTCCCCGCTTACGCTCAGGTCACTTACTCAAACACAATGACTATTTCAGATTTAGCACTATAATGAGAAATTTCTTCCAACCCCAGGCTCACCAAAAAATTCCAAAATATGAGTTTAAGAAACTTATATTTAGACCTATTTGAAGCTGGACACAATCTGATGTGTTTTGAACCAGGTCTTGCTTGTCCTGAATGAAAGTAACTGGTTTCTTTGACAGCATTCCAGATGTTCCTTATTTGTAAAAGAAATGCTACCCCTCTTGTCACCTTGTGAATCACAAGTAGTTCTTACATTTAGTCAAATACCTAGCACATTATCTGGGTATCTGGGTGAGTAAAACTCTGGCCTCAACACCTGACCAGGTGAGGGTCAAACCCTGCCCAGACTTGAGGGTTTTTTGGGGTTTTTTTGTTGTTTGTTTGTTTTGTTTTGTTTTTGAGACAGACTCTCACTTGGTAGTCCTAGGTAGAGTACCATGGCATCATAGCTCACAGCAACCTCCAACTCTTGGGCTCAAGCAATCCTCTTTCCTCAGCCTCCCGAGTAGCTAGGACTACAGGCACCCGCCACTATGGCATATGGGGCCAGCGCCCTACTCCTTTGAGCCACAGGCACCACCCTAGTTTTTTCTATTTTTAGTAGAGACAGGGTCTCACTCTTGCTCAGGCTGGTCTTGAACTCCTGAGTTAAAGCAATCCACTCGCCTCAGCCTCCCAGAGTGCTAGGATTACAGGCATGAGTTACCACACTCAGCCACCAGACCTGCTTCTTCTAGAATTAGTTTCAATTAGTATGTTTAGATTTTTTTTTTTTTTTAGAGACAGTCTCACCCTAGGTAGAGGGCTGTGGCATCACAGCTCACAGCAACCTCTAGCTCTTGGGCCTAGGCGATTCTCTTGCCTTAGCCTCCAGAGTAGCTGGGACTACAGGCACCCACCACAACACCTAGATAAGTATGTTTAGATTTTTTATCTTTTTACTTTAATATTATTTTTTTTTTGAGACAGAATCTCTCTCAGTCGCCCTGGGGTTGAGTGCTGAGGCATCATAGCTCACAGCAACTTCAAACTCTTGGGCTCAAGTAGATCCTCTTACCTCAGCCTCCCAAGTAACTGGGACTACAGGCACCCACAACAACACCCAACTAGTTTTCCTATTTTTAGTAGAGATGGGGTCTCACTCTAGCTCAGGCTGGTCTCATACTTCTCAGCTCAGACAATCCACCTGCCTCAGCCTCCCAGAGTGCTAGTATTACAGGCATACGTCACCACACCCAGCCAAGTATGTTTAGTTTTTAAAAGACTATGTATGTTTAGGTTCTTTTAATTTTACATTTTGAAATAATTTTAGATTTAATGAAGAGTTATAGATATAGTACAGAGTTCGCATATACTCTCCACCCAGATTCCTCTAACAGTAACATCTTCCTTACTTCTAATACTTTAATCAAAACTACCACATTAACATTCATAAATTACTAAACAATAGACTTGATTTAGATTTTACCAGTTTTTTCACTAATGTCCTTTTCTTATTCGGGATCTTATCCAGGATTTCCTATGGCATTACAGCAGTGTTTTTCAACATTTTTTTTTAATCTCACACAGCACACTTGAACCTATAGTTAAACTTCTGTAGCACACTTAAATTATATTGATCAAAAAAAAAGAGTAAAAAATATCTTACTGGGCAGTGCCTGTAGCTCAATGGGTAGGGCGCCAGCCACATACACCTGGGCTGGTGGGTTCAAACTCAGACCAGGCCAGCTAAAACAAAGACAACTGCAAAAAAAAAAAAATAGCTGGGCATTGTGGTAGGCTCCTGTAGTCCCAGCTACTTGGGAGGTTGAGGCAAGAGAATCTCTTAAGCCCAAGAGTTTGAGGTTGCTATGAGCTGTG
>NW_003852520.1:6168598-6175381 GCF_000181295.1 Otolemur garnettii
AGGCTGAGGCAAGAGAATCACCTAAACCCAGGAGTTGGAGGTTGCTGTGAGCTGTGACACCACAGCACTCTACTGAAGGCAATAAAGTGAGATTGTCTCTGCAAAAAAAAGAATGAGAAGGGAAAGCAGGCCAAGACATCCATTTATTCACTCAACAAATAATCAGTTACTAAGAATGACTCCCATTTCATGCATGTTATGTGCCAGGCAATTTGCAAAGTGCTTTTACATACATATATTGTTTCACTGAATCAGCCAGAAAAATCACAAAAGAAAGTATTACTATTGCCCTTATTTTATGGGGAGAGGTGTAGGGAATAGAGGTTTGAAGAGATTAAGTAACGTGCCCAAGGTCAGCCTTATTCCAAAGCTGCTCAACTTTGGAATAGTATGAATTGCCTTTCTGAGCACTTGCCACACTTCAGACCCCATGCTAGATGTTAGAGATACCACAGAGACAAGACATAGTCCCTGTGCTCTCAAACATTAAGGTCTAGTTAGAGGAAACGGACTGTTGAAAGGCTAAGTACAATGTAGCCGTGTCTTCTCAGATAATCCTTGATTATGATTACATGTAAAAGTAATCCAAATCATGAATATAAACTGTAGAGGAATGGACACCGTGCTTGCAAAGGACAGTTACTGACGCTTATCACATTAAAAGGAAACGCTGAGAACAGGACAGTCTCCTGGCAAGCCTAGAGACGTTTTGTGAAATCCCCCAAGTAACTCAGTGTTCCAGAATGAAATAAGATCTGTCACTCACTAGTAAGCATGTGTCAAACATTGATGCTTAGTACTTCTTCCTGGGGGTTGTGGGGAAAGAACACGTGGCACGAGCTTACCCAGGCAGCCCTCTTATATAATTACCTTAATTCTCCACACCTATTGTGCATGTCATTACTGTAACTCTCCACACCTATTGTGTGTAACCTTAATAAACAGCCATTGCAGACGGGGCTCTGGGCTACCCTGCACTCAAGGTTAGCCGCCTCCGGCAAGTTTGTACTTCTAATCTGTGTCAGGCCTGCTTCCTTCCTGCTGAGACCGAGGTCGGGACAGTAAACACCTCAAAATATTTAAATTCCTTTTTTAAGTCCTCAGAGCAAAGGCCTCTGCCCTCCATGTGTCTGGAAGATCCCTAAGAGTCATGAATGCACTTCAGGATATTTACACATTCTTTCACTGTGTGGCTCTGAATCAGATGTGGGTACTGTCACCCTCTTGGCCTTGAGGAGAAACAATGAAAAATAAAATACAGAAATACATACATTGATTGAATAGAATCAGCTGATGCAAATTTTTCAACTCTTCAACATAATGGTTATATTCCATTTCAACTGTTTTTTTGCACTTACACTAATTGGTGAGCATGAAGTCGCCGGGTCCATGACTGTACTTTACAGGCAATTTCGAAATATATTCCTTAGAAAATGACAGTGATGACCCTGTAAGTTATAAACTTGCAATGCAATTTTGAAGGTAAAAGGTTGGAAGACCTAAATCTCAAGAAGTGAGAACAGGCTTGGCACCTGTAGCACAGTGGTTATAGTACCAGCCACATACACCAAGACTGGAGGGTTCGAACCCAGCCTGGGCCATCTAAACAACAATGACAACTGAAACAACAACAAAAATAGCCAGGTGTTGTGGCAGCTGCCTGTAGTCCCAGCTACTTGGGAGGCTGAGGCAAGAGAATTGCTTAAGCCCAAGAGTTTGAGGTTGCTGTGAGCTGTGACACTATAGCGCTCTACTGAGGGAAACATAGTGAGACTCTGTTGCCAAAAAGAAGTGACAATAATTCCCTTATCCCTTCCAGACCCAAAAGAATGAAATACTTTAAATCTTGTGGTTCTCAAAGCTGGCTAAATACTGAAATCACTGGATAAATTTTGATATTATTATTGCCTTTGTCCCCACCCCAATATTGTAAGGATTTAATTGGTCTGGGTATGGCCTGGGCTATGCAAGTTCAGAGAGTTCCTTGAGGGATTTTAATGTGCAGACAAATTTGGGAACCATAGCCTTTTTTTTTTTTTTGAACCACAGCCTTAATCAGATGATCACAATCCCAGCTGCACATTCAAATCACTGTGAGGAGCCTTTAAAATTCCAGATGTTTGGGCTACACCTCAGTCCAATTAAATCAGAATATCTGGGGGTAAGGCTCGAGCCTCAGGAACTAGGTGTATAAAAACCTCCCCAGGTGATTCCAATGTGCTGCCAAGATTAGAAACCACCACAGCAGGTGAAATTCCAAACCTGCACAGGCAATGACACAATTTGCACTTACTGGTTCTGTAACTCTAAGATGAAGCTAAAGAGAAGAAGCAAGTTCTAGAAGACAGATAAGAAGCAGGCTAAGGACAACCCCTTAAAAAAATTGCCCTACTTTAACATTCAAACGGGCTCACTTTTGTCTCGAATGTTAATTTTTTTTCTTTTTTTTAGACAGAGTGTCACTCTGTCACCCTGGGTAGAATGCCGTGGCATCATAGCTCACAGCAACCTTAAATTCTTGGGCTCTGGCTCAGGGCCCGTGGCTCAAGCAGCTAAGGCACCAGCCACATACGCCTGAGCTGGCAGGTTCAAATCCAGCCTAGGCCTGCCAAACAATGACGGCTTCAACCAAAAAATAGCCAGGCGTTGTGGCAAACACCTATAGTCCCAGCTACTTGGGAGGCAGAGGCAGGAGAATTGCTTGAGCCCAGAAGTTGGAGGTTGCTGTGAGCTGTGATGTCACAGCACTCTACCCAGGGCAACTGCTTAAGGCTCTGTCTCAAAAAAAAAAAAAAAATTCTTGGGCTCAAGCGATCCTCTTGCCTTACCCTCCCAAGTACTTGGGACAATAGGCACCCACCACAATACCTGGCTAGTTTTTTTGTTTGTTTTTAAATACAGGGTCTCACTCTTGCTCAGGCTGGTCTCGAACTCCTGAGCTCAAGCAATCCATGCATCTCAGTCTTCCAGAGCGTTAAATGTTAATTTTATAGCTTGTCTAAGATTATAGAAACTGATGATATCTATGCCCAACTTTCTACCACACCCACCAAAACAAGTACAGAAGAAATGTGCAAGAAAATTCATTAAAGAGATGAAAACCTTTACAGAGTATGGCAAACCTGTGCTCAAAACTCCTGGGTAGGTCAAGACAAGGAAAAAGCAGAAAAGCAAGCTATTTGGTTATGTATTACCCAACTATTATGGTTAGTATTTATTTACAACTTGATGTGCACTTTTACTCATTATCCCAAATGCTAGGCTTGGAGATAAAACCCCAATTATTCTCCTTGGCTACACATTAGAGTCATCTGGAAAACTTTTTTTAAAATGATGGTAGGTGGGCAGTGCCTGTGGCTCAAAGTAGTAGGGCACTGGCTCCATATACCAGAGGTGGTGGGTTCAAGCCCCGTCCTGGCCAAAAAAAAAAAAAAAACTGCAAATAAAATAAAATAAAATAAAATGATGGTAGGGCCACACCCAAAGTAGCTAGGACTATCGACATGTGCCACCACGCCCAACTAATGTTTCTATTTTTGGTAGAGATGGGGTCTCCCTCTTGCTCAGGCTAGTCTTGAACTCCTGAGCTCAAGCAATCCTCCTCCCTTGGCCTCCCAGAATACTGGGATAACACTAGCTGGCATAAGCCAGTGCCCAGCTCATGCCTGTAATCCTAGCACTCTGGGAGGCCAAGGCAGTAGATTGCCTGAGCTCACGAGTTCAAGACCAGCCCGAGCTGGAGGGAGACCTCATCTCTAAAAACAGCCAGGTAAACTGCAGGCAACTGTAGTCTCAGCTAACTGGGAGGCTGAGGCAATAGAATCGCTTAAGCCCAAGAGTTTGAGGTTGCTGTTAGCTATGACTCCATGGCATTCTACCCAGGGTGGCAAAGTGAGCCTCTGTCTCAAAAATAATTAATTAATTAATTAATTAAATAGCTGTAAGTTCCCAGGAAATATAAAGGTTTGTAGTAAATGAGTTTTTCCAATTGTAAAATATCTATAGCAGTGGATTGAAAACCTGGCAATACATTGGTATCATCTGGAGAGCAACGTTTTTTTAATCTTTATTTATTTATTTTTATTAAATCATACTTGTGTACATTAATGCAATCATGGGGTACAGTGTGCTGGTTTTATATACAATTTGAAATATTTTCATCAAACTGGTTAACATAGCCTTCACGGCATTTTCTTAGTTATTGTGTTAAGACATTTATATTCTGGCTCGGTGCCTGTGGCTCAAGTGGCTAAGGCGCCAGCCACATACACCTGAGCTAGCAGGTTTGAATCCAGCCCAGGCCCGCCAAACAACAATGACGGCTGCAACCAAAAAATAGCCGGGCATTGTGGCGGGCACCTGTACTCCCAGGTACTTGGGAGGTGGAGGCAGGAGACTCAAGCCCAGGAGTTGGAGGTTGCTGTGAGCTGTGATGCCACATCACTCTACCCAGGGCGACAACTTGAGGCTCTGTCTCAAAAAAGACATTTATATTCTACATTTAGTAAGTTTCACATGTATCCTTATATTTCTTTGAGACAGAGTTTCACTTTGTCGCCCTCAGTAGAGTCCTATGGTGTCATAGTGTACACCAACGTCAAACTCTTGGGCTAAAGCGCTTCTCTTGCCTCAGCCTCCCTGGTAACTGGGATTACAGGTTCCCACCACAACACCTGACTATTTTTAGAGATAATAATGAACCTGTGAGCTCAAGCAATCCACCCACCTCGGCCTTCCAGGGTGCTGTGATTATAGGCGTGAGCCACCACACCCAGCCAGGAACTTACAGGTACTTGAGTTAACACTAGTCTTCATGTCCCAACCCCAATTTCTTTTTTTTTTTTTTTTTTGAGACAGAGCCTCAAGCTTTCCTCCTGGGTAGAGTGCTGTGGCATCACAGCTCCAGCAACCTCCAACTCCTGGGCTCAAGTGAGTTTCCTGCCTCAGCCTCCCAAGTAGCTAGGACCACAGGCGCCCGCCACAACGCCAGGCTATTTTTTGGTTGCAGCCATCACTGTTGTTGGGTGGGTCTGGGCTGGATTCGAACCCGCCACCTTAGGTGTATGTGGCTGGTGTCTTAGCCACTTGAGCCACAGGCGCCAAGCCCCCAACCCCAATTTCTACTGTTCTTCCTTTACTATGCAATGTGACCAATCTTGGCTGACCAACTTGTCCCAGTTTGTCTGAGATGCTCTCAGTTTTAGCACTGCAAGTCCTATGTCCCAGGAAAATCAGGACAGTTGGTCACCATACCAATGTTTTGCAGCTCACAAACTGTAACACACTATTAGATTTATTTTTTTTTTTTAGACAGAGTGTCACTCTGTCACCCTGGGTAGAATGCCATAGCTCACAGCAACCTCAAACTCTTGGGCTCAAGCGATACTCTTGCCTCAGCTTCCCAAGTAACTGGAACTACAGGTGCTCACCATAACACCTGGCTATTTTTAGAGATGGCGTCTAACTGTTGCTCAGGCTAGTCTCTAAGTCTTGAGCTCAAGTAACCCACCCACCTCAGCTCCCCAGAATTCTAAGATTACAGGCATGAGCTACCACACCCAGCCCTAGATTTTTCTTTTAACACCCAACATCCAAATCTTGGATCACTGTCCACTGAAACAGATCAGGGTTCAGTGGAAATGGCTGATTCTAGGACTAGGGCAGGGAAAATGTACAGTGAACCTGACAATCTTGTAACAGAATCTAAGAAACTGCTCAAAGACTAATGGAGGCATTTCTAAATGATATGGGAGCCAAACCTGAGGGGACTGCCACTGGCCAAACTGGGGAAAATTTGAACATTAAAAAAGAAAATGAACTGAACTTTTTTTTTTTCAGCTAAACTTAAAACATTGAATTCAAATAAGAAAAACCTGAATCAAGTGATATTTAAATAAAAAAAAATTTGTCACCATTTGAAATAACTGTCATATCAACTTCTTGCTCTGAAAATTAGTATTTAAGGGAAAAGAATAAGGCATTTACCTTGACTTCTTGGAGGGGCTCTAGTTTATATCACAAGTGAGGAAAAGCTCATCTTTACAGAAGAATGCCAACTAATAAACATAGACTGATGGAAAGAATTAGGAAATCACCATTTTACAACCCCAATTAAATTGAGTCAGGAAATAAATTTTAAAAATTAAAAAAATAAATGACTGAGTCAGGAAAGAGTAATCAATAGATACTAAAATCTTTAGGTGAGGCCAGGCAGGGTAGCTCATGCCTGTAATCCTAGCACTCTGGGAGGCTGAGGTGAGTGGATCACCTGAGCTCTTAGCTCAAGAGTTCTGAGACAGCCTGAGAGAGAGCAAGACACAGGTCTCTACTAAAAAAAAATATATAAATAGTTTAACATTGTGGTGGGTGCCTGTAGTCTCAGCTACTTGAGAGGCTGAGGCAAGAGGATCCTTGAGTCTAAGAGTTTGAGATAGCTGTGAGCTATGACGCCATGGCACTCTACCCAGGGCAACAGAATGAGACTCTGCCCCTCCCCCCACAAAAAGAAAAACTTTAGGTGACAGGCTGTTAGGGAACAGGATAGTCACATGATACCAAATAACACCCCACAGACTTCTTGTTAATTACAAAGGAAAAATTACAGAGAGTTCTGACGCCATCAACCTATCACCTTTACCAAGAGTGAACAACTGATACACTATGCACCTCCTGATGGGATGCAACATGAAGTATACACTATAACTTAAGAAATATTCTTGTCGGCTCGGCGCCTGTGGCTCAAGTGGCTAAGGTGCCAGCCACATACACCTAAGGTGGTGGGTT
>NW_003852520.1:6178772-6180704 GCF_000181295.1 Otolemur garnettii
AAATTAAAAAAAAAAAGAAATTCAAGAGCTAGAAGAAGTTAAACACCACTATAAAGAAATATACCATCCGGTCTTTCTCTTTATCAGAAGCTCTGGTGCTTCTTACTCATTCTGTATTGCTTTCTGTCTAATAAATCCTATCTTACTAAAAAAAAAGAAACATACCATCCTAGCTTACCCAAAACTGAGGGGATTCCCAGGATAAGGACTAGTGCTCAAACTGGGAGAGTCCTGGCAAACCAGGACAGTTGTCACCCTACTATCAGACAAATACATAACATGGGATGGATCCAGTATACAAAAAAGTCAGTGTCATGAAAAAAAAAGAAGTAGGGAGACCATTCTAGATTAAGGGAGACTGAAGAGACACAACCATGAAATGCAATGTGTGAATCAGCCATAAAAGACAATTTAGGGACAGTTGGGGAAACTGAATATAAAGCAGTGCTACCCTTCAGTACATAGATGTAAATGAACTATGTCACTAAGCATACTAATACAGCTTTCATTTTCTTTTTTTTTTTTTTTTGTTACGAGACTTTCTCAATGGAGTATGTGGTTCTCTAATACATACTCTGGTGCAAGCTCCTTATCTCCTTGTGAATCAACAGGCAGTCTGCAGACCACATTTTAGGAAGTACTGGTCTATATATTAGAAGATAGTTAAGACTGGTAAGGTATTATTAATTGTATTAGCTGAATTTACACTACTATGGTTATGTAACAAAATGTCCTATATTACGCTTTGATATATGCTGAGGTATTTAAAGGTAAAGTGTCAACATGTCTACAACTTTCAAATGGTTTATCAAAGAACATACATACATAGATAAAACACACATAGCAGAATGTTCACATCTGTTGAATCTTGATGGTGACTATACTGATGTTCATGGTACTATTCTTTCTACTTTCTTATATGTTCAAAATTTTTCATAATAAAAGTGATGGAAGTATGATTCTAAAATTATCTTACAGGATATATGGGCATTCCACATTTTATTGATTTTTGCTTTATTGCACTTTGGGGATACTGCATTTTCTAAAAATTTAAGGTTTGTTGCAATTCTGTGTCAAGAAACTATCAGCTTCATTTTTCTAACAGCATGTGCTCATTTCTTGTCTTTGTATCACATTTCCAAATTTTGTATTTCATACTGACTATAATGATCTGTGATCAGCGATCTTTGATATTACTACTGTAACGATTTTGGGGCACCATGAACTACACCCATATAAGATGGTAAACTTTATCAGTAAATGCTGTTCTGACTGCTCTACCCATTCCCCCACTTCTCTCCCTCTCTTCAGGCCTTCCTATTCCCTGAAACACAAAAATATTGAAATTAGGCTGATTAATAACTCTACAATGGCCTCTAAAGTGATCAAGTGAAAGGAAGGCCCGTAAGTCTCTCACTTAAAATCAAAAGCTAAAAATGATTAAGTTAAGTGAAGAAGGTATGTCAAAAGCCAAGCCAGGCTGAAAGCTTGGCCTTTTGTACCAAACAGTTAGCCAAACAGTGCATACAAAGGAAAAGTTCTTCAAAGAAATTAAAAGTGCTACTCCAATGAGCACACAAATGGTAAATCAAAACAGGCTTATTGCTGATATGGAGAAAGTTATAGTAGTCTGGATAGAAGATTAAACCAGCCACATTTCCTTAAGCCAGAGAAAGTCCCTCTCTTCAATTCTATGAAGACTGAGAGAAGTGAGGAAGCTACAGAAGAAAAGTTGAGGCTCGGCGTCTGTGGCTCAAGTGGCTAAGGCGCCAATCACATACACCTAAGGTGGCAGGTTCAAATCCAGCCCAGGCCCGCCAAAACAACAATGACAGCTGCAACAAAAAATAGCTGGGTGTTGTGGCGGGTGCCTGTGGTCCCAACTACTTAGAAGGCTGAGGCAGGAGACTCGCTTGAGCCCAGGAGTTGGAG
>NW_003852520.1:6181300-6183447 GCF_000181295.1 Otolemur garnettii
AGCCCAGGAGTTGGAGGTTGCTGTGAGCTGTAATGCCATGGCACTCTACCCAGGGGGACAGCTTGAGGCTCTGTCTCAAAAAAAAAAAATAAATTAAATAAATAAATAAATAAAATAAAAATTTTAGTTATTTGCAAAAATCCCATAATGGCATAAATGTATTTATGATCTATGTACAAATGACTTAATAATAAAAAAAATAGTTATAAAAATAATATAACTCAGGCAGTGCCTGTAGCACAGTGGGTAGGGCACCAGCTCCATATACCAAGAATGGTGGGTTTGAACCCAGCCCTGGCCAAATGGCAACAAAAAAATAGCTGGGCATTGTGGCAGGCACCTGTAGTCCCAGCTACTCAGGAGGCTGAGGCAAGAGAATCAGCTAAGCCCAAGAGCTGGAGGTTGCTGTGAGCTGTGATGCCATGGCAACCTACCAACAGCGACAAAGTGAGACTCTGTGTCTAAAAATAATAATAATAATAATAATATAACTCCACTACATAAAATTTAAAACTAAGGAAATGGAAAAGAAAGCGTATGTGATTACCATAAACCAGTACTTCCATTATTTTAGATCCATTATTTTAGATTATTTCCTTCTAACCTTTTAAAATGGATATTTATTGTATTGTATAGTTTTATGTAGTGTGTACGCATATATTTCTTTCTTTTTTTTTCTTTTTTCAGATAGAGTTTCATTCTGTTGCTCTATTGTCCAAGATGGAGTGCAGTGGCACAATCCTAACTCATTGTAACTTTGTAACTTCACAAACCTGGGCTCAAGTGATCTTCCTGGCTCAGCCTCCCAAGTTGCTAGGACTACAGGCACATACCACTATGCCCAGCTAATTTTATTTTTTTTTTCTTTTTGGTAGAGACAGGGTCTTGCTCAAACTCCTGGCCTCAAGCCATCCTCCTACCTCAGTCTCCCAAAGTGCTGGAATTACAGGCATGAACCCAGCCTGTATTTCTGTTGTTATTCTGTTTTGACATCCTAAAAAATCTTTCTGGCTGGGTGGCACCCGTAGCTCAGTGGGTAGGATGCCAGCCACATACACCAGGGCTGGCGGGTTCAAACCCGGCTTGGGCCAGCTAAAGCAACAATAAGTGCAACAACAAAAAAAATTGCTGGGTGTTGTGGCGGGCGCCTGTAGTCTCAGCTACTTGAGAGGCTGAGGCAAGAGAATTGTTTAAGCCTAAGAGTTTGAGGTTGCTGTGAGATGTGACACCACAGCACTCAACCCAGGGCGACAGCTTGAGACTCTATCTCACAAAAAAAAAAAAAAAAAATTGTTCTGGTTGCTCCCCCTGGGCTAGTTAATTCTTAGAGATAGCAAGGACTTGGCAAGAAGATGTCTTTGATATATCAACTAATCAATTCAGAACCATTCCTCCTCTATCTGGCCCATATACCTAGGAAACAATATTCTTATACTAGGGTTTGGGGTTTTTTTTATTTGTTTGTTTGAGACAGAGTCTCACTCTGTTGCCCCAGGCTACAATGCTGTGGTGTCAGCCTCCCTCAGCAACCACAAACTCCTCCTGAGCTCAAGCAATTCTCCTGCCTCAGCTGCGACTATAGGCACCCGCCACAATGCCAGGCTAATTTATCTATTTTTAGTAGAGATGGGGTCTGGCTCTTGCTCAGGCTAGTCTTGAACTCCTGAGCTCAAGGGATCCTTCTGCCTCAGCCTCCCAGAGTGCTAGGATTATAGGCATGAGCCACCACACCCAGCTAATATTCCTGTGCTTTAATCACCATAGGGCCCAAAATAATAAAACCAGAGAGCATCCCTATAATTTATAGCCTGCAAGAATTATTCAAACTAGCCAGTCCTAAACTGTTCACCTGCCCTGTGTTGCCTTTCCAAAGGAAACTCAAATAAAGCAGTGGCCTAAACTTTTCCCTGTTTCTACCTTCTGTTCCCTGACCATTCTGGTGTCTTTCCTATGTGACCCTACATGCTATGGCATGCCTCCTGTCTCTATGACCTATGAGTATAATAGACTTTTCCTGAGCCTCTTCTGCGTCTCCTCATGTGGCTTCATCTGACTGACCATCTCATAAAAGAATATAAAAACATGGCTCGGGATCGGCGCCTGTGGCTCAAGCGGCTAAGGCGCCAGCCACATACACCTAAGGTGGT
>NW_003852520.1:6184314-6186273 GCF_000181295.1 Otolemur garnettii
AAAAAAAAAAAAAAAAAGAAGAAGAAAAAATAAAAATACCAGTAGACCTGGTATAATTTTGTAAGCCAGACAATGCTTGCTAAGTTACACATCTTTAGAACACTCATTAAAAGATTCAAAACATAATCTAAATTGTTGGGCAAGAATCCAAGAACAACTACAGAGCTGAAGAAATCATAGACTAGAGAATATTTAATATAAAGTCTGTTTTCAATATCCACTTTATGATACTACATACCGCATTGTGGAGCTTTCTGCCTCCATACTACACAGAACAATTATAGTTGTTTAGTCTCTTTGAAAATCTTCCCCTTAGGACAGGGGTTCTCAACCTTCCTAATGCTGCAACCCTTTAATACAGTTCCTGTGGGTCACGACCCACAGGTTGAGAACGTCTGCCTTAGGGTCTCTCCAATAAGCAATTCTCCCTCTGTGGGTGAGAATTAATTGGTGCTATTGCTCCTAGGGATAATCACATTATCAATGGGCATTCTAGAGGCTTCAAAGCCAAGGAAGCCCAAAGGAATGCATCTATACCAATGATCACTCAGTCACCTTGCAATCACTAGGTAGCTTACTCTGCTTTGTAAAAAGCTAAATTTATTTCTAGTTCTAATCCTTGGCTACCTCATGAACTTTGAAGTCTTACAAACATCTAAAAATAGTGAAATCTCTGAGCAAATACAGACTCTAGTCAATGTGAAATTATTACCAGCTGCTATAAAAAGCCCAGTTGCCACCATGCCATAAACAGACTCAGATGGAAGAAAATAAGAAAATAAACTAGGACCAAGAGAACTATGACAGGCTGACAGCAAAAGGAAGAAACAATCTAGATCCAGGGTCAAGGAATGGAAAGTGGTAAAACAAGGCAAACGAGCACAACCACCAAGGGAACCTAAAGACTAAGGTTAAATGTGCCTGAGACTGAGGACTACTATATTTTTCCAGCTCACAATCCAAAGATTACCTTCTCTGGTTATGCTCCCAGCATCTGCAATGTAGCAATATGCCAAACCTGAAAGTTTGTGAAATTTCAGCCTTAACAAATAGCCTGCAGTCTTCTAGGAGGCTGCTTATCGAGTGAACAGGAGCACCAGCTCGCAGTGTTGGGTATGGGGAAACAAATCCACAGGTACAGCTTGTCTCAGGACAAAAGGCTTGCCTTGGAGCTTCTTAGCAGAGTTTGGAGGACAGCATAGCCTGTAGAATTAGATCATAAAGTCAGTTCCCCCCCTAAAAAAAGGAGAAACTTCAATAACACAATTGCTTAAAATTTAAGCCCTTCCTCTGTGTTCCCACAGCCCCCTGTGTTTCTCTTTTATGGAACATTTATCATACTTATATAAGTGTTTTTCTTTTTATTTTATTTTGAAACAGAGTCTCACTCTGTTCCCCAGGCTAGAGTGCATGGCATCAGCCCAGCTCACAGCACTCTCAAACTACTGGGTTCAAGTGATCCTTCTACCTCAGTGTCCTGAGTAGCTGGGACTACAAGTGTCCACCACAGCATCTGCGTCATTTTCCTATTTTTAGTAAAGAAGGGGTTTCACTCTTTCCCAGGCCGGTCTCAAACTGCTGAGCTCAAGTGATCCCCGCACCTTGGCCTCACATAGTGCTAGAATTATAGGAGTGAGCCACCATGCCCAGCCATAACTGTTTTTCTTAACCATTTTACTCACTGAGTATAATATTTCTGAGGTTAGAAATTAGGCAAAAACTGCTTATTCATCTCTCTGTTCCCACTATATGACACAGAATAGGGGTTCAATATATATCTGGTGAATGAAGAGTATGCCCAGGTCATATATTTTTCTCTATGATTTGCACACAGGTTATTACTAAATATTTGTTTCATTTACTCTATTAAAAATTCTCAAAGTAGATTACTTTTTTCCCCTTATTTCTTTTTTTTTTTTTTTTGAGACAGAGCCTCAAGCTGTCCCCCTGGGTAGAGTG
>NW_003852520.1:6190231-6191426 GCF_000181295.1 Otolemur garnettii
CCTCTAGTATTGGCCTTTTTTTTTGGGGGGGGGGTTGCAGCCATCATTGTTGCTTGGGAGGCCCAGGCTGCATTCGAACCTGCCACCTCAGGTTTATGTGGCTGGCACTTCAGCCACGTGAGCCATAGGCGCTGAGCCACATTTTTTAAATTTGTTTTGCATTGAGTACTTTCATTTAATTCAAAAATGAAATAACATAAAAAGGTATACAGTGGAGTCTCCATGGATAGAGACTCCCATCTCCCCAGTTCTTACAAACCATACAGAACTACTTCAGTCTCTTATATAATTATCAGTTTCTCCATGCATATACAAGCTAATATGAATATTTACTATTGTGCTTTTATTTTCATAAAGATAGTTTATATTATATTAACAATTCAGAGGCTGGGTGCGGTAGCTCACACCTGTAATCCTAGCACTCTGGGAGGCAGAGGTGAGTGGACTGTTTGAGCTCAGGAGTTCAAGACCTGCCTGAGCAAAAGTAAGACCCCATCTCTAAAAAATAGCCAGGCACATTGTGGTGGGTACCTGAAGTCCCATCTACCAGGGTCCCTGAGACAAGAGAATCACTTTGAAACCAAGAACTTAAGATTGCTACAAACTATGACACCATGGCATTCTACCAAGGGTGACAAATTGAGACTCTGTCTCAAAAAAAAAAAAAGTTCTCTACCTGTCTATTCATACTTGGTAACATAGCTCAAAACTATAGCTCTCACACTTCAAAGGATACCATACAGAAAACGAAAAGACAACCCACAGAAATGGAGAAAACTTTTAAATCATAAGGGACTTATATCTGGAAAATAAAATAACTCTTAAAACTCAATAATAAAAAGACAACTCAATTAAAAATGAGCAAAGAATTTGAACAGATATTTCTCCAAAGATTACAAATGGCCAAGAAGCACATGTAAAAATGTTCAACATCCTTAGCCACTGGGGAAATACAAATCAAAACAATGAGCTAGGCAGCTCCTATAGCTCAGTCGGCAGGGCGCCGACCACATACACCTAGGGTGGTGGGTTCGAATCCAGCCTGGGCCTGCTAAGCAACAATGACAACTGCAACCAAAAAATAGCTGGGCTGGGCGGCGCCTGTGGCTCAAAGGAATAGGGCACTGGCCCCATTTGCTGGAGGTGGCGGGTTCAAACCCAGCCCTTGCCAAAAACTGCAAAAAAAAAAAAAAAA
>NW_003852520.1:6192815-6196108 GCF_000181295.1 Otolemur garnettii
GCTGTCATTGCTGTTTGGCGGCCCGGGCTGGATTCGAACCAGCCACCTTAGGTGTATGTGGCTGGTGCCTTAGCCACTTGAGCCACAGGTGATGAGCCTACATTTGTAATTTTAATCTTTACTGCTAAATTTCCCTCCATAGGTAGAGTACCAATTTACATAGGGTTAGTACTCAGTTTATACCAGTAATTTTTTAGAATTCACATTGCCCTAAACATGGTGTCCATAAAGTTTGTGTGCAATTTTGTAAATTGCACATGAACTTTATGGACACCCTATATTATCGTCAACAATGCATTACCAAACTTTTGAACTTTTACCAATCAGATGTAAAAAGTATTATCTTGGGTACTTTTTTTTAATTTTAGAGACTTTATCACCCTAGGTAGAGTGCCGTGGTGTCACACAGCTCACAGCAACCTCCAACTCCTGGGCCTTAAGTGATTCTCTTGCCTCAGCTTCTGGAGTGGCAGGGACTACAGGCACCCACCATAACACCTAGCTATTTTTTTGTTGCAGTTCCACAGGGGCCAGGTTTGAACCCGTCACCCTCGGTATATGGGGCTGGCACCCTACCCACTGAACCACAGACACCGCCCACTTCTTTTTTTTTGAGACAGAGTCTCACTCTGTCGCCCTGAGTAGAGTGCTGTAGTGTCATAGCTCACAGCCACCTCAAATTCTTGGGCTTGAGTAATCTTCCTGCCTCGGCGCCCCCCCGCCACCGCTCCCGAGTAGTTGGAACTCTAGGCACTGGCTACAGTGCCTGGCTAGTTTTTTTCTACTTTTAGTAAAGATGGGGTCTTAATCTCGCTCAGGCTGGTCTTGAACTCCTGAGTCCTATCAATCCACCCCACCCACCTCAGCCTCCCAGACCCATCTGGCCTCAGGTATTTCTAATTTGCATTTCCATTATTATAGGAGAGACATCTTCTCATGGTTCACAAACACATTAATAACATTTTTTTTAGAGGTCAGGTCTTACTATGTTGTCCAGGCTAGTCTCAAATTCCTGGCCTCAAATAATCTTGCCATCTCAGCCTCTCAAAGCACTGAGATTATAGGAGTGAACCACCGTGCCTGGCCGATTTATGGATTTTTTTTTACCATTACTGATTTCTTCCTTCAGTTTTTTTTAGGTTTATTGTCCTTTTTCTAGCTCATTGACTTGAAAGCTCAATTCACTTACATTTTTTTCATACGGACAAATAATCATATATATTTACTTTTAATTCTCACTTATTTCATTTGCATATATCATCTGTATTTTATGCCTGCCCATATTGTTTGAATGTTTAAAAGAAGTTATATTATTCATGTTAAAAAGAAAAAGATTACAGACTGGGTGTGGTGGCTCATGCCCATAATCCTAACACTCTGGGAAGCTGAGGCAGGAGGATCACTTGTGCTCAGGAGTTAAAGATCAGCCTGAGCAAGAGCAAAACCCTGTCTCTACCAAAAATAGAAAAATTAGTCAGGCCTCATGGAGGGCACTTGTAGTCCCAGCTACTTGGGAAGCTGAGGCAGGACAATTATTTGAACCCTAGATTTTGAGGTTGCTGTGAGCTAGGCTCACATCAATCTAGCCTAGGCAACAGAGTGATACTGTGTCTCAAAAAAAGAAAAAGATAACAAAAGAAAACATTACAAAAATCAAAATAGCTGGCTCGGCACCCATAGCATAGTAGTTATGGTGCCAGCCACATACACAAAGGCTGATGGGTTCGAATCCAGACTGGGCCTGCTAAAACAACAGTGACAACTGCAACAGAAGATAGCTGGGCATTGTGGCGGGCGCCTGCAGTCCCAGCTACTTGGGAGGCTGAGGCAAGAGAATTCTTAAGCCCAAGAGTTTGAGGTTACTGTGAGCTGTGATGCCACAGCACACTACTGAGGGCAACATAGTGAGACTCTGTCTCAAAAAAAAAAAAAAAAATCGAAATAGCTGATCAGGACCAGAACTACAATGAAGGGAGAGGCACTCACATTAGGTACAAAATGTAACAGGGTGTGAAAAAACTGAGTAATCAAGGAAACAAATATTTTGATGCAGTGTTTTAGAATATCAAATTGAAAAACGACAGCCTGGGCTCGGCGCCTATAGCTCAACCGGCTAAGGCGCCAGCCATGTACACCTAAGGTGGCGGGTTCGAATCCCCAGCCCGGACCCGCCAAAAAAAAAAAAAAAAAAGAAAAACTACAGCCTGCAAGCTAGCTACCTCCTTCTATTTGTAAATAAAAATTTACTAGACCCAAAGGCAGAATTAGGGTAAGGCAGTGAGGTAGGGTTCAGCAAGTGCAGGAAAAGATCCCACCTTTTAAAAATACTTTAATGTTTTATTTATCATGAATTTTCCGAGTCAATTTTGAATTTTTAAAATATTATATTAAAATTTATTTTTATTTGAGACAGAGTCTCACTATGTAGCCCTCAGTAGAGTGCTGTGGCATCACAGCTCACAGCAACCTCAAACTCTTGGGCTTAAGTGATTCTCCTGCTTCAGCCTCCCAAGCAGCTGGGACTACAGGTGCCCACCACAATGCCCAGCCATTTTTTTATTCGTGTTGCAGTTGTCATCGTTGTTTGGCAGGCCTGGGCCGGGTTCAAACCTGCCAGCCCCAGTGTATGTGGCTGGCGCCCTAGCTGCTGAGCTACAGGCGCTGAGCCTAAAATTTATTTTGATTGCTGAGATTTTTGGCACCATCTTAAATTTTATACCCAAACAAAGACCTCACCTGGATCCAGCCCTATAATTGACTCTTGAAAGTGGTATAATAATGTCTTCCTTTTTTTTCAGGGTAACTGAGATATTTTACTTAGGAAGAATAAAGAGAAGTTTAGAGCACTTCTAAAGAGAGTTGGCTAGGAGGCCGAGGCAGGTGGATTGCCTGAGCTCATGAGTTCCAGACCAGCCTGAGCCAGAGCGAGATCTCATCTCTAAAACTACCCAGGCGTTGTGGCAGGTGCCTATTGTCCCAGCTACTTGAGAGCCTGAGGCAAGAGAAATCTCTTAAACCCAAGAGTTTGAAGTTGCTATGAGCTGTGACGCCATGGCACTCTACAAGGGCAACAAAGTGAGACTCTGTCTCAAAAAAAAGTAATAAGGAGAGTTGGAAGTGGGTCCCTGTCATGAAAGAGAAAAGGTGACAGAGAAGAGGGGCAAAGGTCTACCGGGTTATTAAATACTCCATTTGAGGCTCGACGCCTATAGCTCAACCAGCTAAGGCGCCAGCCACGTACACCTAAGGTGGCGGGTTCGAATCCCCAGCCCGACTGCCAAACAACAGTGACG
>NW_003852520.1:6196910-6200045 GCF_000181295.1 Otolemur garnettii
CCAGCTGCTTGGGAGGCTGAGGCAGGAGACTCGCTTGAGCCCAGGAGTTGGAGGTTGCTGTGAGCATGATGCCATGGCACTCTACCCATGGGGATAGCTTGAGGCTCCCTCTCAAAAAAAGAAAAAAATGGGCATTGGCCTACATCTCTACATTTTCCACATTGTGCACATGCACAGATTACTTGGATAATGGAAAAAATAATTTTAAAGAGAAGTCAAGACTCACTCAATGATGTTTCTTGTGGTTTCACCATGGGGCTTGCAGGAAATAAAAACTAGTGTGTGGATAGCCCTGCAGTTTCGAATGGCTTGAACCACCTTATAATCTGAAGGAAGAAATACCTTGCTGTTAACATAATTAAACTACCACGTACCCAGTTATCATAAACTCCCAACTGACCAGCACATAGGATTGATTAGGAATAGAGAAGAAACAAGTTCAGGGCCAGCCCATTGGGAGTACCATTAGCACAGAGTGGGAATGAGGAATCAAAGCTGGCGGACATCATGGGAAACACCCAACTAGCTTTTCATCCTTACGCAGTCCAGCACGGGCAGGGTTCACCACAGCAATTAACTGCTCATCTTCCTTTGACATTAACAGCTGTGGCAAAATCCTCTCTGCTCGACCAGTGTGAAATTCACAGTTGGTGATGCCTGTGGAAGAGAGGCTCACATGACATAACTCAAGCCCAGCAATAGGGGGAAGCTTCATCTTAGAGAAATGTACAGTAGCCAGGGCTCTGCTATGTTCCCTTTGGATTTGGCCAACCTCCAAAGAACAATGAAAGAAATGCTTTTGGATGTACTTCATTGTTTCCAAAGCACTTTCCCTTAAAATATCTCAGTAAGGTTTTTAGCTTGAGTGACAAGATAGTGTTATTTTACAAATTAACAACTCATATGGTACATAAACACCTCTACCAAGACAAGAACCTTAACTTTTACTCAAGTGCTCTTCCTGCTATATCAGACATTTTCACACACTGCCTCAGGAGGTATCTGAAAGTGAGTAGAGGGGACAAGATGATCTGTTTTCTACACTGCAGTTTGGCACAACATTTTATTTGAAGAAAAGGTTTTGTTACTAAAAATGTAGGTTTAAAACCTATTGTATGATGCTATATAATGCCTCATGAGTTTAATGTCAAGAAGGCTTTCCAGTCCCAAGTTTTGCCACATCCCTTCTTATTGCCTAGCTTTGTTCCTTCCCTCAGGCTCCTCTTCTGGATAGGAAATAAAAAATATTAGATACTGGGACCTTTCCCCAGAAAACCATCAGGACCCAAATTTGACCACTCTAGAGCCCCCTCCTTTCCTCCCAGAAGGTCAGAGATACAATTGCTGCCTCTTCCCACATGATCCTTTCCATAGCAGAGAAACAAATGCATCCCTTAATTTCTCCCCAGACTATGAGCTGTGTACCATTGAAGTCTGCAGTCCACCTGGCATCCTCTACTGCCTGCTCCACCAATTCAATCCCGAGGACATGGGATGTATGCTGAGCTAGAGAGAGGCCAATTACACCTGGGGAGATAAGAGAGAATACAAGGAAGGTATTTTAGGGTTTTAAACAAACAAAGTTATTCCTGGGTCACTATCACTACCTCCCCCTACCTACCCTTATAAGCTGTAAGGACCCTGGGAGCTAAGCAGCATGCAAATTTGGCCCTAGGCTACTACTTGCCAGTTCCACAGCAGATGTCAAGAAGGATGGTGTCAGAGTTCACTCCACTCAGCTCCCTCACAGTCCTATACAGCATCTCTGCACCAGCAGTGTTAATCTGGAAAAAGGCTTCTGGAGAAATGCGGATCTTCAAGCCTAGGATATCTTCAAAGATGTGGGGTTCCCCAAATAGGAGCTGGTAGGGAGACTGCTGATGGCTGCAACGGGTCATGGTACTGGAAAAAAATAAGACTTCAGGCATGGTGGCTTATGCCTATAATCCTAGCACTTTGGAAGGCCGAGATAGGAGTACAACCTGAATTCAAGAATTCAAGACCAGCCTGTGCAAGAGTAAGAGAGACCCCATATCTACTAAAAATAGAAAAACAAGGCTTGGTGCCCGTAGCTCGGTGGTTAGGGTGCCAGTCACATACACCAGGGCTGGCCAGTTCATAGCCAGCCCAGGCCTGCTAAACAACAATGACAACTACAATAAAAAAATAGCTGGGTATTGTGGAGGGTGCCTGTAGTCCCAGCTACTTGGGAGGCTGAGGCAAGAGAATCACTTAAGCCTAAGAGTTTGAGGTTGCTATGAGCTGTGACGCCACAGCACTCTACCGAGGGCAACAAAGTGAGACTCTGTCTCAAAAAATAAAAATAGAAAAATTAGCTGGGTACTGTGGCAGGTGCCTATAGTCTCAACTACTCAGGAGGCTGAGCCTAGAGATCATTTGAGCCCAAGAGTTTCAGGTTGCTGTGAGCTTGGCTGATGCCACAGCACTGTCGTCTGGGGCAACACAATGAGACTGTCTCAAAAAAAAAAAAAGTAAAAGAAGAAAGCATCTTGCAATGGTGTGCCATTCCATAGCGAGTGGTTGCTTGGAGGGGGAGGCTCTAGCATCTCAGCTAGGAGATACAGCCTCCTTGCCAAGGCCCTGAGAGCTCTGTAGGAATTTTCCCTCAGGGAATGAAATTCCATGTAGACAATATCATCTACATTCTGGCCTGGGTTCCCAGAGCTGGCTGGTGTACAAGGGCCAGAAGCACTTAGCCCAGATCTTCCACTATCAATCAGTACCTCTGCATGAACAATCCATAAACGGAGATTCTACAAGCCATCAGCCTCCTATTTGCTGTTCGGCTATTGTAGGTTTACCTTTCCTGGAAGTATAGTGAGGTCAAGTCACAGGCTGCTCCAGGGCCTTTGATGAAAAATTCCTTTACAGACTCCTTCTGAACATGGAGCTCCTCCTGCCCAGACCACAAAAACAGTAGTCAAGCAAAGACTCGTATCTGAGAAATGTTCTCTCCAGACTTTACAGTAATAAGTCCGGCAACAGTCAAACAAGAAGACACATTTCTCAAATCCTATTATAAATAACACTTAAGGCTCGGCGCCTATAGCTCAACCGGCTAAGGCGCCAGCCACGTACACCTAAGGTGGCGGGTTCGAATCCCCAGCCCGGACC
>NW_003852520.1:6201710-6203041 GCF_000181295.1 Otolemur garnettii
AACCCGCCACCTTAGGTATATGTAGCTGGCGCCTTAGCCACTTGAGCCACGGGCGCCAAGCTTATTTACTAGTTCTTTAACCTTGGGTATTTCTATGACTCCTTTTACTCATCTGTACAATGAGGGCGACAATGCGTTGCCTTCTCTTGCCTACTTCACAAGTTGACTGAGATGATCATGTAAGTATAGGAATGGTTTAACATGTGAATGTTTGGGGCGGCGCCCATAGCTCAGTGGGTAGGGTGCCAGCCATGTTCACCGAGGCTCGCAAGTTCAAACCAGGCCAGGGCCAGCTGAAACAACAATGACAACTGCAACAACAACAAAAAAATAGCTAGGCGTTGTGGCGGGTACCTGCAGTCCCAGCTACTTGGGAGGCTGAGGCAAGAGAATCACTTAAACACAAGAATTTGAGATTGCTGTGAGCTATGATGCCACAGCACTGTACTCAGGGCAACAGCTTGAGACTCTGTCTGAAAAAAAAAAGTGAATGTATGAAAGCTCTAAGTGTGGTATAAATGTTAATTATTATTTGGGTTATGAATTTCTGATATTCTAGTCTCTACTAAATTGGCTTTTGGATTCAGTAGAGAACCTACTACTATGGGCAAAGTTCTTATGAAAATACTTAGGACTCAGCCAGGCACAGTGGTTCACGCCTGTAATCCTAGCACTCTAGAGGCCACAGCAGATGGATTGCTCGAGCCCAAGAGTTCAAGATCAACCTAAGCAAGGGCAAGACCTTGTCTCAACTAAAAATAAAAAAAAAACTAGGGTGTGGTGGTGAATGCCTACAGTCCTAACTACTCAGACGGCTGAGGCAGGAGGATCACTTGAGCCCAAGAGTTTGAGGTTGCTGTGAGCCAGGATGATGCCACAGCACTCTACCCAGGCCAACAGAGTGAGACTCTGTCTCAGAATAAGAGAAAATACTTAGAAGTCCTCACATGACAATTAATTTAATAACCTAGTCACAGGTTATTATGTGCCTATTATGCCAGCAGTAGGGTTAACTATTATCCTTGGAATCTTCCCTTCCTCATTCTCAAGTCCTCTCCGCAATGAGCATAAATATTCCATGGATGTGTAGTTTCTGCCATGTGTCCTGAAACTTCCCCAAACCAACAGTTGCACAGTAATAGTTAGGGTTGCTGGCTCGGCGCCTGTGGCTCAACCGGCTAAGGCGCCAGCCACATACACCTAAGGTGGGGGGTTCGAATCCAACCCGGACCCATCAAACAACAATGACGGCTGCAACCAAAAAATAGCCGGGCATTGTGGCGGGCGCCTGTGGTCCCAGCTACTTGGGAGGCTGAGGCAGGAGACTCGCT
>NW_003852520.1:6205563-6206976 GCF_000181295.1 Otolemur garnettii
CTGGGGATTCGAACCCGCCACCTTAGGTGTACGTGGCTGGCGCCTTAGCCGGTTGAGCTATAGGCGCCGAGCCTAAAGCCAAACTTTTTAAACAAAAGCCAGTTACTACCACGACAGGACACACTGCCCAATTTACTAGGTCCTTTTGTCTTCATAATGCATGTATTCTGGGTCCACCATATTTTTTTTTGAGACAGAGTCTCACTCTGTTGCCCTTAGTAGAGTGCTTTAGCATCACAGCTCACAGCAACCTCAAACTCTTGGGCTTTAAGCAATTTCCTTGCCTCAGCCTCCTGAGTAGCTAGAACTAGAGGTGCCCACCACAATGCCCGGCTATTTTTTGTTGCAGTTCCCATGGCTGTTTTAGCTGGCCAGGCCGGGTTCAAACATGCCACCCTCAGTACATGGGGCCAGTGCCCTATCCACTGAGCCACAGGCACCACCTGGTCCACTATATTTTTAAACAAACCTCAAATTATGCAGGAAAAAAAGAGTTATATCATAAAAACAGTGCTACCTGACAGGTTAAATTAATTAAGGCTGCATTTGATCACTCTCACTATAATTTCATATAAGATAAGAAAATAAGATAAACTTGATTTATACTGAACATAGTTTTCATAAGAAAACTTATGTTCAAGACCGAGTCTCACACCAACACCCTGACAGAATGTCATGGCATCATCAAAGCTCACAGCAACCTCAAACTCTTAGGCTCAAGAGCTCCTCTTGACTCAGCCTCCCGAGTAGCTGGAACTATAGGCATATGTCACCATGCCTGGCAAGTTTTCCTATTTTTAGTAGAGACAAGATTCTTGCTCTTGCTCAGGCTGGTCTTGAACTCTTGAGCTCAAGCAATACACACTCCTTGACCTCCCAGAGTGCTAGGATTACAGGTATGAGCCACCATCCAGCCAGAAAATTTTCTTTGAGATGGGGGGTCTCACTATGTTGCCCAGGTTGGAGTGCAATGGAGCAATCATTGCTCATTGTAACCTCAAGTTCTTGGAGTCAAACTATCCTCTTGCTACATCCTCCTAAGTAGTTAGGACTAAGGGCACACACCACTACATCTGGCTGATTTTAATTTTTTTTTTAGAGATGGGGTCTCACTATGTTGGCTAGGACGATCTCACACTCCTGGGCTCAAGTGATCCTTCCACCTCAGCTTTCCAAAGTTCTCAGATCACAGGCATAAGCCACCGCACCTAGCCAGTTTTCAAATTTTAAAGTTTATGATTTAAAAAAAAAGTAGTTCAACTATTCTTTATCAGCTAGTTAAAAATAAATGCTTTTTGGAAGCAAGATTCAAATTTCATAGATGTCCTAGAAGGATGCTAAGTAACCAGGTGGGTCTGACCTGGAAGATAATGGATAAATAAACATGAAATATAGCTTCTAGGACCTTGGTTT
>NW_003852521.1:0-39278 GCF_000181295.1 Otolemur garnettii
ATTCTACTCATAGAAAGATTCACTTGTACCCTTGCAAGATGAACCACAGAAGTGAACCCTCGAATCCCTCTCCCTCCACCCTCTCCCCCCTCCCTCCCAGTGCCTCCATTTCTAACTGGATTTGCAGAAATCCAGTTCTCTCGTTGAGGAAACAATTTCATCATTCCCTCCAAAATCTGGATCATCTTCTCAAAGTTGAAATAAGTTAATGGCCAAGCAGCCAAGACTAGATGAGGCTGTAGTTCTGAGCCTGCACCTGTCCCAGGAAATCTTACCTGCAGCAATAACGGACCAGTGACAGACACATGCCAACTGATTTCTGACATAGATGCCAAGAACATATGATGGGTCAAAACTGTCACTCAGTAATGGCATTTGGAAAACCAGGTATCCACATGCAGGAGAATATCAGACGTTTTTCTCACATCATATAGAAAAATAAACTCAAAATGAATTAAAGCCTTAGATGTAAGAACTGATATTGTAAAATGCCATAATGTTGGTCTGGGCAATAATTGTTTGGATATGACCCCA
This sequence comes from Otolemur garnettii, assembly GCF_000181295.1. Taxonomy (NCBI): domain Eukaryota; kingdom Metazoa; phylum Chordata; class Mammalia; order Primates; family Galagidae; genus Otolemur; species Otolemur garnettii. The sequence continues at coordinate 535 of NW_003852521.1, forward strand.
AAGCATAAGCAACATAAGCAAAAATAGACAAATGAGATGACATCCAGCTAAAAAACTTCTGCACAGCAAAAGAAACAATGAACAGAGTGAAGTAACAGCCTCCAGAATGGGAGAAAGTATTTGCAAACCATACGAGTGATGAGGGGTTAATATTTAAAATACACTAGGAGCTCAACTCAATCTCAAGAAAATTAATTTAATAACCTGGTTTTTTAAATGGGCAAAAGAACTGAATCGACATTTCTCTAAAGAAGACATACGAATGATCAACTGGTGTGTGAAAAATTGTTCAATATCATTAACCATCAGGGAAGTGCAAATTAAAATCCCAATAAGATGTCACCTCCTGGCTACTAGAATAGCTGTTATCAAACAGACAGAAGATACCAGGCTATGGAGAAAGAAGAATCCTGTGTGGTGATGATGGGAATGAAATTAGTAGAGCCACTGAGGAAAATAGTGTAGCAATTTCTCAAAAAGTCAAAAATAAAACTGCCACATGCTCCAGCCATCCTACCCTCAGGTACATCCCAAAGGAAATTAAATCAGCATGTCAAAGAGTTATCAGCACTTCCATGCTTGTGGCTGCATTATTCACAGTAACCAAGATGTGGACATAATCTCCCTGCCCACAGATGGACGAGTGGATATGGAGAATGTGCTATACATAGTGGATTATTCACAGTAACCAAGATGTGGACATAATCTCCCTGCCCACAGATGGACGAGTGGATATGGAGAATGTGCTATACATACTAGGCTAACACTAGTTAGCCTAAAATTTAGAAAGTCCTGTCATTTGGGACAACATGGATAAATCTAGAGGACACTGTGTTAAGTCAAATAAGTGAGGAAAAGACAGACAAGTACCACGCAATCCCACTTGTATGTGGAATCTAGGGAAATTGAAATTATACAGGCAGAGAGTAGAATGGTGGTTACTAGGGGCTGGGGACGGGGAACTGGGGAGACATCGTCAAAGGACAGAGAGTTTCAGTGAGGCAGCAGGAATAAGCTCCAGTGACCTACTGTACATCATAGTGGCTTTAGTCAACAACAATATATTGTACACTTGGAGATTGCCAAGAGAGTAGATTTTAAGTGTTCCCCCCACACACACTCACACACCAGTACAGGTAATGAATACGCTATAGCTCAATCCAGTCATCCCATAAGGCATACATATTTCCAAACATCAGGCTGTTCCCTGTAGGTATATGCAGATTTTGCCACTTAAAAATAAATAAATAAAAGTTTTGCAAGAGGAAGTGTGTCTGCTCCAACAAGTTCCCCAAGTTGGGGAAAGCCAGAGCCACATACCTTGGCCATGATCTGATGCTTAGCTGACCTCAGTTTCTTTGTTCTCTGTTCCTACAACCTGCCCCAAACTGATCTCAGTTCTCTCCTCAGTAAGTCCCCCTGAATTAACTACAGAATGCCCATTCTGTCCCATCATCTGTATCACTTCGTTAGCTCCGTCGCTTTCCAGAACATTTTATTTCATGTATTTACCTTTGCCTGGCTCAGAACGCAATATTGGATGAGACACAAGGAAGTTCAAATTGTCCATCTGGCTTTGTTTTACAAATGATCTCATGGGTTCAGGTTTTCCTTTTGCAAAAAAAAAAAAAGGTGGATTAATGGCAATAGTGGGGCAAAAAGTCCTTACTCTGAAGCCGGTGTTACTCTTGAAGCCTGCGTCCCTGGGTTTAAGCAATAGCACTGTCTAATCTTCCACAACTTCTTTCGGCATTACTGAAATGGGGTGATGGATGCCCCCATTTCAGTTTCAGTTAACCTTGCGAACCTGCTAGACCTTGGATTCTTTTCCTCTTCCTTATGGCCAGGTCACAGCTCTCACAGACCTTTAAATGGTATCTGACAGGTCTTGCTCAGGTGTGGGACACGCCACTGTGGCTCTGTCACCACACTGACGATGGCAGCCTCTCTGCAGTGCCCTTATCCACGCCCTACTCTGTTGAGCTCATAGTGATCCAGACCAGAAGTGGCAACCAGTTTCTGGGCCCAGATACACCTCCAAACCATAGATTAAAAAGAAACATTTAAGGATGTTTCTTTACGCTGAAGGTGATGTTTGCAGAGTCACAAAGTCACCATGTGAAAAGAATGTAAGTTACAAACCTTGCTTCTATCAGGCACCGGTCATGTATTCACTTTACAAACATTGAGCATTTACCGCATGCCCGGTGATGTGGACACAGAGATGAACAAGACCCACCAGATCCCTACTTTCTTCCCAGTGAGAGAAGCCAGTCAATACACAAGAAACCTCCCTGAATGACCCCATCATCTCCCAGCAGCCCCCAGCACCCCTGGGTTTGAGGATAACAGCTGCCCCCTCTAGTCCCAGCGGACTATGGAGCCCAGCTTGTGGCAGCACTTGTCACGGGGGACTGCAGTCTGTCCTCCAGAGAAAGGAGGCTTCCACCTTGGCTGGCTATGTGACTTGGGGGAAGGGATGGACAATTTGTAGACAACCATTTTCTCTCATGTCAAATGAGGCTAACAGTAGCTACCCCACAGACGTGGAGATTAAATGTGCCAGACAAGGGAAGCAGTTGGCATAGTGCCTGGCACCACCTGTGTTCTTAATAAATGACAGCCAGTATAGACTCCAATACATGCTTAATTTTACATGTGTATCTTAGTCAACCCAGGCTGTCATAACAAAATGTCATAGGCCAGGTGGCTTGAAGGACAGAAATTTATTTCTCACAGTCCTGGAGGCCGGAAGTGTGAGAAGGGGGGCCAGCACTGCTGATTTCAGGTGAAGACTCACCACCTCTCATTATGAGGATCCCACCTTCATGACCTCATCTAAACCTAGAACTTCCCATAGGCTCCACCCACCTCCAAGTACCACCACACTGGGGGTTAAGGCGTCAACATATAAATTTGGGGGGGGTGACACAAACATTCAGTTCCTGACAGTGTATTGCTCTGGGATTCCACTGGGCTTGGACTTTTTTCAGTATCTCAAAAATTATAAGATCCTGAAACCACCCAGGAGGCACACCAGGCATTGCCAACATTCTCCTGAAGTGTTGTCTCTTTTCAAGAAACAACACAGTCCTTCAGAGAGGAGGCTGGTCATTGACGAAGCGTGTGCTCAGATCTGGTCCTCACCTCTCTGCCTGTCTCTCTCAGAGAGAGATCTCAGGAGGTCTCCTGGAGCTGGTTTCTGCTAATATTTGGCCAAAGGGAGGAACTGGAAAATACTAGCAGGTAGGAGGCTGGAGATTTCCCCTCTTCCCTTTCTGCTTTGGGGCCAGGTTCTGCAGGTGGGGACATCCCTCCACAACTACAGCTCCTGCTGGAGAGCACCTTCCATCTGGCTCTGCTGGACCCTAAGCTTCAAAACAGCCACCCCACCGCACCCCCTTTGGGCCTAGGGCTTATAACAGCTCCTCCCTATTGCTGGTCTCTAGTGGCCTCAGTCTCCACTGATTTCCTTAACCCATCCCACACCCCTAAGAACCAGCTGGAGGGGTTCTCTTTCCTGCTGAGAACCTGGGTGATAGTTGTGATGATAATGAACTTCTTCTATTGAACCAGCTGAACAGGTTTTCTTTCCTGGAACCTGGGCGATAGTTGTGATGATAATGAATTTCGATATTTTCCCATGCATCCTACTTTCCAATCAAGTCATGCTCTTAGCTTCATAAAATATTTTCCTTCATTAAAAAAGAGATTTTGGAAGGAATTCTGGGAAGATCAAGCTGAAAATATAGTCATAGTTCTCTTCCTTTTACAATAGTGCCAAAGAAGATGAAATATCTGGGACTTTACCTAACAAAGGACATGAAAGATCTCTATAAAGAGACCTATGAAACGCTGAGAAAAGAAATGGCTAAAGATGTTAACAAATGGAAAAACATACCATGCTATGGCTGGGAAGAATCAACATTGTTAAAATGTCCATACTGGCTCGGCGCCTGTGGCTCAAGCGGCTAAGGCGCCAGCCACATACACCTAAGGTGGTGGGTTCGAATCCCCAGCCCGGGCCCGCCAAACAACAATGATGGCTGCAACCAAAAAATGGCTGGGTGTTGTGGTGGGCACCTGTAGTCCCAGCTACTTGGGAGGCTGAGGCAGGAGACTCGCTTGAGCCCAGGAGTTGGAGGTTGCTGTGAGCTGTGATGCCATGGCACTTTACCCAGGGGGATAGCTTGAGGCTCTGTCTCAAAATAAATAAATAAATAAATAAAAATAAAATAACATAAAATAAAATGTCCATACTACCCAAAGCAATCTACAGATGTAATGCAATTACTATTAAAGCACCATTGTCATACTTTAAAGAACTTGAAAATATAGTACTTCGTTTTATATGGAATCAGAAAAAAACTTGAATAGCAAATACATTACTCAGAAATAAGAACAAATCAGGAGGTATCACATTACCAGACTTCAGGCTATACTATAAGTCTATAGTGATCAAAACAGCATGGTACTGGCACAAAAACAGAGTGGTAGATTTATGGAACAGATAGAGAACGAAGAGATGAACCCAGCTACTTATCGTCATTTGATCTTCAATAAGCCTATCAAAAATATTCATTGGGGGAAAGACTCCCTATTTAACAAATGGTGCTGGGTGAACTGGCTGGCGACCTGTAGAAGACTGAAACTGGACCCTCACCAGTTAACATTTCCCCTTTCACCATTAACAATAATTGATTCTCACTGGATAAAAGATTTAAACTTAAGATATGAAATGATAAAAATACTAGAAAAGAGTGCAGGAAAAACACTTAAAGAAATAGGTCGGGGAGAATATTTTATGAGGTGGACCCCCTTGGCCAATTGAAGCAACACCAAAAATACATTACAGCCAAGAGCACAGTAAGTAAAGCAAACAGAAACCTTCAGAATGGGAGATTTTGCAGGTTGTTTCCAACAAAGGTCTGATAATTAGAATCTACAGAGAACTCAAACTAATCAATAAGAGGAGAATACATAACCCCATTTCTATGTGGGCAAAAGACTTGAACAGAAACTTCTCTGATGAAGACAGGTGCATGGCCTACAAACACATGAAAAAATGCTCATCATCCATAACCATCAGAGAAATGCAAATCAAAACCACTTTGAGATATTATCTAACTCCAGTAAGATTAGCACACATCACAAAATTCCAGAACTACAGATGTTGGCGTGGATGCGGAGAGTGGGAATGCAAGCTAATATGACCTTTTTGGAAAGAAGTTTGGAGAACACTCAAGGAACTAAAAGTAGACCTACTGTTTGATCCTGCAATTCCTCTACTAGGTATATACCCAGATGATCAAAAATTATTTTACAACAAAGACATTTGCACCAGAATGTTTACTGTAGCCCAATTCATAATAGCCAAGACATGGAAATAGCCCAAGTGCCCATCAACTCATGAATGGATTAACAAATTGTGGTATATGTACACCACGGAATACTATGCAGCCATAAAAAGATGGAGATTTCACATCTTTTATGTTTGCCTGGATGGAGCTGGAACATAGTCATCTTAGTAAAGTATCTCAAGCATGGGGGAAAAAAGTATCCAATGTACTCAATACTACTACGAAATCAATATATAATCACCTACACACTCATATGAATGGCAAAACATAACTATAGTCCAGAAAGTAGAAGGGAAGAGGAGAGAGGGGGATTGGAGGGGGATATGGGAAGAGGGCTGGCATTTGGGGGGACCTCACCTAATGTGCATGATGCAATGGTACATTTCAAAACTATTAAGAAATGAGTATAATTGTGATGGATGTGTTACTTAGATCACTGTAAGCATTTCACATGTATATCGAAGCAGCACCCTGAACCCCATAAATGCATCAATGTACAAAGTTATGATTTAATAAAAAATAACAATAATAAAAAAGAGAGATTCTGGAGAAGTTCCAGCTGGCACTTGTGGCTTTTGCAGGGTCATGATGATAATCACCATAAGGGAAATAGTCATTTTGATTAATAGTATTTACTATTTTAGTGAGATTGGGAAGTACAGTAGTAAAGGGAATTCCATCCTTCTCATGGCTTGAGGCATTAAGAGGGAAGTGGTCAGCACAGGAGCTGGCAGAATCACACTAGCCAAGGATCTTCTTATTACTGGCCATTTACCTTCTTGCTGCTCTGAAGGCAAAGTACTGTCTATGGGAATCCAACATGTACCCCTCAGCCAGTATTTAGGGGCTATAACAAGGCATACATATGGCTCTCCTTCCTTTTTCCTTCCAAAAAAAAAAAAAAGAATCTTAGAAATAAGGAAAATAGGATTACTCTCTGAAAGTTAAATTTTAAATGACTTTTACGAGATCATAACAGAGAAACACAAAGTCACCTCAAAAGCAGAAGGACCCTTAGAGCTGTAGGACTTGACTCTAGCTGGATTCAGTAAACTCCGATTATCTGAAAAGCCACACGATTTGATCGTGGAAGCAGACATCAGCAGTGCTCACTCAATTCCCTGGCAGAGGAACACGCTTGAATAGCTTAGGTTGTTCTGATCTTACAGGGAGACAGACACGTTAGCTTATCTCAGCCTAAATAACACCACTAAATAATCAATTCCTCTAATTCCCCATGTTTCAATTCTGTGCTTCCCCAAAAATATTTTTACATACATAGTAATAATTTTCAAAAGCAAGACATGTATATAATCAGAAAACGTGGACCAAGTCCAGAGAAGACATTCATGCCTACATGTGCCATTTTCTGCGCCATTTTTCACAAACGTAAATGTACAAAAATACACATTAACAAAGATAAAAGTGTTTCATCCTTCCCAAGGGGTTTTTCAACCTACTATCCACCCCATACTGAATAATAAATATCTCTGCGAGTCTACAAATATACCTCTATTAAGGCAGGTTAATGAACACGTATCTTTATGTGGGGTAATCCTACAGCTTAATTTAACCAAAGGTCTGTAACTGTACATTTCTGTCATTTCCATCATTTTGCAAAATACCAACAGTGTTGTTGGAGACATCCTTGTAGCAAGTCTTAGAAACTTATTAACTATGTCTCGGCTCAGATTTCCAAAGAATATGGACACTGTAAAACTTTGATACATTTTACCAGAGCCTTTTAGAAAATACTATCCTAATTGTTCCAGGGTTTGCCAACTATCTAGGTAATAAATCATTAGGCTATTGTTTTCCTTTGTATTTTTCTGATTACTAGTGAAACTGAAATTTTTTCATGACCATATTAGATATTTGAATTTATTTTCTCATCTTCCTACTCATATTCTTTGCCCTTTAAAAAAAGTGAGGTATCTATCTCTTTTTATTTATTTATAGAGGTCTTTATACTAATAGGGATGTTAACTTTTCTGGCATGTGTTGCAAATATTTTTCTGTTATTTGCCTTAAGCTCATAATGTTAGGGATGAATTTAACTTCAAGGAACGGAAAACTGAACTCTATTCTCTTAAATAAAATGGACTTATTATCTCATGCAACAAATATCTCTGCTGACCTGATTCAGAAAGTTGACAAGGTGCAGGCTCATATCCGTGTCCCCTCTTGGCCTTCCCCGACTGTCACCTTATGATCACTAAATAGTTGCTGCAGCACCGGCCATCAGATTTGTGTTCCGGGCAGAATGAAAGAGGGAGGAGGAAAAGACACCACCAGATGACTCTTGTTTACATCTCCTTGGCCAGAACTGGTCACGTGGCCACTCTAACCAGTAAATGTGAGGCAGGCAAAGGGTATATAGGATTGTGAGAGAATCTTACTCTGTCTGTCACTGAGCATATTTAATGTCTTATGTAGTCAAATTGGTCTATATTTATTTCTTTGGTTTCATGCTTAGAATGTTCTATCCTAACACAAGGATGTATTTCAGTAGATATTCGTCTGTATTTTTAAAATTACTTTTATGGTTTCATTATAGCATAAAATAGAAATCAGCCTTTTGTTCCCAGATCATTGGCCAGGTGTCCCACAGTCACTTTTGAACTTTCTCCACTGATCTGAAATTTCCTGATTCTTCACTTGGCTATGGGGTACGCTCAAGTGCATTTCGGTGCTTACTATTCTACCTTGCAGATCCTGCCTTCCATTCCTGTGCTATGGCTACCACTTTGATTAATGAACCTGCCATGTGTTTTAACATTGCAGGACAAGTCCTCCTCGTGATATTACTTTCTCAAAACTGTCTTGACCTTTCTTGCATGCCTATCACTTAGATGAATTGTGAATCATCCTATTAAATATTTTAAATGACCTTATTTGGATTTCAACAGGAATTGCCTTACATTTATAAAATGACAGAGAAGAACTGCCAACTTACACAGTTAAGACTTCTGAACCACAGGCATGATATGGTCAAGTTTTCTTGTATGTGTCTATAAAATTTTGTGATCATCATATAATGGGATTTTTTTCTTTGCCTTGTATTTTTAATGAGTTATAGCTAATGTACAAGAAAATTAATGATTTTTATGAAGATTTGTTTTGCATCTGGCCACTTTACTGAAACCTCATTTTATTCTAAAAGTTTTCCCTAGTTATTATCTGTCTACTAAACCTCCCAGAGCCTTAAAGAGGGGTGTCACTGCAACTTTCTGATTGTTTGAAAGCTTCCCATTATGGTTCTCTCACCATGTTTTTCACTTCCTTTATTAAGCTGAGATTCGCATTCATGAGCCTGGTTCATGTGATTTCCCCTGAGAGCTAAATTTTTTCTTGCTCTTCTACCAAAACCAAGTTTCAGAGACAGCAGAGCTGAGTGCAGCGTGGCTCATGTCACATCCTAGAAGTTCTAAGCTGTCACTCAGTGGAAGAATCCCGTCTATATCACCTTGAATGTATTAATCTAACTTTCATGCAGACAGTCCTTGTAATGGCAAACAATATAATTCAAAGTGCTTAATTCCCTTGGGAGGATATTTCAAGATTTTAGAAGGTTCTGATTTATAGAGACAAAAATCTCCCCAATATAGCGTCTCCCTGTGCCTCCCGGGAAGCCTGCCCCTTCTCTGGCATCAGTCCCCAGTTCTTTTCTCTATTCAGCCTAAACATACCTTTGTCTCGCAGTTAAATCTTCCCTAGCAACATGGGTAAGACTTCCTGCCCTCCCTGTCACTCCCCTGCTTTCTGAGGTGCTGCCTCAAGGCTGTGTCAGAACTGATTGGGGGGGTGGATCTCACTGGGTAGGCACACAATGACTCCCACTGATTCAGTGTTGTCTCCAACTAAATTGTCCTTGTCTTTGTCACAAGAAGTGCTATTGGTCAAATCTTTCCCATCAGCATTTGTGTATTTTCTGAAAATTGGATTTATCCCTGCTAAAATTAATTTCATTTGTTTCTTACTTCTGTTCTTATAAAGCTAATTAATTTTGAGACATTTCTCCCATTCACCTCCTTCATTAAATAACTAAATCGGCTTAGTGCCTGTGGCTCAAGTGGCTAAGGTGCCAGCCACATACACCTAAGGTGGTGGGTTCGAATCCAGCCCAGGCCTGCCAAACAACAATGATGGCTGCAACCAAAAAATAGCCAGGCAAATAGCCGGGCGTTGTGGCAGGTGCCTGTGGTCCCAGCTACTTGGGAGGCTAAGGCAGGAGACTCGCTTGAGCCCAGGAGTTGGAGGTTGCTGTGAGCTGTGATGCCATAGCACTCTACCCAGGGGGACAGCTTGAGGCTCTCAAGTCTCAAAAAAATAAAATAAAATAAAATAACTAAACCTTCCCATTTTGTGCCTTTTATAGCATTGAGTAGGTGTGCCTTCTAGCTATAGGTCCAAATTACCTATAAATATGTTGAAATGGCCTGGGGCAAGAAGAGACCTGTGGCCTCAGGAATCTCCCTCCAGGTGATACGTAAGTCACTCCTCTCTGGGCACAGACCCAGCTTCAAATACAACCAGCCTTACTGAACAAACTATGAAAGGAGGGACTTTGTCCAAAGTCTATTGAAAGAGGGATACAGTATTGCCCAGAGTTCTGCTGGACTCACCTATGATGTAGTTACAGATGTGGCCACTGCAACGCTGAGGACACTCAGGAAAGGCCAGGACTGGGAGTGGGATACACAGTGGGTAGGGGGTGAGGTGAGGGCATCAAGCTAACTTCAAGCAATATTAGAAAGCATGGCCAGTCACCCAGCTCATGACACCCTGTGGCCTCTGTTCCTGGAGGCCTGTGAGGGCCGGCATGTGGCCCATGTGGTTATGGGATCAGTATGTGCAGCCACAGAGCTGCCACGTGTGCAGGTGTGCAGTGACCTGCTAAGGCAAAACAAAGTCACAGGAGAGCGGGAGTGTATTTCCAATTCTAGCAAAGAGGTCATAAGAGCCAGTGACATTCCCAGGAAAGATGGCTCCTGTGGCAATGTGGCAAAGAAAGTGGACCCGAGTAGTAGGCCTTGAAGGACAGCTGCTGTGATATTAGGAATGGGAAGAGCAAACAGATCCAGGAGAGAAAGAGAGAGAGAAAGAGAGAGAGAAAGAGAAAAGACATCGAGTGTTGAGTGGCCCATGCAATGAACCCTCCCCCCGGGCAGGGCTGCTGGCCTAGACATGACTGTCTTTGGGTCTGCCAGCAACTCTGGTCCCGGCCCAGGGTAAGTGGGGCATGTGACCTGAGACAGCAACTTCTGGGAGCAGAACTGCATCTCGCCGTCCTTCTCAGAAGCTGAGGCTGGGACTGGCATCCAGCACATCCTTGAATTTCCACAGTGCACTGTTCTCTTCTAAGCACAGCACACCAGCGACTCAGGAACCATCACCGTAGGAGAACCTGTGCGTGAGGTAGTGTCCTCTAGACCAGGAGCCACGGGGGACCTGGTGTGGCATCTGTAATTAGGAGAACCTGGGGGAGACCTTGCTGGATGTGCGATGATCGTCTGTGTGACCCGAAGTCGGCCCGTTTCCATAGCCATGTATCTCTGCAAAAGACAACCAAATAAGGATAAACACACAGCAGGGCTGGAAATAGTGCATCTGAGTCTACTGTGCATCAGTCTATTTTGGTTCCTCAACTCTCCCATTCAGAATGTGCTTTGGGGACTGCATTTTTCTTTCTAATGGATTGGAATGAAGTCGCTTGTTCATGACCATTTTGCCCCACCTCCTGCAAATAGCTTTCTTCTCTTTTAGGACGTGAAGAGTAGCTCTAAATTTGACATGGGAAAGTGAGATATTATTGTTGACTTAAGTGGAAGGAAAGCTTCAATCCCTTTGTGAAATCTGGTCTTCACTATTCTGACCATCCTTCTGCTTCCGAGGAAATGGTAGCGGCACCGTCAGACCTGATCACGAGTTGCAGGAGAAACGGGAGACGTCGCTCTCTGTTCTCCAAAGGGAGGAGCCTTATTTCTCCAAACTTAACTGCAATTATACAATTTGGGAAGTAGGAAGAATCCCAGTGACCAATGAGTTCAGTATTTTCTCACACTCTAAGGTGCACAGGTTCAGGAGATGCTCCCAAAAGGCTCACTTGTCAAATAAGTTATAGAATCGCTGCTTCTGGCCCTCTCCTCTTGAAGACTTTCAAGAGGCCCTAAAGCAAAGAAATCTGCTAGATTTTGTTTGCCAAACTTGTTTGATCACAAAATATGTTTATTTTCCAGGTGTCATCCAACAGCTTTTGGAATTGGCATGCCACGAGGCAGATTTGATAAAGTGCTGATCTGTTCAAGCCTTCCCTCATTTTACAGAAGACGACAATGCAGCCCATGTAAGAAACACTGAGACGTCCTATCTGCGTCACTGGCAGGGCTGGAAACCAGACCCTGGCTTCCCGACAGCAAGCCCAGGCTCTTTCCATCACCTTGAAAGAGGCATTGTGAGCAGTAGCTTTGATGTATCCCCTAGCACATTTTCATTGTCTGGAATTTGAGGTTGCATTTATTTATAGCGCACTCAGCAATAAATCCATCAAATGCTTTGAATGTTTTAAAAGGGGCATTGGGCCCTATACAGTTGACCTAAATAAAACACCATCCTCTAAGTGACATGTCATTTACTATATAGTGAAATATTTTATCAGGCTGTATAATCACATTCTAGGAGGTTATTACTTTTATAAGCAAGAATAAATCAAAGGGGTCCAAACTCAGTAAAATGTTACTGAATGTAAGTACACTACCCAGTTGAGAAGCAAGTATGCATGCTTCTCTTGCGATGCAGAGAAGAATAGTGAGGCAAAATTGTGAAGATTTGTCCAAAGGTCACATTAATATTTTTTCAAATCATGTAAATTCAAATAGTTTGAGCATGCCCCTACACTTCACAAGCAATGCTTTTCTGACTTAGTTTCTGAATCCCCAAGATACTTTGAATCCCTCTGTATATTTTAGCACCTCTTTGACCATACAATTGCTTCCACGACTCAAGCCTTGGATGCACTGAAATCTTTCTCAAGATATTTTTCTGACTTGACATATGAGGTATACTCCTAACAATAAGGATATTTTTGATTGGTTTCTAACTCCTGAATACCAAGTTTCCAAATGCCATATTTCCAAAGCCAATACTGACCCACATGACTGTCTTTGGGTCTGGCAGCAACTCTGGCCCACAACCCAGGGTAAGTGGGTCATGTGACATGAGACAGCAACTTCTGGGAGCAGAACTGTAGCTGGCCGTCTTTCTCAGAAACTGAGGCTGTGACTGGCTTCCAGAAAAGGTGCCCCTTTCCTGGGGCAGCTGCCTCCCAGTACCAAAGCACAAGACTCAGTGAGCAGAACGTAGGCCAGTTTCTAACTTCCGCCTGACTCCCCTCCTGAGACAAAGACTCTCAGCAAATGAGCAAGTTTTACAATTGCAGACGAGGACTAGCCTGGTATATTGACTCATGACTGTAACCCCAGCACTTTGGGAATCCAAGGCAAGAGGATCACTTGAAGCCAAGAGTTCAAGACCCCCATCTCTACAATTTTTTTTTTTTAATTAGCTGGGTATGGTGATACACACCTGTAGTCCTGGATACTTGGAAGGCTGAGGCAAGAGGATCTCTTGAGCCCTGAGGCAAGAGGATCTCTTGAGCCCAAGCATTTGAGGTGACAGTGAGCTATGAGCTATGATCATGCCACTGCACTCCAGCCTGGGTGACAGAGTGAAACGCTATCTCTAAAATAAAATAAAATAAAAAATAAAGGCAAGGGCTCTGTCTGTTTCCCTCGCTTTCCTCCAATCCTCCACCCCTGCAGGGCTGCACCCAGTCCTACCTGCAGGTCCAAATTTGTCCTGACCTGAATCAGCGTGTATTTACAGAGTCAGGCTTCTCAATGTGTATGTCGGACACTGTCACAGTGATCCAGGTCTGATAACTGAGCTCCCAACCTGTGGTCCCTTTTCAGTTCCTTTGCACTTTTAACTGAGTTTGTGTCTTGCAATTAATTACCAGCTACCATCTCTAGGTCTTCAGTTCGGCTGAAGGCTGGGACCCTGTTACCCGTGGACAAATCTCTTAGGGACAGTAGCCTTCCTGCCTGAAGTTCTGTACTCCCCCCCCCCCCGCCCTGGATTGCGTGATACCATATTACCTATTTAGAAATCCTTCTACTTCATCTCACAGTTAGACCATCTGGACTGAAAAACCCTTGCCATTTCCCCCTAGCATTTGCTATGTTTCCCAGGAGGAACCTTCATGCTTGAGTTCTTTGTTTGGGCCTCAGGAGCTGAGCCTCCTACTAGGAACCAGCTCCTTCTTACATGTCCCCTCTGCATTTCAGTCTCCTAGATCCTCTATATCCAAGTGTACAGTAATAGCTGACATTCAGAGGAGGGACCTTATGCACTGCAAATTTTGTAGTAAGCCGTATTTTACCTGTTAAAGCAGAAAGTAGAAGACATGCAATTAGAAAGAATATCAACCATAAAAATTAAAACGAGAAGATGTTTTGATAAAATTCTCACTTAGAAAATTAAGGGTCATGGAATTATGAGCTCCACTGAGCAAAGGACTTTGTTTCCTCACTTAACCAGAGTAAATCTGGCACCTAAGACCATAATAAGTGCTCAGTAAATACTTGTTGTGTGAATGAAAAATAAAGTCAATCTCCGTACAGTATTTGGTCAAGAAAGGGTTTAGTATTTTAGGTAGTCACTCTTTCATCAGACATGTAATAGAAGCTGTTTTAAAATCTCTTAATCATTTGTAATCTTTAATACATCACAATAGGACAGAGTAATAAAAATAAATACAATAAACATAATATACGTTAATGACCCAAGTGGTTGATATCACAGACTTTCATAATTATAACTGTAACATATGTCCTTGTATATGAAATAACTGGCAAAATGATAAAGCATAGATGAAATGTATTTTACTTTTGGCAGTGTTAAAAAGTTTTTCTATAATTGGGATTTACATAAGCCTAAAAATAATAATGGTCTATAATGTCAGAATACTTGACAGTTTACAAAATGCTTGAACATACGTGATCATGTTTGATGCTCACAAGAAGACAGAGGAGCAGAAGTTGAAGGAAATTATGTGCATCACTCTTTCTTTCTTTCTTTTTTTTTTTTTTAGACGGAGCCTCAAGCTGTCCGCCTGGGTAGAGTGCCATGGCATCATGCTCACAGCAACCTCCAACTCCTGGGCTCAAGCGAGTCTCCTGCCTCAGCCTCCCAAGTAGCTGGGACTACAGGCACCCACCACAACGCCCGGCCATTTTTTGGTTGCAGCCATCATTGTTGTTTGGCGGGCCCGGGCTGGGGATTCAAACCTGCCACCTTAGGTGTATGTGGCTGGCGCCTTAGCCGCTTGAGCCACAGGCGCCGAGCCGTGCATCACTCTTTCATAAGAAAATATCCAGTGGCTTATGAGATACAGCAGCTTTCAAAATGATTTCTGGTCTATAATTAACAGTAATAATTCAACTGATAGCATAGAAAGAGATAGGAAAGATAGATTCTACCATAAAGAAAAATAGAAAAGAAGAATCTCTAATAGCAACTTTCATTTGCTGTGATAAAGGCAGGCCAATTACTCAAGCTGGGATGGTTACAGAATACACTTCTAAAGATAAGTAATGAGATACCGGAGGAGAGAAATGAGATTCAAGCTTTCGAAGTCTAGCATCAGCTCACTCAAGAGGAATTATTACCATGCTTACACCATTTATACTGCAGGTATTGATTGGAGAAGTGCACTTCTAAGTAGTTGCAGCTCTGGGAAGCCAGAGCAGATATTGGGAAGGATTCCAGAGTCTCTGACAGCAGCAGACAGAGTGAGGCAAATCCTGTGTGTGTTCTCAGCAGCCCACAGTACCTCCTTGGCCCTGATGCTTCTCATGCTTGTTGCCTTGCTTTCCAAGAATGTTGTCACACAAAAGCTTGATCACTAGGATATACAGAGAACTCAAATTAATCAACAAAAAAAGACCCAGAAATCCCATACATCACTGGGCAAGAGACATGACTAGAAGACAGATGAATGGCTAACAAACATATGAAAAAAATCCTCATCATCCCTAATCATCAGAGAAATGCAAATCAAAACTACCCTGAGATATCACCCAACCCCAGTGAGAATGGCCCACATCACAAAGTCTCAAAGTTGCAGATGCTGGTGTGGATATGGAGAGAAGAGAACACTTCTACACTGCCAATGGGACTGCAAACTAAGACAACCTTTTTGGAAGTAAATATGGAGAATCCTCAAAGAACTCATGTTAGATCTCCCATTTGATTTGCAATTCCATTACTAGGCATTTACCCAGAAGGAAAAAAATCCTTTTATCATAAGGACATTTGCACTGGACTGTTTATCGCAGATCAATTTACAATTCCCCAAATGTGGAAACCAACTAAATGCCCACCAACCCAGGAATGAATTAACAAGCTGTGGTATATGTATACCATGGAATACTATTCAGCCATTTAAAAAGATGGAGATTTTTACATCTTTTGTATTAACCTGGACGGACGTGGGACACATTCTTCTTAGTAAAGCATCATAAGAATGGAGAAGCAAGAATCCAATGTACTTAATTCTAATATCAAGGCAGTAGATGAGCTAATACAAGAGGTGGAGTGGGGAAGGAGGGACGGGGATGGGGGTCAGAGTGTATGGCACACGTCTTGGGGGTGGGACACAATTATAAGAGAAATTATCTAACAAATGCAATCAGTGTAACCTAATTCTTTGCATCCTTAATGAATCCCAAACAACAAAAAAAGGTAGATTTCCTGGGCTTTACCTATCCCCCCTTTTTTCCTGTTGCCTTCTTCCCTTAAATATTAAAGTTCCCAGATCCCCCTTTAAAAAGACAACCACAGATGTGCCTCTGGTTTGTGTTTTTTCCCAGGCATGTCCTCAAAATTCATAAAACTCCATTGATCGAAAAAATATATATTGTCAAGGGGTATCCTGTGGGAAAGCTGGATGAGTTACCTTGGAAACCTACATAATCCTTCTATCGAATCAGAAAAACCCATCTTTAAAATAAAGCAATACATTTTTAAGGACTTTATTGTTTTCCTTCCTTTTTTCCTTCTCACAGAAGTAATATATGTCTCGTTAAAATTTTTCCAAACATCATGAAAATATGTAAAAACAAACATCACTTTGGTCAGCATTCTACTTATGAAAGCAGAAAGCAGAAGAAACGTATATAGAAAATTTGCCTTCCCCCTTCTCTCAAGGTAACCTCTGTGAGTCATTCAGTGGAAAGCCCAGCAGACCTTTTCCTCTACGCACACGCTTAAGTAGTGGATGATACAGTGATAATGATTTGGACCATATATGACACTTTTCAGATTTTAAAAATAATCTGGCCTCATGCTTTTAACATGAAGAAGTTGATGCTCCAAAGAAATGTTTATAAAATTAATGAGGCTCGACGCCTGTAGCTCAACCAGCTAAGGCGCCAGCCACATACACCTAAGGTGGCAGGTTTGAATCCAGCCCAGACCCGCCAAACAACAATGATGGCTGCAACCAAAAAATAGCCGGGCGTTGTGGCGGGCACCTGTGGTCCCAGCTACTTGGGAGGCGGAGGCAGGAGATTCGCTTGAACTCAGGAGATGGAAGTTGCTGTGAGCTGTAATGCCACGGCACTCTACCCAGAGGGACAGCTTGAGGCTCTGTCTCAAAAAAAAAAAAAAATTAAATTAAATTAAATTAAATTAAACTAATGAAAGAAAAAAATTAATGGGAGAAAGTGACTAAAGCTAAGGTTGCCCACATTCTGGGAACTGTAATGCTAATGGATTTCTAGCTGTCAAATTTTGTTAGACTCTACAGGAGTCAAAATGTTTCAAATAAGAAGGACTTTCAGCTGACTAAAACAAACACCAAAATAGCAACAGTGTCTGTCTCTGATAAACTTGCTTTCCCAGCAGTCTCCTTTGCTTCCAAGAGATTTCTATTACATTTTCCTAAAAGAGTATCACACTTCCATTGAAACAACAATCCTGCTGGGATTGTACGAAGCACTGGAGCTCTGCAATTTTCTAATTTCTGATTTCCATACTTGGAAATGCTCTGTCTTGCTGTTTGCAAAGAAACAATGCTCTGTATGTTTGCAGGTCACCTGTTGGGAGCTTGTATTATGCCTTCCCGCAGAAACAAGTCTATCTGGCCTAGGGCAGGCCAGTTAATCAGCTTGCACCCAAAGGATCTAACTGTGTGTACTGTAGAAATATGAGCCTTGCATAACATTGTCTTTAAAGACTTTTCTTTCAACATTCCCATTTGATTGGAATGTGGTCCTAATCTTAGGATTTCCCTCTCCTTGTGATTCACAGGCTTCCAAGGCTCTGGAAACAGCATCTCCAGACCTAGCACAGAGCAAGCCATAGGGACGATGTCTGGGGCTAGTTAAAAATGGGGTTGTAATACCCTCCACAAACATATGTTTTCCAAGGAGCTCTCAGTCCCTCATGTATACCAAAAGGATCTCAAAATGAAAATTGCTCAGCTAAGGCTAAAGAGTGTTGCTGTTAGGGTCTCACGGAAAAGCGATGTCACAGAGAATAAGTACTCTTATTGAAATTGTGTTTTAAACAAAGGTGACCATCTGCTCATTCAGGCAAAACGGCGAGCTTCTTTATTTGCAGTTGGTTTATACAGGGAATTTTGTACATGCACACAATACAGCAATGACCTCATTGATCCATTTAATAATATGTGACTACCTTGTGATTAGCTTCCAATACACCTTTTAACATAACCTTTTCAACATAACCCAATTTAACATAACTTAATGGAGAACATGTTGTTAGCCATTACTTCTTTGTTCTTATCTGATGATGCCTGAGGCTATGGAGGAACAAGGTAGATTGAATACCTGCCCTTGCTGGCCTTGCTGTTTGGATGCTGTTACTTCAGATCTTTACACAAGGCATAAAGAAACTTCTTGGGCATACAGGAATTTGTGTGCAAACCTCTGCTCCCATGTAGGCCTTAAGTCAAGGGATTTTTGCTGGAAACTTTTATAAGGAATTTTCAGGCTGGACTTCTCAAAAGCCTTTCATGAGCCCAAGTTTCATCTGTGCCATTAGATACCTGTATGCATTGGGTAAATTCCTCTTCTCTTGAGGTCCCGGAGCACATTTCCATTCCCAGACCCGTCAGCAAGCGACCTTCATTACTTACTACAGATCAGGTAAGGTTACTGATGGGTACCGGGCCAGTTTTCCAAAGGGCTTTTTATTGGCCTTATAAAGTCAACCTTGATTCCTTAATGCAGTAAATGCTATTCCAGCCAAAGCCTTGGTCATGTTAGGCTCACAGCCAACCTGGCCACATGGGATTCTGCCTCAGTTTCTTACAAGTATGCCTGCACAAAGTCTTTTCACTGCTCTCTCTCCAACAGCTTTTTTGGCCGGAGGCATATAGGTGTTTCACCTATAAAGAGTAACTATTCGTTTGCTTTAATTGTCTTTTCAGACCTATGTCTATGGGAGAAATGAGGTTTCAGGTAGAAAAAAAGGAAAACTGTCTTTTACTTTAGTGAATCAGAATGAAAGTAGAAGATTTGTAGGCTGTATCATCCAGAACTCAAACAGACAGGAGTCCCACATGGACTTACATGGAAGTTACATGGAAAATGAAGACAGGCTCTGGAGCACAAGACTCTGTAACTTCCTCAATTTAAAGATTTAATATCTCCCTTCTGCTCCTTACACTGAATAGTAACATAATCCTTAAAAAGTTTCTGTTCTTTTTAGGAGGGAGACATCAAAGGAGACAATGGAGGAGTCTGTACGTTTTGCCCCTTAGCAGTCTTGGGAAAACAGATTTCCAAGTGTTTGAGTAGATAGTGTGGATTTTAAGAGGTGTAATCTGTAAGAGAAGACTTTCTCAAAGTGGACCCAGTGACATCAGCATCACCTGGGAACATAGTTAGATAAACAAGTCCTTAGGTTCTACTGAATCAGACTCTGGAAATAGGGCTGAGCAATATGTATCCAGTGAGCCCTTCCAGGGGGTTCCAATTATCATGCTCACACTTAAGGACCATTTGCACAGAGTATCCCAAAGAATCTTGTTTAAAATCCTGGCTTTGTAACTTAACAGGTGTGACCTTGAACAAGTTAGTCTTTAAGTTTATGGAGATTAAATGAGAGAATGTATTTGGGGCACTTGGTGCAATGATAAACATATAGAAAGCACTCAATAAATGCCAGCAGCTATGGTCCCCATTATGTATGAGGGGAAGGAAAAAGGATGAGTCCTTAAAACCTTCAACAAGTTAGCACAGCACTTACCAGCTTAAAGGGTCCTTTAAGATACTGATATTGTGCTTTCAAGGAATCCAACAGTCCCGCACATTATGTGAGAGCTCATCTGCGCAGAAATTTGAACACAGCAGTTCTCAATCCTGGCTAGTCATAAGAATCCTGGTGGAGTTTTTAAACTTTGCCCTGGATGTCAAGACCCATAATCTCCAGTGGAAAACTCCGGGCATCTATAATTTCCAACATCTTCACAGGTAATGCTGCAAAACAGTTGTAGAAATCAAAAGTGATGTTATAATAATTAAAGCTTACATTTATCAAGCATTGATTTGTGCCAGGCACTATGCTAACTTTATATTCATTGCTTTATTTAATTCTCACAGCAATTCTTTGGGGTAGGTACTATCAGTTTATTTTACAGATGAGGATACTGAGGCATACAGGGGCTGAATAAGCCCCAAGTTCACACAGCAGAGAAATGGTTTAGGACCATTCCAAGGTTGAGCTACTAACTGCATTTAACTGATGCAAAACCTGATTCATGCGTTTACTCATTCATCCAACATGCATTTCTTCTGCATGTCCCAGGTGATACCTAAAAGCTGAGGAAAATAAAAAGGAATATAGATTCTCATCCTCATCATCAGCAAGCTCAAGGGATAGGCAAAGGGGAAAGGAGCTAGACTGCCTCATTTTAAAAGATTATGTCATGCATCTCTGTCTGAGAGGCTGAAAAGATGTTCTGTGGCCGCTAGCCTTCTCCTCTTAATGGCCATTTACAGAATCCATCACTGTAAGCTAAGCAGCCTCCCAAAGTGATGACCAAGCCTGCTTGCTAGCTGCCAACGTTCCCACAGCTCTGCAAGCTCTTAGAGCGGCCTCTGCGCGGCCTCTGCTCTCCTCGCTGGAGTTGTACCATTCATTCAGTTATCTTCTTAGTTGTCTACTCCCCGCCGTAGGACCAATGAAAATGGGGTAAGGAAGTCCATCACCTCAGAGCTGAGAGGCTGGGCCTCTTCCAAGGATAAAACCAGTCACTTACACTTAAAGGGACGACTGCTACAAAATTTCTCAGAAAAGTGCAGAGAAAACACTGAAGTCTCCTTTTGAAAACTCCAAGGTTAGCGCTGGACCAATCTTTGGACGCAGCATAAGGCTGACCTTGAAACTGAGCTCCAGGGTCTCGCACCAAGCTGGCAATGGGCTCCTGGAGCAATCTCAGACCCCTCTCTGCCTCCTAGAGTCAGGGCTAAGCTTTGTTTCAAATAGACAAAGTAATTATTGCAATTCGCCCTGATTGCCCTGGAGAAGACAAGTGATCCTCCCTGAAAGACCGGCTTGGAGAACACTGCCCCAGCACCGGGCTGGGGACACTCAGTACAACCACCTTATCTTCCCGACCCTACAGCAGCAGCCAGCCTGGAGACGGAAGCCATACTTCGGACACGTATCAGGTTGCACAGAGAGAAATGACCCCGGAACCTTACTTCTTCGCCTCGCTCTTGCTTCCACCCGGACCGAGTTGGCGCAGGACACAGGACTGCGGACTTAAAACATGGAGAAGGCGGGCTCTGGCGCTGTGCTGTCGTCTTCTCGGCTGGAGACTTCGGGATCTACAGAAGACCGGCTTTTTCTTGTCAAAGGTGCGATGTGGATCAGCGCGGTTGTCGGGCGAGCTCATCTGGGCCGTGGCCTGCGCCCCAGCGGGTATTCCCAAGCAACCCTCTCTGAGAGCCCTGAGCTTGGGCATGCCCCAGAGTTTAGCCGGTGGGTAAGTCACTTGCGGAGTCGAGTCTCCCCTTGGACGGAGGGCAGATCCCACGAGCTATTCTCCGGTGCGTGCCGTATTTTGCCTTTACCTCTGCAGGTTTTCTCGAGTCTTGCCTTTTTTAATTGCTCCTATCTCTCTTCCTGCCCGGGAAAAACTTCACGCCGCTGTCCCGCGGGAGAGGGGAAGTGCCCTCTCTCTGCACTTGGGCCTGGTATCTCAGAATGACTCCAGGAACCAGAGGTCGTGAGGTCACACAGAATTCACGGTCGCTATCATTTACAGTTGACAAAAGCTGCTTAGCCATGGTTTCTTCATTTTCAAAAGTGATTTTGACTTTAATTTAAATAGTGTCTGAAAAGTACCTGTGTATATATCATTTTAACTTTAGATTTTGTTTTTGTTTCTCTTTTAAATCCCTCTCCAACCTCTTGGCAGGTGGAATTTTCTTAGGTACTGTTGCTGCAGCGGGAATGCTGGCTGGATTTGTTACAACATTATCATTGGCTAAAAAGAAAAGCCCTGAATGGTTCAATAAGGTATGTGACACTGAACCCCATTCACTGGAGTTCATTGGAGTTCACTGAACTCCATAGCATTGTTATTGTTTACATACAATAAACAGCATTTTTTTCCATAGGAAAAATAAATGTTGATGGCCTTTCACATTACGAGGAAAATTTATATATACCTTATGATTGCAGGGTACAAATTAATTGGTAGTCTTTATTTTTATTTAAAAAGAAGTACTTAGGTATGTACTTCTTACATTTTAGCAGATTTTAAAAGCTTATCCAGTACATTTCCTATTCACAACACAACTTTAAATCTGAATCTGGGTAATTCACTATCAATTTTAAGAGGCCCCAATATTTTATGTATCATTTAGAAAGATTACTGGATTTTCATGCAACAAGTTACATAAAAGAAATTCACTGACATGACTTCAGATTCCATATCGCAACTAACCTGTAAGAAGTTGTGTGTCATGTTTTTGTGTAGCATCAAAGAAGGAAAGCTATTAAAATACTACTTTTTCCAAAGATATCTGAATGAGACCAGATTTTATCCATGAACTTTAACAAAAAAAATTTTGCAACAGACTGAATGCAGAAGCAGATATAACAATCCGTCTATCTTTTATTAAGTTAGACATTTAAAAGATTAACAAAATGTAAAACATTACATCTCATTGCACTAATTTTTTTGTTTTGAAAAATAATTTTTATAAAAATGGGTTTATATTACTCTATAAAGGATTACTATCTTAAAGTGTATAAATAAAATTTAAGGATTTCTTAATTTTAATTTCAAGTACATTAAATTTTTTTTTTTTTTTGAGACAGAGTCTCACTTTTTCATCATTGGTAGAGTACTATGGCATCACAGCTCACAGCAATCTTAAACTCCTCAGCTTAAGCGATCCTGTTGTCTCAGGATCCAAAGTAGCTGGGACTACAGGTGCTCCCCACAACACCCAGCTGTTTTTTTTTTTTTTTTTTTTTTTAGACAGAGCCTCAAGCTGTCCCCCTGGGTAGAGTGCCCTGGCATTACAGCTCACAGCAATCTCCAACTCCTGGGCTCAAGCGAGTCTCTTGCCTCCGCCTCCCAAGTAGCTGGGACCACAGGCGCCCGCCACAACGCCTGGCTATTTTTTGGTTGCAGCCATCATTGTTGTTTGGCGGGTCCGGGCTGGGGATTCGAACCCGCCACCTTAGGTGTACATGGCTGGCGCCTTAGCCGGTTGAGCTATAGGCGCCGAGCCCACCCAGCTGTTTTTTAGAGACAGGGTCTCACTCTTGCTCAGGCTGGTCTTGAACTTGTGAACTCAGGCAGTCCCCCACCTCGGCCTCTCAAGTGCTGGGATTATAGACGTGAGCCACTGTGCCAGGCCCACATTAAATGTTGATAAATGTAACCTACATAACTGAAAATCTTTGAGAGTCCAAGTATAAAGGACTGCTGAGACCAGAAAGTTTGAGAACCACTGTTTTGGATTGTTACATATGTTAAGGTTCTGCCCCCCACCCAACCCCACCCCCCCGCCGGGAAAAAGATTTGAATTAGAACATTACCACTTAACCGACTCTTTTTTTAGAGGTGAAATAGTTTGTAGAAGTACTCTGAGATTCCAGAGCACACAATTAGTAAGTTTCTACGACCAAGCACTACTCTAAGAATACCAGGGTGTGCATTTCAATGCACACCTGTAGGTCTTCTCTAACGTGACTAACAACGATCTGTAATACTTAATGTTCTAGCTGCTCTTTCTTTACTCATTTAAGCCCCATCATGGCTTATGAGGTAGTTAATAAATTTTTCCCAGTAAAGAGCAGGAAACTGAGGCACAGATGGATTAAACAATAAATGTCTGTTTTAAGAAAAATAGGTTAAGCAATTAAACAACTTGCCTAACATGGTAATCAATTCATCTTCCATTACTTCTGGAAAGTAAACGATACTATTTTTAGCAATGTTGTTACTCTGTCCACTATCTAATACAGATTCAAACAACCCAAAAGGACTTAAAATGATAAACCTTTCAGTTAGGGAAAATTAATCCTGAAAGAGAAAAAGATTCTAATAAACGGAAATGTATTTCCAGATAGAAGACAGAATGTTATAAATTTGCTATCTCTTACCAGATTAGCTAACTAGTTTAATGTCATTCTAATAAAAATGCCAATGAATTGGCGATAGAAAGAGCTTGAGAGAATACAGTTTCCCTGGAAGAATTAATAGGCATAGTGCTTTGCATACTCAAATGTTTGTCAGTCGGAGAAGGCACACAGTTAGTAAGTAGCAAAGCTGGTATTTGACCTTGGGTTGGTAGGGCTTCCCAATTTGTTGCTTACACAGAGAATAAATTTCAGGTACTACCAGAATACTTATTCTTTCTGAAGTGATTATTTTAACCCAAACCTTTCTGTCTTCATTTCAGGGAAGTATGGCCACAGCTGCCTTACCGGAGAGTGGGTCTTCCCTTGCCCTTCGAGCTCTGGGCTGGGGCTCACTTTATGCGTGGTGTGGGGTTGGTATGATCAGCTTCGCAGTCTGGAAAGCTTTAGGAGTTCACAGTGTAAGTAACAACAGTCCTGTAATTGCTCTCGGGATATTTATTCTCCTTTCCGTATTGCAGTCAAATTTGTATGTAGTATGGTCACTGCCTTAGGAAGTGTTGGCAGAGTATGTGACTAAATTCTTGCTAATACAGGCAACTCCTCCCTTCTAGTAAGTCACAAACAACAAATTTAAATGTTTGAAGGTGGTGAAATTTCAAATATAATTAAATGACTAATTCACAGCTAATGTTCATTCTGTATAAATTGACATTAGCTATTTGTTCAATAAAATTATTAATTTGCAGGCAGCACCTGTGGCTCAAAGGAGTAGGGCACCAGCCTCATATACCAGAGGTGGTGGGTTCAAACCCGGCCCCAGGCAAAAACTGCAAAAAAAAAATTATTAATTTGCAACGACTTTCTGTGCTGTTTGACATCTGTTATATGTGTACGTAAACATCCTTGTAAAATAGTTAAAGCATTTTAAAAATAATCATTTAAATTATTAATGTGCTATTTATACATTATTGGAAAAAAGCCTGCATGTGTGTATATCTCTGTGTGTATGTCTATATATAAGTATACAATTTATACCCCAAGCTAAAACGTAATACATTAAGAATAATTGTGTTACTGTTTTCAAACAACCGGTAGGAAGTTCTGTGGACCAGGTACAAGTTCAGTTGATGGTAGTTTAGAATAGGTGGCAGCAGTGGAGTTGATGAAAAGAGATTCTGGGTATTTTTCCAAGGTGGGGTCACCAAGGATTAGTTATAGATTAGATGTGGAGTGTGAGGAAAAGTGAAGTCAGGGATGTCGCCAAGACTCTTGACATGAATAGCTGTAGAATGGATGGGGCTAGTGTGAGAGGAGCAGGCACTGGGGATAATGTCAGGAGCTCAGTCTGGGACTTGTGATTCTGAGACATCTATTAGCCAGGTGGAGAGTCAAATAAGCATTACGTACAGAAGTTCAGAGTTCTGGGGAGAGGTACACGGTGAAGACACACTTGAAACTCCTCAGTGTATGGGTAGTAAAGCTGTGAGACCAAATGAGCTCACCAAGGCAATGAGGGCAAAAGGAAAAGAGAAGAGGTCTGAGGAAGGAGTGCTTGGCCACCCCTAATGTTTAGAGTTCAGGGAATGAGGAGGAGGCAAAGATTATTCTGCTAAAGAGATAGGGAAGACCAGAATGGGGACTTGCACGCCGGGTGAAGAAAACATTCCAAGGAGCAGTGATTAACTGTGTTGAGTGCTGGTGGAAGATGACTGATAATTCACTGAATTCAGCAGTGTGGTGGAATTTGGTGAAATGGGGGAAAAGCCTGAGCAGACTCAAAAGAGAATAGAGGGGAGAAATTGGAGACAGTGTGTCTGGGCAAGTCTTGAGTTTTGCTGTAAAGTGAGAGAAGGAAATGAAGTCCTAGCTGAGTGGGGTCAAGAGAGAGCCTTTTTGTTTTTGCTTTTTTAAGCTGGGAGAATTAACAGCATGAGTAGCTGATGAGAGTTATTTAGTAACTGGGGGAAACTGAGGCAAGTGGGGGGAGTTGCTAGACAGCCCTCATAGTCATCATCGTGCTTTTCACTCACAGTACACCATTCGATGAGTGTGCTTTTTCTTCTGTCTGACTAACTTTTATTTTTAGAGTCACTTTGCTGGCTACTCATCATTTGTAGTACTAAATTAGGGATTTCTAGGAAAAGACAGAAAACCTGTGACTGAGATTGTTCATCATTTGCTGTTACCTCAGTTTTGCTTTTGACCAATATAAAATTTCTTCTTCTGGTATAATTTTAGTCATAATACCAGACATTTAAAACAAAGCAGATTATTTAATCTTAATAATAACAGTACAGCAAATATTACACCTCCCATTTTATAACTTAGGAACTTGGGCCTCAACAAGTTAAGTCACTTGCCCAAGATCACATAACTTGTATCAGGCAGAGTCAAGATTTGAACCCAGGTCTGAGTCTTCAGGTTACTTAGTAATAAAGCTATTAACTTTCTAGTTTTACAGAAATGACAGTCTCTTAACACTCTACTTTACATGGATTGCATGGAATTGATCTGTGATGTTTCCAGTGTTTAATAATGTAGGTTGTAAGCTGAACAGTAAAATTTTAAGGTGTTTGAAATATGAATAGTTCTTGATTTAGAAGAGGCATAAGACTGAATCAATCAAAATTTTCATAGACCAACAAAAATTGGGTTATCTAATTTATATGCTTGAGAATTGAGGCTTTATGGTGAGACTATGCTATTTTAGTTTGTATGTTCTAGGAACAAACAAACAACTTCTTTTGGTACTAATAAGACAATTATTGCCTAAATAAAATATTTTGGGGAGAAAAAAGTATTTTTTGCTTGGTGCTACAAAACATAAGAATATGTGGAAGCTGGCCAGGTGTGGTAACACACATCTATAATCCTAGCATTTGGGGAAGCTGAAGCAGGAAGATTATTTGAGGCCAAGAGTTTGAGACCAGCCTAAGCAAGTAAGACTCCCATCTCTACAAGAATATAAAAATTAGCGAGGTGGTTTGTAGTCCTAGTTACTCAGGAGGCTGAGGCAGGAATATCACTTGAGCCCAGGAATTTGAGGTTATAGGGAGCTATGATGACACCAGCTGTACTCCAGCCTGGACACCACAGCAGGACCATGTCTCAAAAAAGAAAAAAAAATGTAATCTTTTTATATTGCATCCTCATATCTGTCTAAAAAGAGAATACAAATGTAATCTCTCCCTATACATAGGTCATTAGGCTTACCAATTTGATTGCCGTGTTTAAGAGTCTTACAGAGAAATGAACCTACTGCATTGATACTTTTTTAAGGGCTCATATTTTAAAGGCAGTAGTGTTTTTAATTTGTGAATTTGTTCATTCAAAAGTCACTTGTGGACCTGCCCTGAGCCAGTCAGTGTGCTAATGATACCAGACTTTTGATACTGGATTTCCAGGCTCTTGGTCTCAACGATTCGATGAATGAATCGACGGACCACAGGATCAACAGTAGGTTAGGTTTTATTCAACAGGTGTTACAGCTCTCACAAAGAGCCAAACCTTCCACAGCAGGATCAGTAGTAAGATAGGTTTTATACAAGTGTCACAGCTCTTACAAAGAACCAAACCTCCTTGCAGAGTAGGATACAAGTGTTACAGCTCTTAGAAAGAGCCAAACCTTGCAGAGCAGGATGTGTTACGGCTATTGCTCTTCTGCTCTCTCTTCCTGGGAGGTCTGCAGAGATCTGCACTTAGACTCTCTGCTCAGGGGCTTATATAGGGGCAGTTGTCCAGTGAGCTTTCGGGTCCTGAAAACAGACCAATCAGGAGCAGGTTTTGAAAATAGACCAATCAGGGATGCACTGGAGGAATAGCCAGTGTCTTCCCCTGCTTGTGTCCAGTTCCTTTGGTTACTGGAGCCTCCGGTGGGGGAGGGAAACTCCCCTTGCTTGCCTATGCTCCAGCCTGCTGGTTCCTCTGAGGGCTGCCACCACCAACACCACCAAGACAGAGGTGGCAGGTCCTCCATCCCTGCTAGGCTGAGCTGGCTGGGGCGCCACCTGTCTGGTATCACTAAGACAGGGCATCCCAGCAGACTGTGCAGTCTTACCTTTGACTTTCCCAGTAAATTCTTATGGTATGACCCTTCTCTGAAGCTTGCAGAAAGCAATACAGTAGATATCAGCTCTGCATTTAGAGTGCCAGTGAATACTATGAGGTTGCCCTTAGTCCGGTGATGAACTTTCTTCACTACGTACTGCCTCTTACCGAGAAATGTCACTTTCTATACTCAGGAAACAATCTTAGTTGGAAAAATGTTGAACAGAAATGGTCTAAGTCTACACACTCAAATGGTTAATGATCATTCTGTATAAACACAAGTAATTAAAAATCAACTCAAGTCAAATAATTGTTGTTAGCTACCTTGAATTGTATTAAATCTCTGAGATAAACCTAGTTCCAAAAAAAGGGTGCCATCTAATGGCTGACCTTGAGCTGCTTGATGAAAGTGCTTATTTTTCCTATTTTAGTTCACAGCTACATCTGCTGGCCAAAAAAATAACATGTAAAAAATGCTTAAAGTGAAACTTTTCAGTTTCTTTAAAATACTGTGGTTTTGCTCAGTTTATTCATAATGATTATGGAATTTCATTTCACATAGAATGCATATAATACATTAAAAAATATATACCTTTTTATTTTACACCATGGCATATCATTTCCCAGAGGTTCCAAAGAATAAGAGTTAGTAGAAGCTATCCTGTTATAATGCTGACCAAGCAGGTAAATTTGCCCAGCACTGAAATAGGACCCTCCCTGCCTTTGGATAGAAATCAGTCCAGATTGAGTATGACCAGCCCTTGGACCAGCAAGCATGGCTGGATTGCTCGGTTTGTATTTGTTGATTACTTTGAATTATGGTATTTGATAATCTGATTGTGATTGAGGTAGCATTACTTTTATCATAATAACTTCATTGTAGAAAAAAAGAGATGAACATTTCCTGGGGTTGGTTCTTGGTCCCCTAAATCAGCTCCATACACGATCCTGGGAGACTGACCAGGTCAGTGCACGTTGGATAGTCTGACTAGATTGTTTTATCAAGGCCAGATAGTTTAACTTTAGAGAATAGTTGAGGTAAACAGCCTAAGGAAGTCTAGTGTTAACTGGTAATTCCCTAATTATTGGGGGGGAAAATGAAGAAACCTGTTGTTTACAGTTATTTACATGTTACTTTTTTACCTTTTATTATTTATAGTAGGATAAATAAGATTTCAAAAGAGTTTTAGTTTATAGTAAGACTACCTTGTCTTTTGTCCCCCCTTAGAAGGAAAAACATTAGATGTCTAAAAAACTCCTGGTTGCTATGATCAGAACTTTGTACAAGGGCAGATGTGCCGTGCCTGTGGACCTGTGCTCTTTGTTTGTACGTGAGAAGGTTATTATTGCAGAGGACTGGCAGCGATAACTGTTGTTTATATAGAGTGTGTTCATGATGTCCACACCAGACATCATTTATAGGATTTATAGATAGACTTATAGATAATATGTAGCTATTGCCCTCATAGAAGCTAAAACCTCAATTGTGATTAAAAATCTTCAATGAAAATGTTCTTAGTTATTGTGAAATACTTTAAATTATCCAAAGATTTAAACTTAATGTATAAATGACAGAAGTTTTTGATTTTTCTTTTATCCTTTTACCATGGGATATCAAATATTTGTCTCTAATTACATATCTTAGTGTTTAGTTTTGAAGAAAAATATATTTAGAACCTGTCTTTTTAAAAACTGACAGCTTTTTAAAAATAAAAATAAGGTACTTATTTTTTTTAAAAAAAATCAGAGTAGAAAAGTACAGAAAAGGAAACAAAAATTACATAAATCCTACTAAGTTGTGACCATAACTGCAGTAGCTATATCCTTTTGGGCCACCTTGATGGGTATATTCATATACTTGTCTAGAGATGCTGCTTTGCTATAGGCGCTGTCTGGAGTTTGTTCCACTAACAGTTACAGGAACATCTCTGCACAGCAGAGTGTATAAAGCTCCATCACTTTTAATGATTATGCAGTTCTCTGTTGTATATTGTAATCTACTTTATCAGTCTTCTGCCAATGACATTTAGATTGCAATTTTTCACTATTAAATACCATAGTGAACCTGTAAGCATACATCTTATTGCATTTTTCTTGTTTGAGAAATTTGTCCTAAAGCGAAGTTTGTTGACTCAAAGTATATTTTAAAAATGTTTTTGATACCTATTAGTAACAGCCCTCCAGAAAGTTTATACAACTTAGAAGATATCAACAATGTATACAAGTTCCTAGCACCCTCGCCATTAGTAGCTTCTATTACTCTGAAATTTTTGCCAATCTGATGGAAAATAATTTTTTTTAACTGTATCTCTCTTGAACCCCTGCTGTTAGAAAGGCCTTTATGGAAATAATTTGTGATTGGAGGCTTGCAACCTTTCCAGGCCCGTCTTACCACCTCCTCTGCTGATAGAAGTTATTGCTTTCTCAAGAGCCCAGGCCTCCTTTTTTCTAAAAAGTAACAAGTAAAACATGTAAATAAAACAGATATTTTAAGTATTTCTCTAAAAGTAGAAATTTGACTTCTCTGTTATAAGGTAGAGCCTTATTTAAGGCAACTAATATCTTCTAAGATGATATTGGATACATTCTTGGGGAAATTTATTTATTCTAGTTATTTTCTGTAGCTGTTCTTAGGTATAATTTTTATATTAAGGCTCATTTCTTAATAAATTTCTGACTAGGCTGAGGGCTTTTGGTAATAATTACAATCAAGTTTCTTTCTTTTGATTTCAGTTTTTTACCACTGTTCTAGTGAATCTCTTAGTACATTTATTCCTACACTACTTTTATTTATTCTTCTCAAATGAAGCAGCACTGTAGAGTGGCTGGTAGAACCCGTAAATAAAACCTGTAAATAAAACTATGGCAAAGCTTAGAAATTTTTAACTTTGATTTCCAAGAAGGGAAATCGGGTGGGGCATGGTGGCTCATGCCTGTAATCCTAGCACTTTGGGAGGACGAGGTGGTAGGACTGCTTTAGCTCCGGAGTTGAGACCTGCCTGGGCAAGAGCACGACTACATTTCTACTAAAACTAGAAGAATAGTGGGGTGCAGTAGTTTGCCTATAGTCCCAGCTACTCAGGAGGCTAAAGCAGGATGGCTTGAGCCCAGGAGTTTGAGGTTGCTCTGAGCTGTGACACCACTGCACAATAACTAGCAGGGGCAACACAGCAAGATTGTGTTTCAAAAGGCAGGGGTGTAAGGAATAGACTTTAAGTGCTATATAGTTTTCAGTGTGTAGATCAAAGACTAAAAACACATATGGATCTCCTGGCAAGTTGTTTAATGGCAACCTTTACTTATAAAAGGAGTGATCTGCAGGAGAAGTCTGAAAAGCAGCTGAAACTTTTCCCTTCTGTTCTTGCCTAGATTGCTACCAGCATCTGCCCCCAGGAAGCAAGCTTTAGTTTCTTATTCCGATTATCACACATCAGCCTTACCACACATCAGCCGACTCACCTCACTTCCTCTTCTTGGTAGTACTTACTAGAACTTCTAGAACAGAGATACCATATCTTGTAAACATAGTTCCATCTGTCAAGCTTTTGGGCCTTCAGACAGCTAAAATATTGAGGAATGTTTTCCGGGAAGAATTTATTTTTAAATGAACTGGAAGTGGCACTATGCATCAGTTAGTAAGTTCAAGTCTGAGGTGATAAAAGCATCTCTGTCACCCTATTTCCCGTGCCAATGCAGTGCTAATGGGCTTAATAACAAGGTAGGTGGGGCACTTAATATAGGTGTGGAGGAGCAATTTGATGACAAGAGACTGATTTGCGAGGACTGGTTTTGTTTAAAATGGGAGGTTATGACCAATGTGCTTTATTTTTTAAGCCAGAAGGAGAATCAGCTATTTGGGCATATTTCCAAAATACCTCTTTAGAAACCCACCAGTCTCCTTTTATAAGTAAAATAGGACACCAAGCATTTAACAAAGTGGAATGTGCAACACTTAATCACAAAGGTAAGCTTTGCGGTAAGAGCCTTCTCGTATAGAGGCCTGACAAAAATCAGACTCAATCACCTCAGGAATGTTTCCAGCCTTAGTCCACAGGAGGAAAGGTATTCTTGATTTCGTTTGGGGTCTCTTCTCTGTCCTCTCTGTTGTTACTGTTGTTTTGAGACAGAGTCTCACTCCGTCACCCTGGGTAGAGTGCCGTGGCGTCATAGCTCACAGCAGCCTCAAAGTGTTGGGCTCAAGCTATCTTCTCACCTCAGCCTCTTGGGTAGCTGCGA
Source organism: Otolemur garnettii (assembly GCF_000181295.1). Taxonomy (NCBI): domain Eukaryota; kingdom Metazoa; phylum Chordata; class Mammalia; order Primates; family Galagidae; genus Otolemur; species Otolemur garnettii. The sequence continues at coordinate 32,874 of NW_003852521.1, forward strand.
CTATAGATGTGCACCTGGCTCGTTTTTCTATTTTTTTTTTTTTTTTTTTTTTTTTTATTAAATCATCGCTGTGTACATTAATGTAGTCATGGGGCACAATGTGCTGGTTTTATATGCAATTTGAAATATTTTCATCAAACTGGTTAACACAGCAGTTTTTCTATTTTTTAATAGCGACGGGGTCTTGCCGTTGCTCAGGCTGGTCTCAAACTCCTGAGCTTAGGCAGTCTTCCTACCTGGGCCTCCCAGAGTGCTGGGATTATAGGCATGAGCCACCATGCCCAACCAATTTAACTTTTTCTTAATGACTCAGATCTACCAGTTACTGTTTGCTTCTTGTGCTAACAGATTCTGGGCTTTAATCGTCCTTTTATTCTCTTAATAGTTTTTCTCAGTGACAGTTGGGATCTTGTAACTTCTGCCTGTTACACTGACTTGTGAAGTGCCGCTGCTCTTTTCCAGTTACGTGCAAGGCTCCTCCTTTTGCCCTCGTCTCCCCTTCACAGCTTCCAGCCACTCCAGTGAGCTCCAGGCTCACAGGCCTACTTGACTGGACGGACACTGATGTGTGGCTGTCCTGCAGACATCCTGTGTGTTCCCCCGTGAGCGGTCATTGACCGGCAACCTGTAGCCCACACCTGGGTCACTCACTATGCTGTGAATGGCAGCATCACCCACAAAGCTGCCCAGAAAGAAAAATCAGATTTGCTGGTCAGGACCTCCCTCTTTTTTCACCTGTATTTAAACAGTCACCAGGTCCTGCTTCTCTCCACCCTTACAGCCACTATGGTTGGGGGCCCGTTCTTGCTTTCTGTGTTCCCCCTGCCCTCCGCCGTGCCTCTCTGCAGTCCTCTCTGCACACTGCAGCCAGAGTGCTTGGCCTGCACCTTCCCCAGACTTGTACTTGCATCTGTACTGCACACTCTCCCTTTCTTCCTGTTAACAAGGGTAAAAGGTCCATGCTGGTTAGATCCTATCCCTTGACACCTACCCAGGGACCTTACTCCTGTCATTATCTTCAGACTTTGCTGATTGTTACTTTGTCCCTCTGGGCTCCAGTGTACTAACATGGTCTAGTTCCTCCCATCTCTCAAAATTCTCTCTCGATATCCTTTTTTTTTTTTTTTTGCAGTTTTTGGCAGGACTGGGTTTAAACCCACCACCTCTGGCATGTGGGGCCAGCGCCCTACTCCTTTGAGCCACAGGCGCCGCCCCTCTCTCGATATTCTTTATCTCCCTCCAGCTACCAGCCCATTTGTCTGCTCCCCTTTGTAGAAAAAAATTTCCAGAAAGAGTGGTCCTGTGGTCATTGACTTCACTTCCTGACCTGAGTCCAGCTCCTTGCCCTAGCGCTGCACAGAAACTGCTGTTGTCAAGGTTGCCAGTGCCCTCCTTGTTTCCACATCCAGGTCTTATCTTTATCCTCTGTTAGCTGACCTCCCAGCAACATTTGACACAATTAAACATCTCTCCCTCCTGGCACACTATCTTGTGGCTTCTGAGACACCTTTGACCTCACTGACCAATTTGCCTGCTTCCTTTCCTGGCCATTACCCAGGCTGACCCCTGAGTGTCAGTGTCCAGCGGCTCATGGACTCTTCTCTTCCCCATCTGTGTTCAGCCCCTCGCGTCCTTCTTCTAGGCCCTGGCATGATATTGAACAGTCTGTACAATAACATGATCCAGTAGCTGCAGCCCTGACCTTCACATGTAGGTCTCCCAAGCATGTCAGACGGCCCACATCCTAGCCAGAACCCTTGACTTCCTCACTGCCTCCTTGACTTGCTTCTCCTTTGGATTCCCCATTTCAGTAAATGCCACCATCATCCCATCCTTCCAGTTCAAACCAGAAATGCAGGTATGAATCCTCTTAGAATCTCTCATTCCCGCCTTTCCTTTCAGCTGCTTCAAGCATATCCTGCTCATCAGCTCTGCTGCTTCCATCTCTTTCCACTCCCATTCATCTTTTGCCCAGCACATTGAAGGAGTTTCCTGTCTAGTTTCCTGGCCTCTTCTTTACTTCTCCTAGAATTTTTCTCTACACAGCAGCCAGAGATATTTTTACAGTGTAAGTCCCATCATGCCACTCCTTTATTTAAAACCCTTCAGTGGCTTCCCACTGAAGGCTTATGTGATGGAGCGCACCTGCCTTGCTGACCTCATCCTGGGCCACCACAGCCACCCACTTCACCCATCTCTTCTGCACTCCTGTCCTGCCAGCCTTGTTCCTTTAGCACATCAGGCTTATTCCTGTTTTCGGCCTTTATTCTGGCTTTGCCAGGAAACTCCTTTCCCAGGCCCTTGTATGGCAGGCTCTTTGATGCCATCCAGAGTTTATTTCACCTCCTCAGAGAAGCTTCCCCAGACCCAGATGTCTTCATCTCCACCAGTTACTTTCTGACACTATTCTATTTTCTTCTTTGCAGCACCTATTACCAAATGAAATTATATTGATCATTTTCTTGTTTTAACAGTCTTCACAAAGAATGTAAATTCTGAAAGACCTCATTTAGCTTGTTGATTCTTGTATTTTCAGCACTTATTACAGTACCTAACATACATAGGTGTCTAGCAAGTATTTGTGGAATGTATCCAATTACATTGTTTCTACCATTTCAGTGGTTCCCTCTTTTGAGAATAAAGTCCATGTTCCTCAAAATAGTTTATGAGTTCCTATGTGATGTAGCCTCTGCTTATTCTTTAATTTGTTGGTTTTCAACTAGAGGCAAATCACCCGGTCCCCAAAGATACATGGCAACACTTTGTTGGCTGTCGTAACTGGGATGCTGCTACTGCCATCTAGTGAGTAGAGGCCAAGGATGCTGCCACATATCCCACAGTGCATAAGGCAAGTTCCCACAAAGAACTGTCTGGTCCAAAAGGTCAGTAGTACTACAGTTAAAACTCGAGCAGTGTCTGTCTTCAACCCTCTGCCTTGCTCAGAATTCTAGCCATGCTGAAAGGCAATGTTCTTCATAGCTTCTCGCCTCTGGCCTCTGAGCCCTATACTTGTTTATCCCCACTGGAACATTTTTTCCTCTCCTCACCATTCCCCATTGCTGACAATTCTTTGCCCAGAGTCTTAGGGCAAATTAATTGTTAAGCTTTACAACGTGGCATTCATCTGTTTTGACAGATTTGCATTTATAAAATACCGTAAGTTTCTATGTCAAATGGAAAGTAATCTCCATACACAAAGATATTCCTCATGTCTTTTTTTGGATGAACAAGCTGTTGTTTATGAGGACTGCAGTACAACTTCTATTGATCCAATCACAGGGAATAAATGGAGTGAATTAATAGAACAGCACCCATACAATTAGACTTCAATTTTTAGATAGATAGGATTTAAGATACCTAAATACATACTAATAAATTTTAATTTATTCGTTTTTCATGTTTTGTACTACATCAAAATATTTTCTGTTTTTCCTTTTTAGTGATTAATACAAGTGGCTTTTCTCCATTACATCAAAAATTATGTATAAGATGATGCTTTTAAAGAAGAATGTGGTTTGAGTAATTTATTAGAATAGAGCTTAAAAACTCATTTTATAATACAGTAGAACCTCCATAGTTGACCACCTCCCTTAAGTTGACCTAATTTTCATAAATCAGACAGGTATCACATGTATGTGTCAGTATAGTAGGCCTAGTTCTTTATGTTGACCAGTTTGTTAGTAGTCCTTTGAGTGGTCAACTTACAGAGGTTCTACTGTATTTAAATTCTATAAAGAGGAAGTTGATCCCAGTAGTAGGTGTTTTGGTTTTTTTTTCTTGAGATAGAGTCTTGCTTGTTGTTCCTGCTAGAATGCAATAGTGTCATCATACCTCACTGCAGCCTCGAACTTCTAGGCTCAAGTGATCTTCCTGCCTCAGGCCTCTCACACAGCTGGGACTATAGGCATGCACTACCTTGCCCAGCTAATTTTTCTATCTTTAGTAGAGATGAGGTCTTGCCCTTGCTCAGGCTGGTCTCCAAATCCTGGCCTCAAGCAGTCCTCCTCCCTCAGCCTTCCAGAATGCTAGGATTATAGGCCTCAGCAACTGCACCTGGCCTCCAGTGTTGCTTTTTAAATTAACTTTCTGCCTTTATTCTACCTGGAAGGCAGACTTTGTGGCCCCTTTTGTTCCCCTCCAGCTTTCCCAGTGTTACTGACAAAGGAAAATGCCTCTATATACTGGGATCTGTAAAGACTTCCAAGTGAGGATTACAAAGTTACATAAATTTAGTATCTATGAGCAATAGAATTAGAGCCCACTAATTTGTTTTAAAACTACAATTTGCATTTAATGATTTTCAGATCACAAAGAAGATTGTTAAAATAATTGTGTTTATATAATATTCTTACATCCTGGTAAATTTATAGCCTATTTCACATCAGCTTATAATATTAATTAACACTACTTTCATTTCATCCTTTTTTCCCCCAAAGCATAGGTTTTATGAGCTGATCTTTTTTAAGCTTTCCAAAGAACAAAACATTTTAAATAACTTTAAAGGATAAAAATAATCCCTCAGCTATTGCATATTTGTTTTACTGGATTTCTAGCACTGCAGGATTTTGTGGGGGGAAGGGGGTTGTCATGTTTTAACTTAGTTTGGCTTTAAAGATAATTACAAGGTCTTTTAGCTTCTCCAAAGCTAGATTTGAAATCTATGCATCAACCTTGCTATAATGCCCCAAACGGGTACTACCTACCCATTTTACTTACCTCTGTTTCCAGAACTCTGGCATCGGGTGGGTTCTCTAGCCTTCCCTCTCTATAGCCTTACTCAGTTAGTAGTTATTTACTGATTCTTTTCTACCATAAATATGTACTGAATCCTATTCACGTGCCCGGCTCTGTTCCAGAGGACAGGGATACTCTGGCCAATAAGAGGTCATCCCTTTTCGAGTAACACATTCATGAGTATTTACATTTAATTGCATGTAATAAAACCTATAATGGAGAGAGGTACCAAGTACAATGATGACATAAGGTTTTAGAAAGTCGGTTCTGCTTGAGAGATTGGTGAACATTTGTGAGAAGATGGAATATTAGAATTGGACTTCTGGACAGAAAAAGGAGGCTGGTGGAGCTGGATGTGAGAGTTGAGGTGGAAGGAACAGAGTGACTTGGCTGCCCCCATTCTCGGTCCAGGGACTTGCTGGTTGTCTTCATTTCCTGCATCCTCCCTCCCTAACTGAGGTAACCAAAAGTATTAAGGTGTCATGCTACCATCAGCTATGATACTATGCTGCATTTTGAACAGATAATTTGAGTTGGGTTTTCAATTCAAAAGAAATAATGAGCCACCTAAGTTAGAAAGCCATTAGGGAGCTGTCTAGCTATATTTGGCTTTCCACATCTTTGAGTAGGCCTAAATCTGCTTTGGAGGTCATGTACATCTCTTCATCTTTCTTAGTGCTTTCCTTTTTATCTTGAGAACTTGTTGTAAATAAAAAAGCTACTTTGTTTGGTGTATTTTTGTTTTTGGAGAGAGTTTTTTTTTTCCTTCCAAACTGATTTAGTCATGGCTAAGGGGAAAAACTGAAGAGGCAGCTATCACAGAGATTGTAGCTCTGAAGAGGCTCAAACTCCAGAAAGAAAATTATAGACAGACGCCATCCAGCTGAGAGTCTTTATGTCCTTGAATTTCATGTTGAAGAGCACTTACCTTAGAAAATAATTTGACTGGTCATAGGAAGAAGGTGGGAACAGGCATCAGGTTAAAACATTTCAAGTTATGTCTGAGATAAAAGAAACAACCGCTGTCAAAAGTTGATCCTTTTAAAGGATCCCTCCAAAATTTTAACCACCGTTAAATAAAGACAATCACTTTTTTTTTCTTTTTGACCAAGGATGAGTTTGAACCTGCCACCTCTGGCATATGGGGCCAGCGCCCTACTCCTTTGAGCTACAGGCACCTCCCAAGACAATCACTTTTAAAATTTCCTTTTTTTTTTTTTTTTGCAGTTTTTGGCCAGGGCTGGGTTTGAACCCACCACATCCGGCATATGAGGCCAGCGCCCTACTCCTTTGAGCCACAGGCGCTGCCCTAAAATTTCCATTTTTAATTTGACAAACGGTTACCATAAATTAGATCACTAATACACAGAGAATTCATGTATCTTGTGTTCTCACAGTTTCGTGTGTCATGGAGCTTGGGCTCTGTACCATGTAAACAGGATGTCTCATCCCTCTAGTATGGAAAGTTGAGTCAGCATGGCCAGCAAGTCACACCAAGGCAAGAGGATTGCAGGAACTCTACCAACTGCCACATCCTCTCCTTCACCAACTCCTTTGCTTACTTCGCCTCTCTTCTTGGACTACATTTCCATCGCAAAAGAATGAGAATAGTTTTTCAAGTCCTGAACATAAAGTATTCATTTTGTAAGGACTCTTATTCTTTTTTTTTTT
>NW_003852521.1:40458-82951 GCF_000181295.1 Otolemur garnettii
CGGGCTGGGGGCGGGGCCTGCGCCACCTCAGAAAAGAGGTTGGACCGCCTCTAACGGTCAACAGCCATCTTAGCCTCTCAATGCCCTTGCTTGTAGCGTTTCTCCATTTTCTTCTTCGATTTATTAAGTGACCATGAGCTGGGCTTTGGCACTTCTGCGGGCCAACTGGAGAGTGAGCTGGGTGGGACTGAACTTCCCAAGCCCAGGGCTAGCCCTGAGGCGCCGCACCCCATTCAGGGGCCCTTGGCTCCCCAGGGCCAGGATGGCGACTGTGGAGAGCAAACTGCTGAAGAATTTCGCTTCAGAGAAGCCGGTTACCCACAACAAGGTCTCCATTGTAGGAACTGGGTCGGTGGGTGTGGCCTGTGCTATCAGCATCTTACTAAAAGGCTTGAGCGATGAACTCGCCCTTGTAGATATAAATGAAGAGAAACTGAAGGGTGAGACGATGGATCTTCAGCATGGCAGCTGCTTCATGAAAATGCCAAATATTACTTGCAGCAAAGATTACCTTATCACGGCTAATTCCAACGTAGTGATTATCACAGCAGGTGCACGCCAAGAAAAGGGAGAAACGCGCCTTAATTTAGTCCAGAGAAATGTGGCCATCTTCAAATTAATGATTTCCAGTATTATACAGCACAGCCCTCGCTGCAAACTGATTGTTGTTTCCAACCCAGTGGATGTCTTAACTTATGTAGCCTGGAAGTTGAGTTCTTTTCCAGAAAACCGTGTTATAGGAAGTGGCTGTAATCTGGATACTGCTCGTTTTCGTTTTCTCATTGGGCAGAAGCTTGGCATCCATTCTGAAAGCTGTAATGGATGGGTCCTGGGAGAGCATGGAGACTCAAGTGTTCCTGTGTGGAGTGGAGTGAACATTGCTGGTGTCCCTTTAAAGACTCTGAACTCTGATATAGGAACTGATAAAGATCCTGAGCAATGGGAAAATATCCACAAAGAAGTGATTGCCAGTGCCTATGAGATTATTAAAATGAAAGGTTACACTAATTGGGGGATTGGCGTGTCTGTAGCTGATTTAACAGAAAGTATTTTGAAGAATCTGAAGAGAACACATCCAGTTTCTACCATAATTAAGGGCCTCTATGGAATAGATGAAGAAGTATTCCTCAGTGTTCCTTGTGTCCTGGGAGCAAATGGTATTGCAGACCTTATAAAGATAAAGCTGACGTCTGAAGAGGAGGCCCGTCTAAAGAAGAGTGCAACAACACTTTGGGAAATTCAGAAGGACCTTAAGCTTTAAACTATCATTCTGAAATTATTGAAGAAATAGTACATACAGGATCGTATATGTTAAACTTTTGAATAAACTTGAATCCCTAAAAGATAGAAACAGGAAAGTAAGTAGAATGACTTCCCTATTTAGCATTCAGATGCTTGATGATGCTTATCTTTTTACAGTTCCAAAGTGATGTGTGAAGAGGCTGTTTTGGGTGCCCATGATGTGCCCGTACTTGCCTTGTATGTATATGCAATAGCCTTTGGTCCAGAGAAAAAAAGTAGGTTGTAATTTCCACAAGTTCTGATCTTTTCCTTAGATATATGTTAATTCTTTCACTGTGGCCGGCTTGTGCCTATGTTTATTTATACTCTTTGAAAAAGAATACTGTAACCCTGTCTGCAGCATCAAAATAAAAGTATGAACACACAGAAGTGCTTTTTGTAATGGATCCATCTCAAGGGCCTTCGTTCCCTTGGGACAGCCTAACAGCTAAGCCATTTAAAAAGACATTTTGAAATGGGAACAGCAGCTGCATGTAGGTCATGTATGTATGCAGTGAAACAGGATCATTAGGTTAAGATATGAAAGCACTGATCAGATTGTGGCCGTTACAAAATGTTTAAAGCAGTAAAATAGAAAGCTTTTAGAAAAAGGCCTAAGATGGAGACTTTGCCTCCTTCATGCTTACGTGGATGGAACTGGAAAATGTTCTTCTTAGCAGAGTATCTCAAAAATGGAAGAAAAAGTATCCAATGTACACAGCCCTATTTTGAAACTAATTTATAGCTTTCATAGGAATGTTATAACCCAATTATAGCCTTATGGGAAGGCGGGTGGGAGAGGGGAGGCGAGGGGGTGGATGCGGGGAGGGAGGGTGATTGGTGGAGTCACCTCTATGGTTTATCCTACAAGGGTACAAGTGAATCTCTCTAAAAGCAGAGTATGAATGTCTTAATAAATAAGAAAATGGCATGAAGACTACGTTAACCAGTTTGATGGGAGTATTTCAAAATGCATATGAAAACACCACACTGGACCCCGTGATTGCATTAATGTACACAGCAATGATTTAATAAAAAAAAAATCTTTAAAAAAAAAAAAAAGGCCTAACAGGTTCTATAGTTACTACCATTTATTTGGCATGAAAAAGAAACATCCCTAATTTTTTTAGTTTCTAAAAATAAAGCCTGACTGAGTGAGGATCATTTTAGAACTGCCTCTGAGAACCTAGTACATTAAATCAAGACATGTTATAAATTTGTTCTTCCTGGGCTAGGTTTTAGAAGAAGAGTGGATTCTTGGCTGTAAGGCCCTAAGGTCATTTCTGTCTCTCAGTTTATTTCATGATAACAAAACTTTAGCTTTTGAATTGTGCCTTACTGTTAATCATTGTCATGAAAATTGGCCATTTTTAATGAGTACTTTAGAAATTGTATTTCTCAAAGTTACACATTTGTTTTTTATTCCTAAGTCAATTTACTTCAGAGCAGATCCTAATCTTTATTCATGTGATGCAGTGAGGGTTTAGGATAAAGATGCTTGTTGACTATTACTTAAATGATAGTACTAGTAACTTAAAAAATGTGAAGCTGAGATTTAAAAATTCACATTAGCCTTGTGCTATTAAATATTGAATAATATGTTATATTCAAACACATTTTATCTCAGGAGCCGTTTGGCTAGCAATAGGCCTAATCAAAGTGAAAACAATCAGCATCTGTTCTCTAAACCATGCCAATCTTGCTTAGTTGAATTTTATCAAATAAACATAGAACAGTGATCCTCACCTAATGACCCTTTACCCTACTGACCAGAGCTCACATACCTGTTTTATTGATAGAAATGTTCTGATTTCCTTGGAAGTACTGTCATACCATGGGACTAATTGATGTGCTGAGCTTCCTGAAAGTGGGAAGGTTGATGGTTCAGCTGTTCCAGGTGGTTGTAAGAGCTTTTTTAAAAAGTTCAACATTCCTTTTCCCTCTTATTCAGCCCCTGAGTTTTTATTCAACTGTGTTTCAGCCAAATTTAATGTGCTTATTACAGGGCATCAGAGCAACATCTCAAGTCTATTTTATAATTGTCTTTACCACCTCTATTAATCAACTAGGATAAGCCGAGTTATGTTGCAATAAAAAATAGTCTGCCAGTCTACTGTGGGTTCAAGCAGCTGTGTAGGAAAGTGATCCTCCATGTGCTGGCTCAGCACCTCAAACTGCTATGATCTTGAGATACCACAATAGAAACACAGATTTCCATGATTACTATGGAAAGGGAAGAGTCTGAGGGAGCTGAGCCCTTATAATTAAGTGCTCAGCCTAGAAGTGACACATTTCTTTTGCTCACATTTCATTTGCCAGAACTGGTCACGTGGTTACCTAACCTCAAGGCAATAGGGAAATAAAACCCCCTGTATCCAGAAATAGATGAGTACTGGCTGTCGGCAAACATGTGTCCATCATATCATTCAAAATAAAATAGTCACCACTGCAAGAAGTATGTATTATATGCTTTTTAAGTCATTTTTAGTGAAAGCTGATACAATGGTAGAAGTTATAAGAGGTACTTTGTCTTTCCAGGATACAGAACCAAAGAGCTATGGGCATCAGTCAGACAACTGTACTTATAAGCCAAGTCCCCTGGGACAAGTTAACCTCTCTGACCTCTGGTTTCTCACATGTAAAGCAGTAGTCATAATTTCTGCCCTATAGAATCATGAAGATTCAGTAACAGCAAAATGCTTTATCCAGTGTCTGACACATAAGTGATCCCAAATGGTAGATATTATTCCTATTCAAGTAACATTTTTACAACCTAACTATACTTATTAATTTTAATTTTACAAACTATACTTATTAATCTCCTGGTATTAGTATTATGTGACCGTACTCTGTTTTTATTTTATGAAGAAGCCGAATTACCAGATTCTTGAAAATTGACATTGATGCTGTAATGTCATAGATATAGCTAAAGGCTTTTTCATCAGTAGATCCTGTAAGCTTTCATCATTCTGACCCCCAGCAGTGAGGCCAGTGATAGTCTTGCATTGCAAGTGAGGAAATAGAAGCTAAATGAGCTAGTCAATAACAAAAACATTTCAAAACTCAGAGCTTTTAATTCTGATAACGGCCTATTTATTAGAATTGATGTAGTAAGGACTTTCTGAAATGAATTGGAGACATAACCTGAGCTTTTAAGTAATTTTTCAGGATATTATATATTGGATCAAATATTTCCAAGTTGTTCTTTCCTGCCAAGACATGTATGGTACATGTGCAGCAAAGCCCATGTGCACATTCACACAGTGCACTGAGGAAGTGCACAGGCTGACGGTACAGCCTGATCTGGGTTTTGCGGGCTGTGACACTGAGCAAATCAGTTAGTTTCTTTAAGCTTCTATCACTCTATCTTTAAAAGAGGGATAACATTTGCCCCCCTTGGTCATTGTGAAGGTTTAATGAGGAACATGCCTGCGTGTAGTAAGGACTTTCTAAGTGGCATTTGTGGTTGATCTCACTCCTGCCCTACTGGCTGTATGACCCTTGAAAAGCTATCGAAGTGTGTGTGAGTAAGAGTAACATTTTTAGAGGCATAATCTCGAATCTGTTCTGATCTCTAAAAAGTCAATTATATCTAATCTTCAGAATGTCCATATTTGTGACAGATTCCGTGTTATAACACTTTTCCATTTGTCATGACACTCCATTTGAGCGCTACTGCCTTACACAGTGGTAATTTCTCATGATAGTACAACCCAGCAAGCACAACATTGGGACTTAAGGGTGAGCTTCTGGGCACAGACCGTAGGCTTATAGCACTAGCAAGTACTATTCATGCCTTAGTCTCTGTGGAGAGCACTCCCTGGAGGTGTTCAGGGCACAGGCTGTGGCGGGACATAGTGGGCCTGCTTGTGAGGGTAACCTTGTTGGCTATACCATGGAAAAATTCTCCCGGGTCAGAGGAAGAAAGAGAAGCACAGGGAAGAGATTATAGATTTAGAAAATGCTGCCAGGTAAAACTGAGTTGCTGGATGGGGGGGTTACAGGCCAGAGAGACAGTTCTTTGTTAATAGCTGTGATTGTCAGGGAATTCAGTACATTTATTTCATAACCAAATTTGCTTAACTGCATTCAACCCTTAAATCTTTTGCAAGCACATCTTTGAGTCATACTGTGTTGGCCTGTATATAGAATATAATTGGTAAAACCAGTACTTTCTCTGAACTACAATATCAGAAATTGATATAGGTGAGGGAAATGTGAAGGTTTTCATTTATTATCCATGTAATATAAATGGTACAAGCTTAAAAAGCTCCTATAGAGGCCCATTGTCTAAAGCAACTTGAAGCCCACATTTATAAGCTGTGCCCCAAAGCTTTTTCACTCCCAGGCCAAATGCCAATAGTAGTTTCCCCCAATTGTGACAACCAAAAACACCCCTCCACAGATCCAGCTGCTCCCCAGCGAAACAATGCTGCCTCTAGTTGGAAACCTCTCCTGTTGCACTAGTCATAGCATAAACTAGAGGGCCACATTAGGGTGGGGGGTGGGAAGAGAAATATCTCTGGATGTTATGTCTTCAAGATTTGTGTCTAGTTGGCATTGGGATGATCAGCACAGACCTCCCACAGACAGCAAATAGTGGATAGCCTAACGTATCTTCCAGGGACAGAATATTTAAACCATAATGATAAATAACAACAAAGTAATGCTTTTAACAGAGACATCCTCATCATTTATATGCACATGAGCTTTGTTCTTGGAATATGACACACATATTTTGACAGTGCTATAATGGTAACAGCTAATACATGGGAACACTCACCATGTATTGGGAGCAGTCTCTCAGTCCTCACATCTCTGTAAGCAGCAGTTGCTGCCTCCATTCCACATGGTGACCTCACGGCTTAGAGGGTGATCAGCTTTCCCCCATGGTGAAGCTGGGATTTGAACAGAGGTCTGTGTGATACCAGAGTCTGTGCTACGATCATTGGAGTAAATGCTTAGGATGTGTAAGTCTCAAACAAGACGTACCCCCTAAATTTGGAAACAAAGATTCAGCCTCAAATTAAAATAAATAAGTGTAAACATAAAATAAAATAAAATAAAATAAAAAGCTGGCTCTCAAAATAACTACTCTAAGAAACCACTTGCATGTTGCCAAGGAGTCCGGGGTGCTTCTCAAACCTGAACAAGGAGATCTCCCATCTTCAAGAAAGTGGGAGTGGCATGTGGATGGTGAGACAAAACTGTAATGTCGTGCTGTGGTCAACTGAAATAGTATCTTCAGAGCAGGACCATAAGGGTTAAAAAGGATGAGTCAAGGAGTGCTGTTATGAGTACTGTCTGTCTAAAGCAGTGGTTCTCAACCTTCCTAAGACTGTGACCCTTTAATACAGTTCCTGGGAGTCATGACCCAAGGTTGAGAACCACTGGTCTAAAGATTATCCAGCTCCCTTAAATTAGTATTCCTCTCCCTAATAAGGATGCACAGTTGAGGTGGCACCAGAGCCCCAGGTGAACTGTGATACTGTGTTGACACCACATGTTAAGATCCCCTGTCTACCCCCTCTGACTCTTGGGTTCCAAATCAACTTCTCTTGGTAAAACCTCTACATAGATTTTTTTTTTTACCATTGTTTGGCACATAAGAACACTGTAGTTTATCCGCCATTGCTTGATTGGTTCTTCAGTAAAACTCTTAAGTACCTTGTTTCTACCTTGTCTGGTTCTAAAATTTTAACTTTGAATGACCTAAGTGTATTCATACACAGAAATTCCATCCTCATCTGCATCTTTAATATATAGAAGCCAACAATGCCTTTTTTTCCTCTGCTAGGGAATAAATATTATTGAGGGCTGACAATTTAGGGCATCTTGCCTTCCAGATTAAGAGTAAAGTTTTGTTATTTAGATAATAGATTTATGCTTAGAAGAAGAAAATAAGGTAGTCCATTTTCCTTCAAGGTACTTAGAATATAATGTTTATTTTATATAGTTATTACTTTGCTCTGTAATTTGTGTGCAGTGAAGTATTACCTAGTCAGCAAAGATGCCATCTCTGATAGCTTTGCCTATTTTCTCCTTTTAACATTTGATGACTGTTTTTTTTTTCTTTTCTAGATGAAAGACTTTCAAAGTAAAATGCAATCAATTTTTCCAGCGATTCCCAAGAACTCCAAATCAGCTGTTGACTGGGAAGAAGCATTGAAATCTAAATGAGTATGGATAAACTCCAAAACAATTATTACAGAAGGGGTGGTGCTGGAGACCATGACAGCAAAAGGACTGGGATAGATTTCTCCTCAGGAGCTGGGTAGATTCGTGACTGAACCCATGGGATGGACAGAATTTGATATCCTCATCAGAGGCGTGGGCACATGTGTGGGCACATGTGTGCACACACGTGCATTTGTATGTGTGTGCCTGTGTGTGTTGGGGGAGAGTAAGGTTTTCCCAATGTTTAGGAGACTATTTAAAAATGTTAATTACAGATTTAACTTCCTTATGTGAAGAAGAGCCCAGAGAAAATGCTTCTGTTTATGATACTTAAATCAAATTTCAATTGAAACCCAAGTTTTGTACCTTGAAAAAAAGGTTATTGGCCTGTTTGCTGCCTATGGCAAATGTATCTTGCTCTGTAAACCTATCTTTCTCTTCTCTCCCTCAATAAATTTTGTCTTACACTTGAAAAAAAAGTTTATAGTAAAAGTATGATACAGAATCTTTATAAACAGACTCTCTAATAGCAGCAATGCCTGAAAGTATCCAATTAAGTGAGTTTCATGAGCCTTTCTTATCAGTGTGTGACCGTCAGAATTTGGAAGACTTGTTCCTGGTAGCCAGACTCCAAAGTAAGGCTAACAGTTAAGTCTGCAGGGCAGGAAATGGGTGTGGCCCTGTGATCCCAGTTGCAGTCTTTGGCTCACAACTGGTACAGGCGTGCGATTTATTTACCTCATAGCCTCAAGTGAAGGGCCCTATAAATTCTTAGGACAAAAAGCCAGTAATGATTATGATATTGTCAAAAGGTATAGTTGGACTAAAATAATTATGATGATATCAAGGGTATAAAATATACTTTTCTCAGAAGTTGGTTTGGATCCCTGAACACTGACTAATACAGTTTTATCTCAGTTGTCAAAGTAAAAACAGCCCAGTTCACCTATATTCCACCTAAGTACTGAGTCTCAATAGAAAGTATTTGGTCCCACCTCCCTAATGAAGCTAATAAGATAAATTCTTACATATATACCCAACTCTCCTATTCTCCATGACCTCTTGCAGAAAACAGTTGGAGAATAATGTCTACATGCTCAGGTGGCGCCTGTGGCTCAAAGGAGTAGGGTGCTGGCCCCATATACCAGAGGTGGCGGGTTCAAACCCAGCCCCGGCCAAAAAAATAAAAATAAATGTCTACATGCAGTTATTTTTACTTGGAGATGAAAATTTTTAAAGAAGAAAAATACTTTAACATGTTAATATGTCCAGAGAAATAACCTCTAGTTGAATCTCAGCCATGCAATTTCTTTATAAATGCTGAGGCTCTAATTAGTCAGCAATCAAGTTCAATAAAGTACATTTGAAATTTCTATTATACAGAAACCTTTTATTCTGAGGCAAATTTTTAAATGAAATGTCAAGTACATAATGTAACATTTTTCTTTAGAACATGTTACCCTGTTGAAATTGCAGCATTGTTAATTAAACAGATGTAACAGTGTCTGAGATTTATATGTAACCTGTTAAAAATCCAAGACTAAAAGGAAAGAATTGTGAAATTTATCAGCATATGTCGAGTAGGAAAAAACCTCTTTACTAATCTTTCATTTCTAACTAAATCTCCTCTAAGAAAAGATATTGATGGCTGAGTGTGATGGCTCATAGCTGTAACCTCAGTACTTTGGGAGACCGAGGCAGGAGGATCACTTGAGGCCAAGAGTTTGAGACCAGCCTGAGCAATAAACTGAAAAATAGAAAAATTAGCTGAGTATGGTGGCCAGCACCTGTAGTCTCAGCTACTTGGGAGGCTGAGGCTTGAGCCCAGGAGTTTGAGATTGCTGTGTGCTAGGCTGAGGGGAAGCTGAAAGGAACAGAATCCCTAAGAGACGCACTGAGCATAAGCCCTGGCTGCATTTTGAAAGCAAAAATTAGGTAACAATAATGAGAATTTTAAAAGAAAATAAGCAGCATGGCTTATTGGTGTTCTCCACAGTCAGAACTCAGAAATCAGAAGATTTAGTCATTTGTCTATTCCGTTTATACCGGAGGCATATTGTTAAATTGGTTAATGGAAAGGAAAAATGTTTAACAGATAATGTTATTCTTTATGTGAAGTACCATCTGTGTATTGAGTTCTGAATGTCCCTGGATATGGAAGAGAGGAAATGTTACGGAATTTCAAGTTCTCCTTCTTTGCTGCCTGTATCTTGGGTAGGGTATGACAAACATAATCACATTTATCTCCTGAAGCATAAAGAGTTTTAATCACCCTATTAACCAGGATGACATTTTTCACAGACTTAAAAAGGAATAGAACAGACATTATCTCCCCATAAGCAATCCATTTCATGGCGGCTGAACACCAGAAATGCTTTAAAGGATGGATAACACCAGCCATTTCCATTTCCTGTTTAAGCCAACTTAGGAGGCTTTGAGTAAGGATGTTGCTTCCACTGGGTGAGTATTAAGCTTCGCACTTAGAATCTCAGTGCCCAAAAGAGCTCTTAGAGAAAGCAGTAGAGAGAAAACATCATGGGCAGAGGCTTCCAAGACCTCAGGATTCATTCAGGAAAAACTATGCATCCTGGTAAGTTGTGCTGCCCTATACAAAGGAATTCATGGGCTCCTGTTATCTTCAGAGCCAAGAATACGTGGTTTCAGAACAACCTGAGAATGGAGAATCGGGAATGGAAACTGCCCCCACAAAATGCCTAGAGGCCTATTCCTAGAAGGAGCACAGGTTCCAGGGAAACACACGGGCAGCTGCCAGGCCCAGCAGAGCCAGAGGGGGCCGTGCTGACCCACTACCGCTACCCTTAGTGGAGCTCACTGACACAGGCCATTGTTGAAAACATTTTTCTTAGTCCGTTTAAATGTGACACCTAAGCATCTCACCTATCATACATTTTGTTTAGTTTCATGGACAGTGTGGGACTAAACTTGCAAATTAATCATTGCAACCTAAGGGGGAAATGGAAGAAAGGAAGGGAGCGGGGAGCCCTTGGGGACAAAAGTAATTAAAATCTATTGAATTTAGCTGTTTCACTTGGGGCAAAATTTAATCTCTCCTAGGTTTGGTTCAGGGAGAATGTTGTATATCTTCACCTCATTTTCATGTGTCATATTTAAAACAAATAGTTAAGTACAAATGAAAACCAGCCAGATAAAATATAAAGGCATTTTGTCAAATGGTTACATTTTCTGTGAAAATTAGCAAAACACTTATTTTCATAGTATTTGATCATGTTCAAATGAGGTGACTCCAGCAAGAGTCATTCAGGTCTATCAAGTATTTGGGTCTCTGTTGGTGTTCTTGGGATTTGGGATCTGAGGCTGCAATTTAGTGAGCAGAAAAGAGGAAAACAAGCCTCTCGCTTGAATCTCTAAAAATGGGTAAGACTGTTAGCAAATCCTGTCTGATGGAAGATAACTCATTTTTGGAGGACATTAGAATCACAGTTACCAAAAAGCACATCTAGTTTCAACTTTCCAGCCCAAGGATTAGCCAGGTGATTTAGGACCTTAATTTATATTTCTTACATAAGCTGCATCAGATAATGTTTGCCTCATTACTATTTGATGAGGAATGATCACTTAAAGCAATAGTTAAATAAAAAGTAGGTCGACGTGTACAAATGTACACCAAGACATAAGGCCATTCTTTTCTTTTTTTTTTTTTCTGAGACAGCCTCAAGCTGTCGTCCTGGGTATAGTGCATAAGGCCGTTCTTAATGCACTCTCCTGAGAAGGTAACTCAAGCAAACTGAGAAAGCTTGGCACGTTCACACCTCTTACCTGCTCCCAACAGTGGCACTCCACAGGACACTTCCAGGTGATGCCTGAAACTCAAGGCCTCATCTGGCTCTCCAGCATACCTGCACTGCCTTCAAAGAACAAGGTGATGATGAAAATATTTCAAATGGTATATAAAACCAGCACATTGTACCCTATGATTGCATTAATACACATAACTATGATTTAATAAAAAAAAAAAAAAGGAAGTTGACAAAGCCGACTTTATAAATGAAAGCTTAAATTTGATAGTCCTTACAATGTTGTGCAAACCTCACGGTTTGCCCCATTGCTCTGCCTACCTGGGTGATGGGAATGTGTTTATTTGTATTTTATTGCTTCTGGTTTTCCTCTCCACCTGCCCTGTTGCAGGGGCTGAATCCCTGTCTCCTACTCTGAGCAGCCCAAATGCAGACCTCATCTGGGGCCTGGGGCAGGGTCACCAGCTGTGTGTGGGTCCTGCAGCCATGGCCTATCCCGCATCCTTCCTTCTCCCTCAGTCCATTGCAGCCAAAGCTGCTCAGAGATCCTTCCTGCAGTTAGGAGACAGGTTACGAAGCTAAGAAAATTCTAGTGTAATAATCGCATGAAAGCTAAACTAAGACCTCTTGTCAAAAGATAAGAATGATTGAGAAAACCTTTGCTCTCAGCGTGCTCCTGGGCCAGCTCTGCTTCTCTTTTCAAAGATTTTTATAAAAATGATTGTAGTAAAATATCTGTAGAAGCAGCACACTGTCAAGTCTCCCGACTCCCTGTTTCAGAGGGAGGCTCTTTTGTGCAGTGGCTGATGAGGGAGGCTCAGCCCCGCAGTGGCAAATGTGCGTGGGAGTGCCTCGGGTCTCTCCAGAGTTGGGGGTAAAATGGCACGTCAACCTGCCAAGATCTGACTCTGTTCAGTGAGTCTTTCCAAATTTCTCTCACAGACAAAGATGTTCTCAGGAAGGTGTCAAAATTTCAGGTGTCTGAGTTGGGGTGGAATCCAGATACCCACAGTAAAAACAGATCCCATGTTAACTTTAACTTCTCAATATGCCAAATATTTAGAGCAGAGAGTGAGGGTGAGGATGAAAGACATAGGGTTAGTCCAGATGCAGCACTCCCACCTGTACTCCCAGCACTTTGGGCAGCAAGGTAGAGGATTGCAGAGACTGGGCATTTGAGACCCTCCTGGGCAGCATAGCAAGACTTGTCTCTGAAAAATAAGGAAGAATAGCCAGGCGTGGTGGCACATGCCTGTAGCCCTAGCTTCTGGGGAGACTGAGGCAGGAGGACTGCTTGACCCTAGGAATTCAAGGCTGCAATGAGCTATGATCACACCATTACACTCTAGCCTGGGTGATGGAGTAAGTCCCTGTCTCAACAAATAAATAACACAGGTTTAGATGAGACCTCAGAGAAACAGACATCCTGTCACAGTCCTGACAGGGAAGAGGGCATTCATCCTTGATCATTTCTTCAGGTTCAGGACCAAGCCCGGCATAAGCCCTTAGGAAACACAGGGAGAGAGGGAGGGAGGAAAGAAAGGCGAGGACAGGAAAGGGGGGCAGGCAGGATTCCTCACTGGCAGGAGGACCCCAGTGTCCCAGTGACTGTGTGGGGACAGGCAGGTCCTGGTGAAACTGACACTCGCCTTACCACCTATGCTGACCACATTGACCCCAACCCCAAAGCTCAAGAAAATGAAAATCACACCAAAATGATGAAAAGTTAGTTTTTAAGGCGAGTCCCAGGCTTTTGTAGCCACAGGCTGCAAGGGTGGGGTTTTCTGACCCTCAGCCCTATGGCCAGATAGTTTAAAAAATAAAAATCACCTGGCAAATTCCTGATGCATTCACCAATATAGTTCAATCTGTGCAAACAATCCTACTCAGCACGGCCTTGTTCTGATCAGGGAGAAGGTGGAGTCTTGCTGCATAGGACCAGACAGAGCCTTGCTCTGGCGAGAGGGGCACAGAGGGGGGTGGTATCCTCCCAGAGAGCAGAAAACCTCAAAACTCCCCACACTTCATTTCCAAAACCTGTCTTCCTATCTGTGGAATCAGCAGTGTCACCTTGAACTCCTTCCTCATCTCTGCGGTGAAGAGTCTTAGTTTGTAGCCAGAGAAGCTAAGTGGAAGCCCCACTGAGGGTACCTAGGGTTAGGCAGGCACACAAGAATACCTCAGGCCAGGTCTCTCCGTCACAGAGTTATTCATCAAAGAAATTAGACAGAAACCAACATACCCTCTGCTTCCCAGTGAACCTAATATGCCCTGAAAAGTTCAATAATTCCACCTAATCTGCCCAATTTGTGCCTTTGATGCAAGCTTCAGAATTATATCTTATTTGTCACTGGGCACTAAATCATTCTGGGCTGAGTGGCATCACACACTAATTACTTAGCCCGACAAGCCTGGGGGCAGCTGGTTTCCCAGAGCTACGCCTACCTGCAGGCAGCAGGAGTCTGGGCTGCCAGGTTAATATCATCCCTTCCAGTACCAATGTGTGATGCCACACTCCGTGCCTGGGCTTCATGTCCTGAAATTAAAAACAGCTCTCTCGTATACAAGACACACCAAGCATCCTATTGGCCCTGGGCCATCCCAACCGGATGCAATGACTTTATTCTGGGAGGCTCCAAACTCCTTCCTACCTCAGCTACTCATAGTCACACTGGGTACCCCAGGAGATGCCACCCCCAGGGGGCCCAGTGATGCACTGCTTAGTGGTAACATCCAGCGCTGGTCAGCATCGGGCAGGCCAGAGGGAGGCAGCTCCTCCAAGATAGCAATGTCTCCAGGAAGGACAGGGAGCAATCCAGGAGCTGAGTCTAGGTCCTCAGGAAGCATGGTGCTCTGAGCAACTGTCCCACAAACACTCCTAAATTTGTGTGGTGGCTTCCTGTGCATGTGGTGACAGTCACAGCCCTCCACTGCAGCAGCAGTGCTGTGGCTGGAGTTCCCTGAGCTGCCACCCCCTCCTCTCGTCTTTGGTTCCTTGGTTGCCAGAAGGCCATAGCACACCTCCCTCTAGACCTCAGCCTCTGGGCTCCACCGGATTTCTCCATCTCTCCCCTGTCTGGCAGCTCCTTCTCCTGATGCACAGAGTTCACATCAATGCAACTGTGGGTTTGATTCTATTCATAGGAAAAGGGATGTCCATGCTCCCCCTTACTGCAGCCAGCAGAATGTCCTCCCCACCTCCAGCCGGAAGGTCAGGCAGGGAGCTCGCAGGCCTTGGGCTTTTGATGACTTTTCATGTTTCTCCAGGTGTCCTGCACTCCTGCTTTCAGAACCTTCCAGAACTTTAGGTGGGTCCTGCCCCAGGCCCAGCCCCAGCTCTCCCAGAGGAGATTCAGAGGCAAAAGCACAGCACCCTGGTAGGTTAACTCAGCCTTGAATTTTTCCCCTCCTCTTTCATAACCAGGATGTGCTGAATAGTGATTCAGCAATGCAACGTGTCCAGTTAGATCTTGTTAACTTTTCTTATGCCATGCCAGCAACCTGCCATCCACATCGCTCCTTTCAGAAAAATGGTTGGTTTGTTCCCAACAGACAGCAGCTCTTCAGAGCCTTGTGCTCTGGGGTCCCAGGTGGCCCATGCACCGTCCAGCACCCTTCCTCAGCCAGAAGGGTCCTCCCTGGGCATGGGTGGTCATTCCCCAAACCTCATCCATTTCACAACAGTTATGAACAGCCCGCTCTGCCCTGCTGTGTGCATCTGTCCTGCTGCCGACACTCCCCAATAGGACAATCCTGCTGTTATAAACCTTTGGAAAGTTCTTCACTGTCACTCAGGGCCAGGTGACCAGGCAGCTCTCCCTGAGGGGGGGTTTGCAGGGCCGCTGACAGTGCAGGAAGCGGCTGTTCTGTCCAGCCCCCTAGTTGTGATGGTTAAGGTTAGGTGTCAGTGTGATTGGATTAAGGGATACCTAGAGAACAGATAAGCTGCTATCAAAGGCTGTGTCTGTGAGGGTATATCCAGGGAACTCTGGCACATGAGTCTGAGAACCCTCCACATGGGTAGGCACCATCCTATCTGTGGAGCCTGGACAGAACAAAAATGGAGGAAAGGCGAATTGGACCTGAGATGATTCTTCTGCCCCCAGGCATCAGAACTCTAGGCCCTCCAGCCCTGGGAGTGAGGACTCATGGGCCCCTGGACCTTAAGACTAGGACTGAGCCACGCTATGGCTTGCAGGGTCCCCTGCCTGCATACGGCTTGTCTGGGGCTTTTCAGCCTCGGTGGCTATATGAGCCAATCCCCTAATCATTCCTCTTGAGCATCTGCGGACGTATCCTGCAGGTTCTGCCTCTCTGGGGAATCCTGCCCGGTCCACAACCGTGGCCTCCAGCCAGGGCTCCTGCCACCCAAAAGCGTACAGCCCGAGTGACTTTGGGAAAATGACCCCACAAAGGCCCACTGTCTTCATCTCTAAAATGAGCATAAGAATTCCCACATCACCATATTACTGGGAGGATCACAGGAGACAAGGAAAGAAGCACCCAGCTCATGATGAGACCCCAGCCGCACTGTTGGATTGGGTGCCAGCCAGAGGCTCCTTCCCACGGCACACTAGTCACCTCAACAGGGCAGCAGCCGCCCTGTGCTTGGGCCTCCACACCTTGCTCACCCTTTACCCTTCACCCGGCAGGTGGGAGCCCCCTCAGCTCTGGACTTCAGAGGCCACACCTGCTGGTGAGCTGGGCATCGTAGACAGCTCCCACTTCCACTCCAGGGCACACCTGAGCTCTCAGGGACCACAGGACATCTAAGGGGAAACGAGAAGGCTCAGGTGCACCTATGTTGGGGTGAACAGGAACCATGGATTCACGCTGCACTTCCTTTATTTGCCTAGGCTCCTGGTTATCAAACCTCAGCCCCAATCAGGGAGCTAGTTAAAACACAGATTCCTGGGCCAGCCCAGAGCTTCCGGTTGAGTCCGTGGGGGTGGGAGGGTGGGCTAGGACTGAGAATTTGGATTTACCACAAATTTCCCTGGGGATTCTGATGCTCCTGCTTCAAGGGCCATAGTCTGAGAAGCACTGTGGGTCTGACAACGGTACTTCTAAGATAACACGTCCCAAGAACGCATCTTTGCTAACAGTTGACTTGCTGCCACAAAGAGCCAGCGCGGGCTTCTGTGAGCAGCTGCAGTAACACGACCCTGACTCTCACACATCTGCAGCAACTGCACTCACTGGACTGAACAAGACATCGGTCACCCCCCCACCCCAGGCTGCCCCTTCTCTCATCGGACTCACTCTCCCAGCAGCTTGGCGGAAGCCCTACCTTCCCCCAGTGAGCACTCATCTACTCTCTGCCCTTGTAGGACACCTGGGAGTTGGGCATAAGCAAAGGGACACAACAACGTGCGACCCTAGACCACTTTAGGGGGCCGTGCAGATACACAGCAGCACTTAGTGAGAGGCCCCGGGACTCCGTGCCTGATTGTTTACTATGTCACTGGAGAGGCAGACAAGGTCACACTAAAGGTTAGCTAACCAGGACTCCAGTGTAGTTGATGGCTGGGGTGGGGTGGGGAAACAAGTGTGGATAAGAGAGGATGATCTGGAGGAGTTTGGAGAGGAAGGGGCGTTTGCAGGTGGGGGAGATGGTGTGAGGCAGAGGGGAGCACGGGAAGCTGGTGCCAGGACCCAGGCCTGCTGGAAGCACAGTGAGCCTGAGACCAGGCAAGCACAGTGGTGGGATGAGTCGAAAAGAGAGGGGGAGATGCATCAGAAAGTGCTTAGGGTCAGTTTAGAGAAGGCCTTGACTAGGGACTAAGAGGTTTGATGTTCGCATATAAGCAATGGGAATATGAAGTTCGTAAAGTTTTCTGAGCTGGGGCCATATGAGACAGTTATTTTCTTTCAAAGTGCTCATTCATTCGAAGCAGTTATTAAGTGCCTGGTCGGTGCTACATGTCAACAATTTGACAATCCCTCCTGTGATAACTCTCAGTTTACTGAGGGGGACAAGGGAGGCTACTGTGACTGTAGCACAGACAGGAGAAGAGGTGCCACCCCAGATGGCCAGCAAAAGGTGGCAGAGCCCAAGCCAGGATGACCAGAGACACTTGCTGTGGCCTCCTCAAGGGCTGGGAACAGGAAGGGTGTGTGCTGTAAACTGCACTTCAATAGATCTTATTGGTGTGAACTTTTCTGGTTTTAAAAGAAAGAAAATGAGAGTGAATGGCAGAGCTGTACTGAGCGGGCCCCTGTGCCATCCTGATGTCTATTTGAGTGGAAGGGTAGCTGTGGCTGTGACACCTCACAGCCTGAGAGGGTGCGGGCCAGGCCACATATGCTTCCTGTCATATCATTAGAGAAGTTAGGAATCAGCTCAGGTTCTAGGGAAGGGGGACCTGGTCCCACACCACTCAAGGTGCCTGGAATGACTCCTGGCCACTGAGCACCGGAGGGAGGGGCCTGTCAAGGGTCTGAGCCTGCACTCTGGGTCCCGCTGGGAAGGAGAACTAGACAAGATCTATTTAGAGAAGAACAGTCACTGATCCTAATGACAATAATAAAATGCTTTGTAGCATTTACTGTACAGAACTGTTCTAGAGACTTCATGTATATTTACTCATTTAATCCTGACACTGCCTCATGGATGTGGTTATTATTCTCATTGTACAGAGAAGAAAGTGGAGGCCTGGAGAAAGACTAAGGGACTTTCCCAAGGTCACACAGCTGGAATTCCAACCAGGTGAAATACTCATCTGAGGGCACACATCTAATACATGACACAGCTTGGATGCAAACTCAAGTCCCACCTCCAAAGCCCCACATGCCCTGTCTGCCAAGGCAGCGGCATAGAAAGGAAACCCCTGTCAAGCCTGAAATGCAGCTTCAAGCCTGGGGCAAGAGCAGAATGGAGGCCCAGGGACCAAATGCCTACCTAAAGTTATATACGATAGTTTTAAACCAAGCTAAGAAGTTGCAGGGATGGGGGTGGGGTAGAATGTGCTTCATCTCCTTCCTTGACAAATACAGCTCTACCAAGGCCAGGCTCAGACCTGAAACTCTCGGTGTGCTCAGAGACCCACCAGGACACAGCAGTGGGGAGAGCCAGATCCTGACCCAGGGCTCAAGCATTCCTCTCCCTCAGCCCCACTCCACTCTACATGGAAGGGCCTTGCTCATACCCACCAAGAGTTTGGACATTCAGCCATTCTTTTCCTGTCCCCACCCTCTCTGGACACTTTATACTTCATTCATCCAAGTGCCCCCTAAGCCTTCTAGCTACCCTGGTCCCTTGCCCTGCTCTGGGGCATCTGGTCCCACTCCAAAGCCCAGGCCTGCTGCAGGCAGGGAGAGCTGACCTCTCCCATCACCTTCCTCAGAGGCCCGTGAAGAAGTCACCAAATAAACACAGTGCCAGGGGCCTGCTGATATCCCTTAAAGAACTAATAATACACTGCTTACAATTTGCTTTACTCAGACAATGAAATGAATGCCAGTCTGCATGTTCCCATCTTTGCTTTAGCTACCAGAAAGCTCGGAACTAAATTTAATCTTGAGCCATGGTAATTTTATCACTTTCTATGTTCCCTCCTTCTTCTGCATGAGTTTTCAATTTTCTGTTCCTATTTTAGCAACTTATTGTGCACATGTCTTTTATTGGAAGCTGCCTCCAATCCTTTTTAGAAGCTGACAGGGTATAAATTATAAATAAAAATAAATACTGCTGAAATCTTCCCATTGTAGCTTTCTTATTTCAGGAGGTATCTGAAATCCTGAGTTAGCATTTGTGATAAATTCAACACAAAACATCTTGTGTACCAACACGATTTTTAGTTTTTGCTTCTGTGAAAGATCCTGGGTCACTGTGATCCTGAGCCCACAAATGAAAACTTTGTGAGGGCAGTTTGTAAACACCCCAAGCAGTGGCTGTTTGCAATACCCCACTTTTGTCTTAAACAAGCATTGTTTAAAATTTGGGGATTATTCTTAGCTAGCTGGAAATAGCTGGAGTGGGAGGCTAGAAATGCAGAGTCACTTCTGATTGGAGAAAAACAGTCTTGGGGAATTTGTACATTGATAAAGAGATGTGGGTGTCATTTTTTTTTTCTGCCATGAGAGGGACCAGAGGAAAGATGGACATCCTGGCTGGCTGCAGAGCAGGAGAAGTAAATTTAGGCTCCCTTTTCATGGCTTACCTCTGAAGGGGATTCCACTTTGGAATGAGCAGAGACCCCTAAGCTTCCCAGTGTCAAAACAAAGGAACTTTCTTACCTTAAGGCTGGAAAAAAGGAATATATCAGAGAGCCCAACAGACACCTTTGTTTCAGGCCTTGGCTTTCTGAAGTCTTATTCTATGAGATTACATACTGTACTAATTAATGCTATCAGTATTTAGCAGTTGTAGTAGGGAACTCTATTTTGTTCAAAAGAAGCCATGAATTCACACCACAACTCTGTCCGTTAGTCCCCAAGGCAGCCCCTGTAGCCTTCAGAAGGTGCTACAGGTCATTTGTGAGTTTGGTTCTGACCCTCTCACCTCAGCTGTCTCTCCACATCAGGTGGGCTCTGCTCCTGACCTGCTAGTCCCCAGGTCTCTTTTCTGTCCCCACCCTCTCTGGACACTTTAGGCTTCATTCTGGCAATGATCCTGGCTATTCACCATGGCTGTGTCTCCTGGTTCTGTGGGAGCCCAGGCACCTCCAGGGGGTCCAGATTTTCCACATCTTCTGAACCATACAAGCAAAGCACTTGTCAATTATAGAGGCAACAAGTCCTAAAATTGCAAGTCACATTTTCAGAGGGACAGCCCACTCAACGAGTCTATGAAACTAGATTTACAAAATGATAAAAGTCACAGCTCCAGAAAAATGGCCGTGTAGCATTATTTTCAATGTGAACAGTGTCATCCAAATCATTTCTGTCTACAGGAGTATCTTTCTACATGTAGTTACACTGGGATTTTGCATGATTTTTAAATCCATCTTTATCCTCTTCTGTACTATCTCATTTTTACCCCAATGAGCATGGCTTACTTTTCCACTAGCAAAAGTGGAGGGCTTGCCAGTACATGGAATGATCTAAAATCCCAAGCAGTCCCCCCTCTCCTTGAAGTGGTAGAAATGCTCCAGATTCTCCTTGCTGAGTCCCCAGGTCAGGCTGCTGGCCCTGCCCAGGGCCAAGACCTTCAGCCTTCCTCTACCTCTGGAGCGAAGCCTGGAGTTCCCTTATGGACTTTTCATGACCACCCAGAACATGCCTGTCCCCACAAAAGATATATTAAAGTCCTAACTCTTGGTGCCTATGACTGTGACCTTCTTTGGAAATGGGGTCTATGCGGATGTTACCAAGTTAAAATGAAGTTATATCTAATCAGAGTGGGCGGGCTCTACTCCAACACAACTGCCATCCTTATAAAAGAAGATACACAGGCACACAGCGCTAGGTGAGCAGAGGTGGAGCCGGGAGTGATGCCCCCACAAGCCAAGGAAAGCTTGGACCGGCAGCACTCCAAGCCAAGAGGAAGCTTGGCAACGCGCTACCCTAGAGTCTTCAGGAACAGCAGGGCCCTGCGGACACCTCCATTCTGGACTTCCTGCCCCAGGAGAAGGGAGGAATAGACACCTGCTGCTTTGTGTCTCCCAGTCCCGTGCGAGGCCGCCCCACACCCCACGGCCGGCCCTCCGCACTCCCGCCCCCGCCCCCACCGCTCCTGAGCGCGCGGCTGCTGTGCCGGCCCGGGAGGGGCGCAGTCTACGGGGGCAAACGTTCGCCCCACTCGCGGAGCCTGTGGGCTGCTGGGTGACGCCTCCGACGCCCACGAGGTCCTTAACCTCCAAGCTGAACCCAGACTCCTACCGTTTCCCACTCGCGCGGCGTCCCGACGCTCGCGCTCTGGAGAACTCCGCGTGCCCCGCCTGAGAAGGCGCCGCTGTCTCTCGGGCTGCGCCCAGCAGAGGGAGTCCGGGCCACGTTCCGCGGCCGTGGGTGTGGCCGCCCGCGCGGGGCAGGGGCGGGGCGCGCTGTGGGTGTGGCCGTCTGCGCGCGGGGGCTGGGGGGGTCAGGGGCGGGGCCACGGCCGTGGGTGTGGCCGTCCGCCTAGGGCTGTGGTGTCCGCGCGGGGCGGGGCCGTCCACGCGGGGAGCCGACTTGGGGCGCCGTCGGAGCCCCATCCCTAGAGTCCCCACGGTGGCCTCCTAGCGCGGAGCAGCCGTCTGCCCTCCGAGAAGAGAGAGTGCCCGAGGACAACCCTCTTTGGGAGACTTTAGCTGCGCTTTGCTCTTTTGTGCTCGCTCTGGTTCCTCAGAACCAAGGCCGCTCAAGACTCCCAGCCATTCCCAAGCAACACGTCTTGACTGCCCCCAAAACAAGCCACGTGCAACCTCTGCCCCACTCACAAATCCTAAAAGTGTGGTTACGAATCACGTGGTCCCTGTGTCACCTGCCCCGGCCAGGCCGCCTTTGGCCTCTGGAACGACTCCCCCCCCACGCGCTACCCCAGGCGCAGAGGCTGCAGGGTCCCGACAAGACTCTGATGGAGTGCAGGATCTATCCTCGCTGGACATAGCCCTACAGGCTACTGTCCCTCTTCCTGGGCCGTCAGACCCGGGGCACGGTGAGTCTCCCAACTGGGGTTGCTCTTGTGGTGCCCCCACCGAGCTCCGCGGAGAGCCCGGCCCTTCCCTGGACCGCAGCCGGCACCGCCGCAGAACTCCTCACTTAACACACTTGTCGCCCTCTGCCGGCTCTGGAATGCTAGGTGCTGAGGGGCCCCTTCCTCGTGGTGAGTGCCAAGGGCATGGCTTTCCTACTGTCTGTTCGTGATTGTAGTGGGTTTCTGGCAATTTGGCTTTTCCAAATTGCATGACTTTTCCTAAGTGTCTACTTTTGTTACTTTTTCTAATAACTTCTTCTTTCTTGTTACAAATAACTACATGTTCAATGTAGAGAAATGAGAGAACATAAAATAAGCAAATGAATGAGAAAAGTCATCAGAGAGCTTCCATCAATAGCCATAGTTACATTTTGGTATATCTACTGCCAGATTTTTTCCCTGTGTGTGTGGTCATGTATATCATTTTTCCCAAATGGATGTCACTCCCTCCCACCTTCCTCTGCAACTGGCTTTTCCACTGAGGGCAAAGGGCTCCCTGTGAGTGTCTTGGGGCCCCGTGCGCACCTGTCACCTCCCTCACCTTGGTTGGTGAGGTCTCCCTGGCTGCAGCTCTCAAGGCTCTAGTTTGTCACTTTAAAGAGCCCTTTGAAAAAAGAAAAACCCCATTTCTCTCTCTCTTCCCCAGTCCCCGCTGGATTCATTTTGTGTGACTTTAAATGAGAAATACAACTAAATCTATATTGATGCATAAAGGAATATCACCCCCTTTCTGTATCTGAGGCAAGAAGGATGAGCCTCCAGCTCAGCTGTTCTCAATGACAGGGTGCAGGGCTGAGAGGGAAGAGGGCACAATTCTGTCTCCCCACCTCTGGAACATTTGATAATACCTGGAGACACTTTTGATTGTCACAACTGGAAGAGTGCTACTGGCCCCTGCGAGGCACAGGGCAGGGCCCCACAAAAAAGGGATTTGCCACCCAAAATGTTAGCAGCGCCCACATTGAGAAATCCTGCTCCAGACTGTCCTCCATGGCCTCCCTCAGGGCCCTAGAGCCCTGAAGATGTGGTCAAATTGGAGCCTTGGCTGGTCACTCCTAGGCCATGTCCATTTGTCCAGGCCATGAAAGAGCTGGTGAGAGAGAAGGGCAAGAGGCTGCAATGTAAGTCTGCTGAAATGAAAGGCCTGTGTAACGGGGCGAAGGGGCCTGAAGGGAGGAGAATAATTCTGTAGCTGACTCCCTGCTTAATTGTGTTCCATTGTAGGTGGTTTAACAATTAAGTTCAAGAACTCATCCTAGAAAAAGTGCTACATACCTCATTGCTGAATATTCCTATGGGCACCTGTGACATACTTCCCTTGGGAAGCTCTGCACCGATGCCAATACCCAGTCCACTCTTCAAAGTAATTTTGGAACTCTTTCTCTGCAATGACCATCAGAGCTGTCATTGTGAGGCACACAAAAACGTGCAACAACAATAATGAATACCAGTCAGCAAGACATCACCACATGTCACATGAACCAGCTGTGAGACACTGATATGCCAGTGTTGTAAAATCTTACCAAGTTGTTTGTACAGTGCTGTCAAAGTAAGT
This sequence comes from Otolemur garnettii, assembly GCF_000181295.1. Lineage (NCBI taxonomy): Eukaryota > Metazoa > Chordata > Mammalia > Primates > Galagidae > Otolemur > Otolemur garnettii. The sequence continues at coordinate 63,866 of NW_003852521.1, forward strand.
GCACAGTGGCAAGTTTGTGAACTTAATCATCAGACTTTGTACAATGACAGCTCTAATGGTCATTCCAGAAAAAGAGCTCCAAAATTGCTATGAAGGATGGACTAGACACTGGTATTGGTGCATAGCTTTCCAAGGGGAGGGCTTTGCATGTGACTACAGTGATATTCAGCAATGAGGTATGTAGCACTTTTTCAAGGCAGTGTTTGAGAACTTAATTGTCAGACCTCATCTGTGTATTTGGGTTGTTTCCTAAAGTATTGGGGGTGGGGTAAGATGTATCTTATTAGGAGTCTTCTTTCAAGGGGATTCAGGACTCTATACACTTCAACCCTTTGACTCCAGAATCCCAGATTGTTAGAGCTCAAAGGAACCTGAGACTCAGTCTTCTCCAACCATCTCATTTTCCAAGTGGGAGCCCACATGGAGGTTTATACCCACGGCTTCAATGTCTCAGTGTCTTGCTGGCCCCCACTGATGCTTGGAGCACTTTCATACACATTAACTGTAAAACTCTCAAGCCTGGGAAGGAAGCAGTGCTCACCCCTCCACGGGTGAAGGTACCAAGGCGCTCAGACTCCAGATAACTCACCTGAGCCATATTGAGAGCAGGCAGCAGCAAAGAGGGTGAATCCCACCCCCAGGGCTCCTCTCACCCTAAGGCCAGACCCAGATACTAGTTCTCAGGCTCAGCTGCCCATCAGAGTCATTTGGGAATTTTAAAAATTATGATTCTGGAGAGTCAGATTTAACTGGTCTGGGTGCATTCTGGCTGTTTCAGACACTCCCCAGGAGAATCTAATTACAGAGCAAATTAGAGCCCTCTGGCCACTTCCTCCTCCCCACCCAAGACACCCCTTTTAACCAGATCATGGATGTGCTGTGAGCCAGGGAAGAGTCTATTTCAAGAAATTTTGAAATCTTTGACTATCTTCTTGGAAACGAGCCCATATTTTTTTAATGAAGTACTGTTAGGGTTGGCTTCAAATGTGCTTTCTTTCAATCTGAATATTGGGGTTTCCTAACCTGTGTCGTCTGGCTGTGCGTTCCTCCCTGAGTGATTGGAGAGTTGAAATATAAGCTTAAAATATATCTGAGGCCATGCACAGGCCAAAGGGGTTGCCCAAAAATCCAGGATCTGTGGGCTCTGTGAGCCAGTCTGGAAGCCACTTCCCCAGGCATCAGGGCTTAAGGCAGCACGTCTACCAGGGATATTTGCATTTTAAGCAGAAACTCTGGAAAGTGATTAACAACACATCAGAAGGTGACAATTGAGGCACTGAAGTTGAAGGAAGTGACTAGCTGGCTGTGGGCTGGCCCACCCCAACCCTGAGCTCCACTGCCCCTCTCTTCATGTCTGCCTGTCCGTCCCTAATAAACTGAGTCCCAAATCTAACACAAGAGAACCAACGTTACATGAAACTGTCAGCAGCCTATTCCTCTCCTGAGTCGGATGTGTCACCTGTGTTTTGGTCTAACTTGTGGTAATAAGAGCACTTGGAACCTTGCAGAGCAATTGACCACCTGCGTTTGCTCATTGGCACTTCAGGGAATCCAGAGGCTCAGCATGGGAGGTGGGTGACAGGTCCCAGGCTTCAGGGTCCCTCTTGGGCCACCTCAGCTGCCCCCCTCAGCTGCTGGCCTCTTTACCCAGGGCTTTGGTCTTGTCTAAACCAGGTATAGCTCATGTCAATATTCTGCGCTGCTGCTGACTATGTCCAAGTGCTCCATGCACATGGCCCCTCTGTCCCTGGGCAGGGACTTCTCGCCAGCCTGCCTTGAGGGCCTGGGCTCCCCTGCCTACTGCCTTGATAGGGGTCAGCCCATTCATGGTTTGGCCTCCTTGTTCCAACTGTTTCATCCTTCACTGAGGCTCAGTAATGTTTCTTTAACCTCAGAACTTCCTATTTGCTGCATAAGTCTCCAAATTTCATATCTCTGGGACAATCATATTATAACACTATTTTTCTCAGCTGCTTAAGTGATTCTAACATGTCTTTATCTCTCTCTGTTTCATTTTTATCTCTCTGCATTCTCTGACCTCTGCTTCAACAGGAATTTTTACATAAAAACGGTTTGATCTATTCTGCAAGTGTGTGTGTGACCATGTGTCTGGGCATGTGTGTGCCTGTTAGTGTGTTTGTTTAATCTACTGTATTGACTCTCCAGTGTGGCCCAAATCCTTACCTAGGAACCTGGGAGAAGTGGAAATGCTGAGCCCCTTGCCAGCTCTGCTGAATTAGAAAGTCTGGGTGGGCCCAGGAATCTTTTTTAATAGCCTGCTGGTGATGCTCTGGCATGGTAAGTTTGAGAACCACTCATCTTCAGTGTAAATGAGTTGTTTATGATGTGTTCCTTGCTTGGCAGAGGGAAGTTGTCCCTCTGTTAAGATAGAAACATGTGAACAGTAACAGCCCTGCTGTGGCTGCAGGTCAGCAGACATTTTTCCTTTAGATTTCTTCATTCCCTATTTAGCTTATAAAACATAGGGGTGTGTGCGTGTGTGTGCATGTGTGTGCGTGTGCACACTCGTGCACTCCTCCTATTATTTGGAGAGACCTTCACTCAGCATCTGGCTCTTACTTCCAGGGACATTTAGTCATTGAGTCCCACTGCTTCATACCAAGGTAGTGCTCTCAAAGAGAATGACTGAAGAAAGCAACAATTAAACCAGAGGGACAAAGCTGCAATAGTGGCATTGTATGCAACTGGATGAGTGGTGGTGGTGGTGATGGTCAAGGCGAGGGTAGTGGTGGACATGGAGGGTTTATCATGTTTGTCATGAAGGTACTGGTGGTAGTGGTTATGAAGGTGATGGTGTTGGTATCGATGGTAGTGACGATATTGATGGTAGTGATGGTGTTGGTAGTAATGGCATTATTGGTGGTGGTGGTGATGGTTTTGATGGTATTGATGGTGGTGATGGTGTTGGTGTGGGGCTGCTGCTCACATAACAGTTGCTCAGATCTTATTACCCACTGCCTCAATTCTTTACCCAGAGGCTGCCCTGTGTGTGCCATGATGTGTGTGGTGTGTGCCCATGGACTCACGTGTCTGGCCACCTTGGCTTTGGCACCTCCCAAGTTTACAGAACCCCCAAAGTCCAAAGTTTCAAAATAAAAATTGGGGTTAAACCATTTGGATCCTCTAAATTAGAAAGAATAAATGAACCACCCAGCCATAGTTATAGGCAATTAATGTGATTCTGGGAGGGCTTCACTGAGAGATAATGGAAAAGCTGATTATAATTGAGCCAGGAGTAAGGAGGGAGGTCACAGGAGTCCCTTAACTCTGGCAGTGCAGCCAGCACTCTGCTCCATGTGTCTGTCGCCCGCTGCTTCAAAGCGCACACAGGTCTCTTCCCACACCAGGAAGGCAGGACCGGCCTCCGAGTTCAGCCTGTTTACTGAGCAGGGAGGGCCTGGGGGTACAGGAACCCGGGCTCTTCTGGGCAGTCCCTGCAGCTTCAAAGAAAAGGCAGCTGAAAATTAACCCAGAGAAGGGACAGGAAAATGAGGACAGGAAGGGCGAGCGGGAGGGGAGGCTCCTAGGGGACAGACTGGAAGCAGGACTCCTGACCTGGAAAGGCCCTGGCAGAGGCAGCAGGCCCTGCAGGAACCGGCATGGGGAAAGCCGGGGCATCTGCCGCCGCCTGGGTCTCTCCTTCCACTCCTGCAACGAGGAATCTCAAAGCCAAACCTGCAGCCTGTCTGTGGGCCTCGGGTGGCTTGCTGCGGCCTGCATGTGTGTGTTCTAGTTTTATCCTCCTCTTGACTTTTAACTACTCTCCTGGGTCTTTTAAATATATTTTAACTTTTTTGTGTTTTGCTTGTTCATATCCTACTGCAAATTTTTCCCTAACAAGTCAGATGTGGGTGAACTGACTAACAAGCACATTGTCCTTCACGCTCTGAGCTCCTCCTGAGAGCTGGCCGGACAAGATTCCCCAGACAAGTTGGGGTTCCAGCTGAGCTAGAACATTCTGTGGGTACAATCTTGCTCTGCTGCCTGCAGGGGACCCACCGTGGTCAAGGGGTCTTGTTCCTTTTCCATCACACCTGCAGGCTGCCTGTTTTTGAGTAGGAATGACAGACCAGTTTAGGGTCAAAGCAGTTGGTTTTCTGTCCTCGAAGCTTCTTTAGTTTTCAGAGGCGGGAGGGGCTTCATCCTCTTCCAGTTTGGGTGCAGAGAACACCCCTACCTACCGCTCCCTCCTCAGGGCACAGAAAGGGCTCCTTGCCGGAAGGAACACAATGAGGGGTGTTCATGGGACATCCCTGTCCTCTGGAGGTAATGACCTCCCAGCCCAGTCCTGTCAAATGGGACCTGATAAACAATGGAGGGGCCCGCTGTGGCCCATGGTTTGTAAGGCGAGTGGGAGCAAAGCTGTGCCATGTCCACTGCACCTTGCAGAGGAGCAGCACAGTGTGGCCCTCGGCTGCCGGCACATGAGTCCAGCTGTGTGGCTCGCTAGCCTCTCTGTGTGGCAGTGTCCTCACCTGTCAAGGGGGGATAAAGCTTCCTCTTAGGGTCACTGCAAGTATTTAGAGATAAGAAACTTAAAGTGCTTGGTTCAGCGCAGGGCGTGATGCAACCACGGCAGTGATCGTTACTGTAACTGCTACGGGCGGCTTATTTCCCTGCAAACATCAGCCTCGCAGCCTGGTGGAGAAACTGTACCATTTGTACTTGGATCAAGGTTCAAATCAGGGCCTGCCAGGAGCTGCAAAAGCCTGGTAACCCCGGGAGGTCACCCCGAGTGACCCCATGCCCAACACTTAGCAGCCACCATGGCTGTCCTGCTGTGCTCTGCCTGGCCCTGCACACACCCAGAGCTCTGTCATTCAGCCTTGGCCTGGATGACAAAGGCTGGTACCAGTCGGCCTGGGCATTGCACACCAAATCCAGTGTTCGGCATGGTGAAGATACTTCCCGAAGGTTCCGTCTCCGTTCATGCATGTTGGTTTGCTTAGCTTCTTGTCCTCCCTGCAGTGAACACTTGTCCTACCTGCAGCTGCTCCTCTTCCTCTGACCTGAGGCAGGCCCGTCTCACAACTCTTGCTTCTCACCCCAGAAGCCTGGTTTGCAGCCCCCAGCTCCCACAGGCTCCGCCTGTCAGGCCCTGCCCCAGGAGGTGGCTGCTCCAAGGAGCTATCTGAGGGAACAGGCTCAGGCAGGGACTCACGTTACCTGCCCAGGTGGAAGGTAATGTCCCTAGTTCTGGATGATGACAGAGGCCAGGGCTACAGTGCCCCGGGCACCGGTGCATCCCTGCAGAAGCTGCATCAGCCTGGGTGGCGGCACTGTGGCAGTGGAGTTGAGCTCTTGACATGTGGTGTGATTTCAGCACTGATCCTGGAAGACCAGCCTTTGCCTGCTCCTCTAGCCCTCACAAGGCAAGCCACCCGGGAGGCTTCTGTAATTGCCTTTCTCCCTAATGAGGTAGGGTGCAGTCTGTCGCTCAGAACCAAGGGCCTAACTGAGAAGCCCCAGTGTCCTGAGCGTCATCACCAGCCAAGTCCACCCAAGCTGGGCCCATGCCCTGCTGGCATCATCTCACTGTTGTCTCACCGTGGCCTGGAAAAGGAATGGCTCCCTTGGGTCATTTGTAGGCCAGGCTGTTTGGGGGCCAGCGTTAGGCACCCCTTCAGCAGAGACAGTAATTTTTTTTCCTCAAACCTAAAATCTACTACATACCTTTCCCAGCAGAGACCAGGACACTGAGATGCTGAAGGTGCTTCTTAGGAGCTGGGTCCTGGCCTTCTCCATCCATGCAGGAGCCCGCAGGTCTGAGCACAGAGGGGCAGGAACCCGGGGCCGGAGGGGTGGAGCATGCATCTCACTCCGGCCCTGTGCAGAATCAAGTCTGTGTCCAGGCCTCCTGCAGAGCACCTCACCACTGCCTGGGGGAGACGGCTGCTGCCTTTCTGTGTGCTGTGTGTGTGTGTGTGTGTGGTGGGGGGTCGTCTTCTGGGCATTGCCCTTACCTCAGTCCTAGTTTTGTTAAAGCGTTAGGGCCGTTAACTGAATATTCAGACTACACAATTAACTGCATCTTTGGAGAGGCCAGTGCCAGCACTCCAAAGGGACAGCTGTACTCATTTTCTCTCCTTTGGATGACTGCTGTCCCAAATCAAAATCACAGAACATTCACCTCTTTCTGTGAGCTACACTTTTTATTATACCTCCCCAAGCTACCTCCTCCAAGCCAAAATCAGGATTAAAATTCTGGTATCAGATGGTTGCTTTATATTGTCCATTCATCCCTTCATTCTTGAGCGCACGCCCTGGCAGTATGAGCCAGGTGCTGTCTTAAACGTGAGGATCCCTGGCATACACAGATAGGTGATGACACGGCTCACACAGGGCTTAGTGTGGGAGCGGGCAGGGGACCACAGTGGGACCCAGGCATCACAAGAAAGAAGATGGTTTAATGGAGGACCAGGGCTCAGAGGAACTGAGTCGCCAGCAACACGTGGTATCTGTGGGGATCAGGACAGCTCTGGGCAGGTGTGTCCTCACTGACTCAGGCATGCTGCAAGGTAGGTCCATTCCAAGATCTGAGAAGCAATCCTGAGCCCCAAGAAGAAAGGTGGAGCTTCGGGTGTTCAGAGACCAGTGGAGCTGGAGTGGTGGCTGATAGGAGAGTGTGGGGACAGGACACAATCTGCAGGGGCCCCATAAAGGAAAACACAGCCAGCTCGTGAACTGTTCAGGCACAACGTCATGCAGCTGCGGCCAGCCCTGTGTGAGGAGGGGCCCAGTGGCAGGTGAGGTCAGATCCTGAGGCCGAGGGCCCAGGGGAAGATTGGGGCTCTGGTCCACACACAGTGGGGAGCCTCGAGAAGGGCATGAGGGGTAGCAGATCTGATAAGTTCTCAGATTCTGAATGGTCACCTGGCTGCCATTCTGGGCTATCACAGGTGATCAAGCCAGGACAGTGGCTTGGACTGTGGTGGAATGAGACAGTGAGTAGAGGCTGGGATTGTGACCTGGCTTGGAGAAGCGGCAGGTGGACTGGCTGCAGGGAGAACAGGAAACACAGGGTTGTGCATGGTGTTTGCAAGTTTGAGGTGCCCCTTAAATGACCTACTAGGAGGTGGGTCACCCTCTTGGAATGGGCCACCCTCTTCTATGAAGAAGCATCTTTTCTAAGCAGACGTCCTTAATCTCTCCTCACGGAAGTCTGATTCCAGCACAGACTCATAGCAATGCCTGTTAGGAGACTCCTCGCAGTTGGAGGCCATGTTGCCAGATGCTAAATCTCCCCCATAAGAAATCTGAAGACAATATTGTGGCAGCCACTGTCCAAAATCTGTATGTACAAAACAGCGCAGAGCCCCTCAGAGCAGCAGGTGTCGCAGCCGCAAACACTGGCGCCCAGCGTGTTGACTTTGGCAACACTCACGCGTGCCTTTTCATGGAACTAGAGTTTATCAAGATTGAATACTGGGAATAGACAACTCGGCAAGGCCGCCCTCTCCACTGTCTTCCAAGTCATGTCAGGAAGGGTAAGAGCTGCCATTTCTCGAGTGCATGGCATGTGGGCAGCCTGGGCAGAGGAACACTTTCCACACATTATCCAACTTAGTCTCCCAGCAACCCAGTGGGATGAGGACGGTTAACCCATTTTTAAGACGCTGAAAACAGTTCTCAGGGAAACCAAGTGATCTGTTCAGGATCACACAGAATCACACAATGAAATGAAGCCAGAATGAAACTCCCAGGTGGCAGGTCCAGTTAGCTGCCTACCGACTTTCTGCTTCTGCTTCCTTGCTAATGGCAGCTAATCTTTTATGGTGATCTGGCCTGCCTCAGGGGATGAATTATGGTGATCTTGCCAGGTCACAAGAATCCTGCTCCCCTTGCCAGGGGCTGGTTGGGGTTGAGCACATCGCCCATTCTGGCCAATGAGAAGCAAGAGGAAGGATGGGATGAGGGGCTTCTGGGAAGATTTTCTTCCTGAAAAAAAGGGGAACACAGCCAGAGGATCAATTGCCTTTGAGTCCCCTTGTCCTTCCTGCCTGTGCACATGTCATTGGAGAATCAGGCTTATGGTCTGCAGAGGCCTTCCTTACATCCATGAGGTGACAAGGACAAAGCCAACAAGCCAGAGATGCCACATGGAGGCTTGGAACATGCCCAGGTCCAGAATGGCAGCACTGGGCTGTAACCCAAACTTAGGGTCTCCCACTTCCAGACTAGTTGGTGAGTAAGTGAAAAATGTCCTTATGGTCGAAGTCACTGCTGGATATTTATAAGTCATTTTCAGCTGAACACCTGCTAATATAAAACTCGGGTTGGTCTAATTGCACAACCCATGCTCTTTGTGCCATTATACTCTGAAGTTTGCATAGGGGTCCAGCAAAATCCCATGTCCATTGTCAATGCCCAACAATGACAGAAATAATCAGATTTAGAAACTGAAAGGAAAACCTCCAGTTGAAAGGAGAGGTAGTCAGAACTCCAGATCAGAACTCTGGCTCTGGCCTTAATTGTTCTTGGCATGAATCCTAGCATCACAGAACTACAAAGCTGAAATGGACCAAAAATATCATCTCATCCACCCCCTATTTTATTGATGAGGAAACTGATGTTTTGAGAGGCTAAGTGACTTGCCCAGAGGCCCACCACTAGCATCAGCCCCGACATGGGACACAACTCACCCAGCTGGCTCTCAAACAAACCATCCTTCCTTGCTCTCCAATCAACTCTTAGCAACTTTATCCCTAACTCTGATTGACCAACCACCTCAGGTCAAAAGAGGTTCTCAATTTAATCACATTCCTATGACAGGGTACACTTCAGTGCCATTAACTGAGGTGTATTTCTTATTGTATCAAGTTTTCTTGGATCAAGTTACTGCCTTCTTAAAATGTTAATATGGGCTGAATGCAGTGGCTCACCCCTGTAATATCTTAGCACTCTGGGAAGCTGAGGCAGGTGGATTGCTTGAGCTTGTAAGTTTGAGACCAGCCTGAGCAAAAGCGAGACCCCATCTCTACCAAAAATAGTAAAACAGAGGCAAGAGGATCACTTGAGCCTGAGTTGGAGGTTGCTGTGAGCTATGCTGCCAGGGCACTCTACTCAGGTGACAGCTTGAGACTCTGTCTCAAAAAAAAATGTTAATACAGAAATACACCTAAAAAATATAATGAGCCCAGAAGCATGGGGTTGGGGGGAAAGTCTAGTTCTTGGCTTTTTGGATTAAAATCAATTCTCCTTCCTGAATCTTATCACAGAAAATTGTTTTGAAAGCAAGAGCTGGGCATTTGGAAGTTGAATGACTAAGTCCTAAAGGGCCCAGCCAGAAGAGAAGAGATGAAAAGTCAGATCACCCAACTCAAAGACTTAGTGAAAATGACCATGCTGGAGGAAAAGGGAGCTGGTGTGCTGGAGAACCCCGTAGGAGGGGACTGCTGTCCAGGGAGAAGGAGGAAGGCAACAGGGACAGTGGATAGGTGTGAAGAGAGGCAGAGGAGAGGACAGTAGTTCACCAGGACAGGTGTTGGCATTGGGGCAGGGCCTGTTTCCTGCCTGCAGGTTGGGAGGGCAGCTCCGTGTAGATAGAGCACGCACCTCCCAGCTGGGAAATAGTTGAGATGCTGTCCTGGGGCCAAAGAAAGAGAGGGCTGGTGTACATTCCTGATTCTGTCACAGTCTGAGAAACCCTGGGGAGGTTTTTCAAGGCAGCCAACACCCCTGGTGCCCTGCAAGGCACGGACATTGGCTGAGGGAGCGTGAGCAGCCAGAGCACATGGTGATGGCTGCAGAGCCACAGATTTCTCAGTGGCCTAAGTAGTACTGAGGACTGAAGGAGCTGTGGCCGCCTCTGCATACACAAGTATGAGGGACAGTTCTGGCCAGAGGGTTACATTAGGAAGAGATGTCAACAATGAAGGTGGTAACACTTCTATCTCTGCAAATGCTAGTGCAAGAGGGGCAGGCACTTCCCTCGATAGCCAGCTTCAGACACGCCATTTTTTCCCTGCCACTAATAAGCTATATATATAACAAGAATGCTCAGCTCCCCAGCCTGTGGGGCTAAGCACCCTGACTTGGGTCCTCACAGATGCCCGCAGTGGGTGCAGGCCAAGTCATGTGCCTGGGGTTGCTGGCAGCACATGGAGATGTGGCATCTCTATGCCATCTGGGGAGCCAACTCTGCCCTCCTGTCTTACACTGTCCTCCTGAAATCAGAGGGCTGGCCAGGGGCTGTCCTCCTCCAGGCAGGGCAGAAGGAAAGGTCAGGGAAGCCTAATGGTGCCAGTGCTCTGCAAACCTCTAGTTGTTTCTCATTTGCTAATATGCCATTGGCCAAAGTGCGTCCCCCATGGAGGCCAGAGCGAGAGTGGGCGGACACAAGAGAGTGACATGGCAAAAGGCAGCACACAGGAAGGGGCATGGAGCCAGCCACACCCGAACCCTGCACGCCTCGAAAGCCACCATCTACCCAACAGCCCTCAAAACGAGATGCCTGATTTTAACGGACTTTAAGGGCAGAATGGCTGCTAGATCATGAAATTGTGTAAGTTTACCTCCAATTGACTAGATTAGGTTTCCTGCCATTGGACAGAAATGAAATTCAGGATAAACATGAACTTCAATTGTCGAAAAAAAGTGAAAATTTTTGCTCATGTGACTTTAATTTGTATCCACTGCATTCTTTAAGGTACAAGATCACCAGAATGATCCATGCATGAGTCAGCCTTAAATAGTCTAGAAAGTCCTCCAATCAAACCAGAAAATGATGTCCAAAGCTGACATGGGTTTACTTCCAAAGAGCAGATAGGTTGGTGAAGAGACTGATTAAAAATCGGTGTGGATTCTGCCCACAAGTGTGGATTCTGGAACAAAGTGGCTTGGTGCCTCTGATAATTTTCCCAAAATATCACCTTTCCAGTGACAGCAACTTCTGTAATTACATCAATAATTGCTTCAAATGTAAAATTCCACTCATCTGGCTAAGAGAGCCATTAGAGTCAAGGTGAAAAACAACACTGAATTAAAAGATTCTCTGCTACTAAACTATGATGTGGATCCTTTTGCACAGAAATATTTAAGGTGGGGTAGTAAAAAATATAACAAGACTCTTCACCAGTATTTTATGTTGGTATCCCTTAATATTAACCAGACTTTGATGTACTACAATAAAACAGGGAACTAAAAAAACAACACTGAATTGCTTGTTGTCAAATGAACAATGTTGTCATCATGAGATCAGTTTGAGGGTGTAATCTGGGGAGGAAAGGGAGGCATTTCAGGAGTGGCTGGGACAGGACACCAAACCGTGAGCCCTGGCTGTTGTTCCAGAGCTGGAGGGTCTTTCTCAGGGCAGATGCCTCTGTGAGGTGCCTCAGGGCAGCTGGGAGAGAAACAGGAAGAGGCTCGGATGCCAGAGAGGGGGAAAGAAAGAGTTTTGCTTCTTGTTTTCACAGTAAACTGGTTCTGCCATGTCCCGTCTTTGGCCTCTGTGTGTGTGTGTCGGGGGGTTGTTCTGTCCTAAGGTTTATAAAAAGTCTTCAAGGAACAAAATGATTGTGCCCTTTTTGTAAGTGGGAGTTTTGGGGTGGAGGGGAGAAGAGCTGTGTGTGGCCAAGGTTGGGACACAGCAGTGTAACTCGCCTACCATCCTGCTGCCTACCTAAGGGGAAGATGGCCTTCTCTTCAGCCCCTCAGCAGAGCGCCCTAAGCAAATGATTCAGAGACAGATTCTTCCAGGAAGGCATCAGCCTGAGTCCTCAGCACGTACAGTGAGATAGTCCTAAACACACACGCTGTTACTTCTCAGCCCGGGACACTAGGAACAATGACCAGGCTGTCCCAGTGGCCCATCTCATCTCTGAAGTTCTGCGCCTGGCCACTTTCCCTCTCCTCACCCAAGAAGGCAAGCTCTGTTTCCTTTCTTGAGTCTTCAAAGTTATACCCTTGGATTTTGGCAGAAAGTCTTCAAGGCTCTGGGCTGCTGTGCTTCAGGGCCCCAAACATGTAGAGCTCTCTCTGATTCCATCTTTGTCTTTCTGGGCACTTGAACAACTGTACCTAAAAGGTCAACCCTAAGCAGAGGGGTGTTAACTGCAGGGGTTCAGGGCAGGGGGTAGGAGGGAGGCCCACTGACCTTAGCACTTCTGTGTTTGTATTGGTGTCTGTCACAGCTGGATTCAGACTCAACCCTGATATAGAGAGCATATTAGCCTAATAGTTAAGAATGTGGTTGGCACCTAACTGCTGGGTCTCTGTCCAGTTCTGTCACCAGTTAATTGTCCTGGGGCAGGTTATTTACTGTGCCTCAGTTACTCCTCCTCCTCCTCCTCCGTCTTCATCTCACTTTGTTGCCCTCAGTAGAGTGCCATGGTGTCACAGCTCATAGCAACCTCAAATTCTTGGGCTCAAGCCAATCTCTTGCCTCAACCTCCCAAAAGCCTGGCTATTTTTAGAGACAGGGTCTCACTCTGGCTCAGACTGGTCTTGAACCTGTGAGCTCAGGCAATCCAACTGCCTCAGCCTCCCAGAGTGCTAGGATTACAGGTGTGAGTCACCGGATCATATGTGTGTAATAATTTCTGCTTTAGAATCACTGAGAAGAGTAATAATTGACTCATGAAGCACTTAGAATGCTGGGGTGCTGGCTGTTGTTCCTACAGGCATCATCATCAGGAATAATGGGGAGCGGAGACACTAATGGATGGGAGGAAAAGCCAGCACGTGAGATCCAGATGGTGTCAGTGAGTCACAGTGAAGGGTGAATTTATAATAGCAATAAAGCCAATCACTGTGCTCCCAAACCCCCAGCTGCACAGGATGAGAACACCTTGACTTTGCAGTGGCAGGGGTGAAAATGACTTGGGGGGTTAGTTTAATGTGGATCAGCCACATGGGGTGGCCCCCAAAGAGTTAACATGATTTACCCTCTGAGTGTCTTGGCCTCAGCTGTGGACAGAAAGAATATACCAGGGCTCAGAGAAGATTCTGCTCTGGATGGGCAGGAATGTATGTGGAGGAGTGAGCTGATAGTGAAGGGGGTTAGAAGCAGGTGTTAGTCAATGTGACAGCAGCCGCTGTGACAAGTAAGCCCCTGACCATAGAGACCTAATGCGTTGCCTACGATTTTCTTGCCTAACAGGTGCTCCTAAGGGGAGGTCAGCTTCCCTGGAGGAGTGGCACGGCGCCTTCCCTCTAATGGAAGGGTGTGGAGGACTGAGTAGAAGGTGTGTATAGGCCGTGTGCTTTCCACTCACATTTTAGAACTCCTATGGCCATACACACCTATGGCCATACAAGAGAGCCTGGGAAGTGCAGGAGAAGAACACAGGAGCTTGGCAATCAGCCAGCAGCCTCCACCACCGTGTGCAATATGAAGAAGGTCTGAGAAACTGAGGATGTTGAGCCTGAGAAGAATTGAGTAGACCCACAATGTGTCTTTAAACTCTTGGAGAGCCTGCTTGTGTAAGAGGGACTATCTTTGTTTTGTATCACTCTGAGGGTCCAAAGTAGAGCCTGTGGCTAGCTCTAGGGAGGCAGGTGGGGAACGGCATCCTGGTTTGTCCAGACTGTGTAGTTTCAGTGCTTGAAGTCCAATCTCCTGGGAACCATGCAGTGGTGAGCTGACAAGGATGGGGTAGCCATCCCAGCCTGGGTAAGTCCTGGTCCGCACAAGTATGTCTGTGCTAAGAGTTCTCTGGGGCAACATCCACTCCCCAGCCCCTCCACTCATTCAAATATAAGTTATAATGCTATTGGCTATGAACTTGATATTAATGATCAGCAATGTACATTAAATAAGTCATCTCATCTCTACACAGAAGCACACATGAAACAAGGTCACATATGAGTCAGTTGGCGGAAATGTGACCAGAGAGTGACAGGAACCTAACTCTGTGTCTCCAGGGGCAGCTGCTCAGTATTCACTAATTCTGTGTTTGTGGTGACTTTACAGAACGGAACTGCTGAAAATGAGGAGAATGACCATGTATCAGTGTAATGGAATATTATTTAGCTGTAAAAAGGAATGGAGTGTGATACCTACTGCAATATGCAAGAACTTTGACAACACCTTAAAGGAGAGAAGCCAATCGCAGTAGACTGCATGTTATATGATTCCTTGCATGTAAAATCCAGGGTAGGCTAATCTGTAGAGACAGAGAATGGATTAGTGGCTGCCAAGGGCTGGAAGTAGGTGCCAGAGAGTGACAGCTGCAGGGTACAGGGTTCTTGAGAAGATGAAACGTTCTCAACTTGACTATGGTAACAGTTGTGTATATCTGTGAATACATTAAAAGCCACTGAATCGTACACTTTAAATGGGTTGTGTGGTGTGCGAATTACATCTCAATAAAGGTGTTTTTAAAAATCCTCCCTCTGGCCAGGTGCAGTGGCTCACACCTGTAATCCTCTCACTCTGGGAGGCCAAGGTGGGTGGATCCGTTTAGTTCGGGAGTTTGAGACCACCCCAAGCAAGAGTGAGACCCTGTCTCTACTAAAAAAATAGACAAACTAGCTGGGAGTCGTGGTGGGCACCTGTAATCTCAGCTACTCAGGAGGCTGAGGAAAGAGGACCACTCCAGCCCAAGAGTTGGAGGTTGCTGTGAGCTATGATGATGCCATTGCACTCTACCCAGGGGGACAGAGTGAGACTTTGTCTCAAAAAAAAAAAAAAAATCCTGAGGTGGCACCTGTGGTTCAAAGGAGTAGGGCACTGGCCCCATATGCCGGAGGTGGTGGGTTCAAACCCAGCCCTGGCCAAAAACTGCAAAAATAAAATCCTCCCCTCTGAAGATCACACAGAAGGAAGCAGAGCAGGGGTCTGCCTGCTGTGCAGCTGCCCTGAGGCCGTTCCCAGTGCCCCTGCTGGTCCCCTCTTCCCAGGAAAGGCTGCATGCTCTCAGCACAGGGGGCAAAAGGGCCCCGAGGGCTTGGTGCTTCGGGGACAGCAAACACCTCTTTCTCTAGTGGCCCTGAGCCCCGTTCAGAAGATCACTTGGTGGAAAGGTAGAGAGAGGATTCAAGCAACTGATGGCAGAGGTTCTAGGTGACATGACTGTAAGGTTTCTTCCAAACTAGAGAGCCTTGACTCCATCAAGAATGCTTTTGCCCACAAGTACTAAAATAGCTGACAGGCAGCAGCTAGGAACGGAGGCGCGGCCACTGCCTCCCACGGCCAGAGGTCTGGAGGTCAGCAGGTCCAGGCCAGGCAGGAGCTGGAGGATGGGTATGGGTGCCAGGCTCCATGGCCTCATGCTCTGCTATTCACAACCTGAGCTGTCCATCCCAACCTGCCACCTCATGGTCACAAGAAGCCACTGAACTCCATGTATCACATTATCACACAGTGATATCTCAGGTATCACTAAGGTGTCTAAGTATCTAAGGTCGGAGGATGAGGAAGGTGTAGAGAGGCTTTTATTTTAGGTGACTTTGTCTTTTTATCTGAAAGGAGACATTGTTTCCCAGAAACCCAAGGGGCCAACTTGCTTTGTGTCTCACAGGCCAAGTCCTGGACCTGCTGGATCAGGCACAGTGTGCCAGGAGAGGGTGAAATTACAGGATGATCACCCTCTACTCCAGCCAAAGCCAGCTTCCACTGTAAGGGAAGAAGGAAGGAGCAGGGGATGGCTGTTGGGTGAGCCGTGAACAGTATGGGGGAGTGTCAAAGAAAGTGGAAGGGAAACCAGCAGCGCTCTCTGGCAGGAATACTGTTTTGACATTTGGCAGAACCACCAAAAAAAAAAAAAAAAAAGACTTTGATGCTTGCAATTATAAATTCTCAATCTGTAGCCCCAAATGTCCCAGGGCTTCAGGATACCAGAGCTGGCCAAGTGTGGTGGCTCATGCCTGTAATCCCAGCACTTTGGGAGGCAAGGGATGGAAGATCACATGAGCTCAGGCGTTCAAGACCAGCAAGATCAGCATGGGCAACGGAATGAAACTCTGTATCTACAAAAAAGTAAAAAAAAGAAAAATTAGCTGGTCTTGGAGGCGAGGGCCTGTGGTCCCAGCTACTTAGAAGGCTGAGCAGAAAGAGCATGAGGCTGCAGTGAGCTATGATGATGCCACTACCCTCCAGCCTGGGTATGCCCTTATCTCAAAAAATATATATATTAAAATTAAACACAAAGAAACAAAAAGAGCCTGGCTAAAGAACACCAGTGCAGCCACCTCTGCCCCTCCATGGAGCACTTCCTTGGTCCGAGAAGGTGAAACTTTTCATTGTGTTCCTGGGAATACGCCCTGCGGTCGCCTCTTCGCCTCCCTGGGCCCCTTTATTTATCAGGTTCTTCAGATGTGAAATGCAGTTTGAATGTGACTGTTTGCACTGACAGGGCTGAGTGCCGGCTCCTGCCTGCAGATCACCGATGATGCTTCTTGGGAGGAGCGGTGAGGCCCTCCCCACACATGTGCATCGCAGATACACACCCTAGATGTGCCTACCACGTCTTGTGAACGCAGCAAAACAGCTGCAACCTTCAAAAAATTAATTGGTTTCTGGATCATTTGCATTTTTTATAGTTTGCCAACAAAAGATAGGGAGAGGGGAGGGAATTTATTAACATCTGAAGAAATTCTCCAAACGGGGAAGAAGTGAACATTTCCAGCGAGACCCAGAGTGGCTCACCTGAAGGTGGCACTCGCCCCGGCGGGTTTTCTCCTGCCTCCCCCAGGCGCACCTCTCTGCAGGGGCGGGATGTGCAACTCTCAGGGCTGGCAGCTGCCAGGTCATCTGCAGACTACCTGGGGCTCATGTGATTTCACTCGGGGTCTGCATTATGTTTGGTAACAGCCATTTTCAGAAAACGACCAAGGCAATTTCAGGATTTGCTGTCACAATAGGCCCACTAAAAATAAAGTCAGCATAAACAGATTAAGAAACTGACAGAAAAACAAGATATAAGGAACTAGAACGAAGGCACACACCACACATGACAGCCTGGTGCGCTGAGCAGGGAGACGGAGCCAGGAGAGGGAAGGCAGGGCCGTGTGTCCTGGCTGTGGGGACAGCTCACTGCACAGGGACAGGCGGTGCATAGCTGATTCTGCATTAGTGACAGTGGAGGTTCCACACCAAGGGGGAAGCAGCTTTTCCTGTACCCTTCCAAATTTTTCCTGGCTGATCCCCCTTAAAAGATGGATCAGGAATCTTCCATGGCTGACCCCCAGACCCAGACGTGAGTTTGGAGAAGGACAAAGATGCAGGACAGAAGGAAGTGGGTTAGGAAAAAAGGTTCTTTATTCAGTCATGACATTTGAAGAAAATGAATCTCTTCAGAAAACTGGCATGAGAGAGAAGCATGGAAAGCCGTCTGCCACAAGCTTGCTGTGCGCCCGTAGGTCAGTGCCCTCCGCGGCAGCCTGGGGTGACCCGGGCCTAGGGGCTTCCAGGCAGTCTCACCTGGAAGCAGGCTAATCCCAGGGTCCGGTGGGGCCCCGGGCCCCACTCCCCGGGCGGCTGGAAGACATCCCTGTGTCTTTCCGTGTCCGGTCAGGCTGGGAATGCCGAGGGAGGCAGGCAGAGCCTGGGCAGCCCTGACTTCCTCAGTTTCTCACCTTTCGCTGATTCTAAGACTTTAGAATCAAATAGAACAATAAACATTATTTTCATGGAAACATTTTGTGGAATTTTCTGGAAAATCATTTTCCAGCAAAGTTCTCTGGTGTTGGTGTCAGGTAAAAAAAAAAAAAAAAAAGTATTCTCCAGTAACAGAGGGAAGACAGCTGGATTCAGCGGAGCAGGTGAACTCACTCCAAGACGGCTCAGTCTTTGCTAAGGCCAAGTGCGCCGTGGATCTTACAGAAGGGATAAAGTACACAGTGTTTCTCCAGTGAATTTTAACGCTGAAATTACCCCTTTTAGAAATTGTGTGTGTGTGTGTGAAACACCGTAGTAGCACTCTCGAAAATGTTTTGTCCTGGACATAAATCATACAATTTTCAGCTGGCTGGATGGGGAAATGCTGAGGAACACAATGTGTTCGCCCGGCCTAGACCAATTTTCTTTGAGAAAAGAAACATTTTTATTATTATTTTTCCAGTTCAGTTCCCTTTTAATTAACCACAGGGAAGGTGGTTTAAAGAGCAGAAACGATGGTGCTGAGATCTCAGGGCTGGGTGGGGGTCGGTGGAGGACCAGGAGGTAGCCCGGCAGGTGGCAGACGCCTCCCCACACCTTTCCCATTGTACAAGTATGTTGGCAGACATTCACTGGAGGTCAACAAAAGTTAAATAAATGAAATGGAGCTCTGCCGTGGAGACATTGAATCATTTCATTAAGCAAACTACCGTGTACAGGTGCTCTGCCAAGTACAGCGCCGGTTACAGCTTCGTCTGATTCCTGACTGCTGGGAGAACAGGCAAGTGTCCCGGGACATTCCCACCTTTCCTGTGTGCAGCTGCAGAAGAGCCAGGACGGCTGCCGCAGGAGGTAACCTTCTGTGTTTCCAAAAGTTTCTCACCCATCTTCCTTTTGAAGGTTCTCGAGCCTGACTGGACTTAAAGAAGGCCACGGATGGGGCGTGGGTGGGAGGAAGGGAGAGAGCTCTGAGGACTGCAGCTTGGCCAGCAGCACAGAGGACGCCCGGAGCTGGGGCTGGAGCAGGACCTGCTGCTTTGCGTCATCGGCTTTCTGGAAGGGATGGTGTAGGGGGTCTCCCCACCTCTAAGAGGCCTGTGCACCCACTGCAAGCTAGTGCCATGAGGGCAGGGCTCACAGAACATCCATCAGGGCCCTCTGTGGTAAGGATCCAACACAGTGAGCAGGGCCCATGGAGTCAGAGGGGACCCCTGTCTGCGTAGAATGGGAGGAATTTCAGGGGATGAACACGGGAGACTGACAGGAATGGATTAACAAGCTGTGGTATATGTATACCATGGAGTACTATTCAGCCATTTGAAAAGATGGAGACTTTACATCTTTTATATTAAGCTGGATAGAGCTGGAACACATTCTTCTTGGTAAAGCATCACAAGAATGGAGAAACAAGAATCTAATGTACTCAGCTCGGTGCCTATAGCTCAACCGGCTAAGGCGCCAGCCACGTACACATAAGGTGGTGGGTTCGAATCCCCAGCCCGGACCCGCCAAACAACAATGACGGC
>NW_003852521.1:83103-90728 GCF_000181295.1 Otolemur garnettii
AAAAAAAAAAAAAATCTAATGTACTCAATTCTAATACGAAGCCAGTAGATGATCTAATGCTTACCCACATAAGAGAAAAACTCAAACCAATTCAAGGTGGGTGCCAGGAGAAGAAGAGAGCAGGGAGGAGAGAGGGAGGGTGGGAAGTTACGGTGCGTGGCACACCTCTTGGGGGCGGGACACAATTATAAGAGGATCTTTACCTAACAAATGCAAACAGTGTAACCTAATTCTTTGTACCCTCAATGAACCTGAAACAATAAAAAAAAAAAAAGAGGGCAGTGCCTGTGGCTCAGTGGGTAGGGTGCCAGCCCTATATACTGAGAGTGGCAGGTTCAAACTCAGCCCCAGCCAAACTGCAACAAAAGATAGCTGGGCATTGTGGCAGGTGCCTGTGGTCCCAGCTACTTGGGAGGCTGAGGCAGAAGAATAGCCTAAGCCCGGGAGTTGGAGGTTGCTGTGAGCTGTGTGATGCCACGGCCCTCTACTGAGGGTGATAAAGTAAGACTCTGTCTCTACAAAAAAAAGAAAGAAAGAAAGAAAATAAAAAAAGAAAGAAAGTGAGAAGCAGAGAATTTCAATACAAGATTATAAAATAAAGATCAAGGGGCTCTTCAGAACAGACCCCCTCATCACATAGATGGTCAACAGATTTTCAACAAAGGGGCAAAGGCAATTCAATAGGGAAAGTATGAGCTTTTCAATAAATGATGCTGAAATAACTGGACACCTGTATACAGAAAATCAAGCCTCCATCCAAGCCTCCAACAATATACAAAAATTAACCTCAAAATGATTGTAGACCTCAGTGTAAAGCCTAAACTATAAAACATCTAGAAGAAAATACAGGAGAAAATGTTGTGATCTTGGTTTAGGGAAAAATTCTCAGCTACAACATCCAAACAGGTGATCCGTAAGAGGAAAACAAAAGTGATTAATTGGACTTCATTGAGGTCAAAAACTTCTGCTCTTCAAAAGACAATGTTAAGACAATGCAGGCATGCCATAGATTGGGAGAAAATATTTGCAAAATTCATAACTGATAAAGGACTTATACCTAGAATCTATTTTTTTAATTCTCAAAATGATAAAAAAGAAAACAACACTGGACAACTACAAACTGCACAGATTTGGAGAGTGTGCCAAATTGTCAGATGTTGCCAAAGAAGATAGATGCGTGGCAAACAATCATTAGTCACTATCACTAGGGAAGTGCAAATTGAAATCCACTATATGCCTGTCAGAATGGCTAAATTAGAAAGACTAGTCCCACCATGTTCTGGTGAGGATGCAGAGAAATGGAATCTCAAATCTGAGTCACAGTCATCTGGTTACTCTCCAGAGAAAGTTATTGGAAGGAGTGAAATATTTCAAAATAACAAGTGTTGTTCACTTGATGTAAGGAACCTAAAACTCAGTGTCCTACATCAACAATCCCAGGAAGGAGGTGTCATCCTTATCACTCCCATTGAATAAGCAAATAAACTGAGACCTGGAGAACATGGATCACAAAATGAGTCAAAGAGAATAAGCAGGTGGGCCAGTTCCCCAGCCACCGCACCACAAGGCTGTAGTGAGCCACAACACCAGACAGACCACACAAAAGGAAACACTCCACCAGCAAGGACGATGACAAAGAGGACTCTTCCCCGGCAGACTGCAGGCACCTCTGTAGCCCGAGAGGCACTGAACAGGAACCTGGGTTTCAAAGGAAGCTTGGACATTTCAAAAGAAAAAAATATTTCTAGAAAAGAAGGTGGGATTTGGCAGTGACTATTTTTCTGTGTATAATTTCCCTTTCTTTGCTACCCTCAACCACAAAGAAGAAAAGTGAAATATAGACTCTTAACATACTTCTAGACTTAGGAAAATAGATATCAGGGGAATGGTTGAAAGTTGCAGAAAACTACAAAGTCTAATCAAAAGTGTGTTCATTGATGACTTAGCATTTACTAGGTCATTTTCTAAAGGTTTTCTACATGATAATGCCATTCATTCTCTGCAGGAAGGGATTATTAGTCTGATTTTAGAGATGATTAAACCAGCCTTCGGAAAGGTTTAGTAACTTGCCTAAGGTCACACAGCCAAGTCTCACACTCTGCTCTATCTGATTCCAACGCCTTTCCGTTCCATTCACTGCCTCCACCAATGGGCCTAGAAACACTCTGGCAGGTTTGTGTCCCATCTCTGTCTTACTTGCCTCATCCTATGTGTATGTAGTGGTACCAGATAAGTATTTAGATGTCTGTGATTTCAAATGGCTCATCTGTCTCCCCAATCCCAATAGTTCATAAGCACTTTCCAGGCGGGAATCACAGCACCCGTGGGAAACTCTCTGGGCTCTCCCTCTTCTACTGTACCTTGGCCCAAGTTACTAACTCTAGATAGAAAACTAATAAATGTCAGTGACAACTCCAGCCCCCCAGACAGGGAAAGCTGCCCTGGCTCTAGCCCCCTTGAGGCCCAATGTGGATTAATATCACCTGGAAAAGCTCCCCACTGCCCAGTATTGAGGATGCTTCAAAACAACTTCTCTGACTAGCTGTGAAAATGAATCCATATTCACTAAACATCATTGTTCTGAGCCAGTGGCAGTCAACACGCTTGGCAAGAATAAAGACTTGGAACAGGCCGGTGATTATTTTTAATTGGATGGGCCTCGTGGCTGCAACAAAAATCAATGTATTTCTGCCATGGCTATAGACGCACTGATCCGTCTTGGCCCAGCAGCTCCCTGTGGCCAGAGAAGGCCAGTCCCCCTTTCCCCCACCACCCAGAGCCCCAGGGCCTTCACCTGGGGCCTTGGGACCCCAGAGATAGATGGGTGCAGGTTGAGGGTGAGGGTCTGCTGTTTCTTGGAAAGCACAGCCTCCTGCTAGTACCTGCTACTTGGATCAGGGGAAGAGCTTCCTATGCGGGACGGGGCTGTACAGGGGACTTGCAAGACAGGGAGCCTATTACCACTTTTGTTTTTGGAGGGAATCAGCATTTTGAAATGTTAAAAGAAAACAAGAGTCCACTGAGTCAGGTGAAAAGCACGTCTCTCCTGCTGTCAGCTGCTCAAGATCTTTGGGGAAATGGAGGCCTGACTTTCTGGGGGTAGGGGGAAAGGGAATTGTCTATGAGCAAATACTATGGAGCCTATCTTTGTAAATGAGGCATTGAGGAAGAAGAAAGTCATTGGACTCCCACTAAAGGCTTCGAGAATCCTTAAACCTGGTTTAAAAGTTTTCTCCAGAAAGACAGTGGTGTGGCCTCTCTTGGTGTCTGGCAGTTTGTAGACAGGAAGGTGCCACCCAGCTGCACCTGGGGAGGGGACTGGGAGCCAGAGAGCAGGTCCTGGGCCTCCCTGGCCCCTCTTCAGAGCTGGCCAGGGGCGGGTAACGGAGCCGCCGGCCGCTCCCCCAGCTGCCGTGGGAAAGCTGCTCTGCTCAGGAGCTCAGGGAGTGAGCAGCCACCAGCTCTAGTGACGTGTGTTTTAAGGATTTTTGGAAGCCACTTCTAGACCACAGAACTGCCTTACTAGAAAGAAAACCCCCTTCCTGTTCATTGTGCCAAGCGGCCACTCCATGTTCCCTGTTTAAAAGTCCCCTGTTGACACTCAGTAATGTCAAAAATGATTTAAAACACTTTACCATGAGACTGATCACAGTTTCTAATCCTTGTCCACATGCATGTACTCACACACTGACACTCACACACAGAATAAGCCTCCGCACCCCCTCGGACACCCGCTAGGCCCACCTGAGCCTGGCTCCCAGGAAACACCCTGGGCATCTACATTAGAGCCCAGAAGCTTTGCTTGCAGGCCGGGCCACGTCTCCTACAGAGCGTCTGCTTTTCACAGCTACACAAGCTATTTCTCTCTCAAGGCCTTGCTTTTGTGCGGATATTTATCATATTTTTTTCCTCAGTCCAGAAGTAAATTATTTTTTTGAAAACTTGAAGAAAATCCTTTAAGCTGTTTTGGACTCATTCAAATACATAAAAGGGGTATTTCCACCCAGAGTTCAGATGCTTAGTGTGTTCTCAAATAGCCCACATAATTTGAATTTAAAACTTTGAATTGAGTCTCTTTATATAGCATCTTAAAAAGGTGCCATTTATGAAGAAAAATATGGTCATGAAATCAAGGCTGTGGGGAGTAGGTGATCCTGCTGGTTACAGTAATAGATTGAAACTCATAAATCTCCGCTTCTATTCTTGGCTCTGGAGAGAATTTATGTGTTCCCTGCACTTGGCACATGGAGGCAACGGGGAGAGACTCGAGAACTTGGATGTGAAGGAAATAAGATCATCATGTTAAATCATCCCAGTAAAAGATGAAATCTGCACATAAGAGGGCGGAGTCAACATGTGGGAAACTGTCTTAAACAGCCACAAACCAACGTGGGGGGGGGGTGCAGGGCCGTGCAAGAACAAACTATCCCTACCCACCTCCCCACTGGTGTGTGACTGTTTTAAAGAAACACAATCACTTGAAAGTCAGGCAGGGTCAGTGGGGACCACCCTAGACTATCAAGGGGCAACGTGGGCAGCTCACACCCACGTGGGGAAGGGGTGGGGCAGAGGGCGAAGGGAGGCTGCAGGGACCTCTGGGCCAGGCACCAGAACATTCTGCTTATGACTGTGAGCCAGTTACTTAACCCTTCGTCTTAGTCTAGTCAAGCTGCAGTAACAAAGGACTATGTAAACCACTTTCATTTTTCATGATTCTAGAAGTTCCATATAAGATGCCAGCACATTTGAGTTCTGGGGGGGGCACTTCCAGGTTGCAGGGAGCTGCATTTTCGTTGTATCTTCACGTGTTGAAAGCATAAAAGAATTCCTTAGCATCTCTTTCATTCAGGGCTCTGTGCTCACGACCTAATCACTTCCTAAAAGTCTCACATTGGGGGTTAGAATCTCAATATATGAAGCTGGTGGTGTGGGGCACAGACATTCAGTCCATAATGCCTGTCCAAGCCATAGGAGCCTGGTGTGGGAAAATGCACTTACCCTGCAGAGCTGAAGGAGGATGAAACACACATACGACCTGCAGGGACAGCGGTGATGACCGTGGGGGCAGTGATACAGTGTGGTGATCGCCTTTGCCGTACTAGTGGGAGTGACTCCAGCAGTGGTGTTGGTATTAAGGGTAGTGATTACGGTGGTGGTGGTTGTAGTGGTCACAGAAATGGTGGAAGTGATTATGGTTGTGGTGGTGGTCACTTGATGGTGGACATGATGGTGGTGTTGGTGGTAGTGGTTATGGCGATGATGTTTGTGGTGGTGGAATTGACAGTAGTGATCCTGGTATTGTGGTGGTCACAGTGACGGTGGCAGTGATGGTGGCAGTGGCAGTGGTGCTGGTGGTAATGGTGGGCCTACCCTCAGTGCAGAGCTGGCTGGGTCAGATTGGCAGAACCTGATGGCATTATCAATGCCCATTAGCCAAAGACACAGGAGATACATGGGTAGTTGAACAGAGTTGGGTTTCTTGGTAGTTGTTGCCACGAGGGACACTGCACACTACGGGGAGCCTTGGGTGCCTCAGTAGGGGTGAGGGGGAGCTTCTCACACATGTTGAGCACTCTGGGGTGGTTGCTCTGGACTAGGTATCAGAACCTTAAAACTGGCATGACTGGACGGGCGTGAAGGAATGGGACAAGGTGGAGGCCGGCTCTGGTCAGGAAGCGGCTGCCATTGATCCTTGGCGAGAGGGAGGGCCTGGTGGTTGTTTTCTGTGGTTTGGTCAGTGTGCTTGTTTTATTCTGCATCCAAACACGATTACCTTGTTCAAACAAGTGGCCTTGCTTTTGTCTCTCTCCATCAGGTCACAGAATGGCCTTGTTCAATGTTGATGTGCAGGGAAATTGTGTTTGTTCAACAGGAGGACATCAGGACCCAGCTGTGGGCGCCAGGCTGGCTCCAGCTGTCAGCTGCTGGCCGCCTTTTTGTTTCTCACCATCTCACCTCAGAACCCTCACTCCAGTTCACTGCTCACGAAGCTCCTCTTGGATTATAATTGGGCTTCTTCACATATGGGGCCTGTAGGGGACAATTGTGGTAAAACAGATCTCGGTATTCCAGATCTCACTAGCAGTATTAACAGTGAACCTCACGAAATTGCCACTTTTGTAGGTCAAAAGCATTTAAAAATTGGCAGTTTCCCACTGTAGAGCCTAAATACGTCTCACCGTTGGTTTATAAATTGTTATACTGGAGCTCATAACAGTCTCCCATGAGACTGCTGTGGGAGGCAGGCCTCCATCTCTGGGAGAGAAGGATTTGAGGCTTCCAAGGCTATAAAGCAGAGTTTAACCTTAAGCTACATTCAAAATTATCCAAGTAACGTGAGGCACTTGAGAGAACCCCAGGTTTGTTCTGATGGCACCCGCCTCAGTTCATCACAGGAAGCCGCAGCTGAGTCACAGAGCAAGTCACTTCACCCCCAACTTATAAAGGACTGCTGTAGGACTCTGTCCAGGCTTAAATGCTGTCCACTCTGCCCAGGTGGAAGGGTGGACGAAGGGAAAACACAAGAGAAAACTCAAGACACAACTCCCTGGGGCAGGGGCTGATAACCAACATTAAACTTGAAGACAAGGAAGCTATGTGGAGCGACCTGCATTACCTAGATGCAAACCACACCCAGCATCACAGCTTCCCAGGCCCAATTCCGACCTCAGGAAAATTCTAGTGGCAATTGCTGCTTTATTGATAGTTCACCTGGCAGGGCACACGGAGTGCATGAGTGAGTTAGCAAATCCAGGCGTTCCAAGCCACGTATGCTTGAAATAGCACTACTCTAAGGGTAGTTGCTGAGGCAGAGAGAAAAGTTCTGCCAGGCCCAGCTGTCCCCACCAGTTTGGTCACTTCCAGCTAGAGCCAGTTACCCCCAAGAATGTAGCAGCAGCTGCTGGAAGACTCCAGGAGGAGCCCAGATCTGAGAAGAGGAGTGTCTGAGTCCCCTGCCTGGTGGCTAAAACAACAGATGCTCATTCTCTCCCGTTTGGAGGCCGGAGGCCCCAAAGGCAGTGCTGTCGCAATCCTTGGCATTCCTTGGCTTGTAGCCACAGCTGTCCAATCTCTGACTCCTCCTCCCCTCTGTGCCTTCTCCAAGCTCCCTCTGCCTCTCGGATAACGACACTTGTCATTGGATTTAGGACCCACACAGATAATCCAGGATTTTCTCTTCATTTTAAGATTTGTAACTTAATTATATCTGAAAAGACTCTTTTCCCAAATGCGGTCACATTCACAGGCTCCAGGGATTAGGATGTGGACATACCCTTCAATGGGGGGGCCTCCATTCAGCACCCCCCAGGAAGCAGCTCAGCTCATGCTGCGACACTCACCTGGCTTATTTGTGCCCTGTCAGGCTGCTGAACATCTGTCAAATGGGCGGGTGCATCCCGCACGCCACAGCATTCTCCACTGGCGGGTGTCTTCATCCCCATCTCACCCTGGAAGTGGTCCTCCCCAGAAGTGGCCAGGCCTCTGTGGGATTTCCTCCACTGCAATCTCTGCCACCATCAACACTTCCCAGGATTGCCTTTGGGGACCTGGCTGTCTGGCTCCCCTACGTTTCCTGGGCCTTCACCCCAGGTGGCTGCTGCAAGGTGCTGGCCCTCAGACAGACC
>NW_003852521.1:90748-125591 GCF_000181295.1 Otolemur garnettii
CCCCCGCCGAGAGGGTCAGGGCATGGGCTGCCCCGTCCTGCAGTGCTCTTGCCCATCGGCCTCCCATGCACACATAAGGCTGCTGCACCCCCGTCCTCTGGGCCTCTGGAATGGTTCCTAACTCCTCCTGGCAGTGACTAAGCACCTCTCCGTCACCACTCCAGCCATTCATGTCAGCGCCAGCGCAGCCTGGATGTACTATTCTCCTGTAGCACCAGGGCTGTCCACGTAGACCTTGATTTAAGAGACAATATCACTTGCTTCCAAGTTTACGAGGCAATAAACAGCCCCGCATGTTGATGAACGCTGGGTGTTTGCTCAGCACTTCTGCTGTGCGCATTTATTACAAGGGCTGTGCTTTAAAGCAAATGAAACTGCGGCTATTTTCATTTCCTTTGGGAGAGCCATCCCCCTCCCTAGTGGTCTCAATCCATCTGATCCCTGGCTTCTCTTCCCACGGTGCTGGGATGCAATTACGTGACCCCAGCCGAGATGCATGCCTGTCTCTTTTCCAAGAGACTTGCCTCAAAGGCCGAGGGACACACTACCCGGAGGGGTATGAATAATAGGGGCTCCTTCTTCTGGGGGCCTCACCCTGAGGCCTTCTCTCCTGCCCTGCAGCCTCCTTTCTGGAGAGGAGAACCAGCACGCACACAACCAGCAAGCTACTGGCACCCGCAGCCCCACGCACAGTGCCACGCAATGAATAAAATTCCTTTTAATTTTAAGAAGTGGGGACGCCTACGGGCTGGACTGCGAGGCCATAGAGATGAATCTTCCGAGCATTTACTAGCTGGAATGCCCATGAATCCAAACTGGTTTATGTATAAAATATAAGGAAGGTTTGGAGGAGGTGGAGGGCCTGGTGGGGAGCGACTGGGAGAGATTGATGGCAAACTTTGTGCCAACTGAGCAGTTCCGTGCAAGCCAAATGGGAGAACAACACTTGAAAAATGTATCAGATTAGCCCAAACACAAAGCTGATTTATAGCTGCAGTAATCCACATCTTGCCATCCATTTCAGTAATAGAGAGAGATTAGGATGATGGCGCCGTGTTGGGTTTTCCAGCCCGCTCCCCACTGTCCCCACCCTAGCTTCCAACTCCACAATGAATCATGCAGTAAAATCAGAGGGAGTACTTTTCACAGGATTCTGATGTGAAGGGTTGTGAGCATTTCTAAGTGTGGAATAAAAACCGGCTCAATGAGGAATTAAAAATCTAATAATATCACAAAGTGCTTTGAGGGAGAAAGATGAGTCAACCCCCTACCTGGACTGTGTTTTTCCCCAACCCCCCACCTGGACTGTGTTTGAAAAGACAGGTGTATTTCTGGAGCTGAGTGGCTCATCTGGAACATGTGGCATTGGGGACCACCTAAATTGGGAAGGACAAAGACAGTGCCTGCCTTGAAAAGATAACCTGCACCCCTCACCTCTGTCACAGGCTGTCTGTCTATTCAGTGGATGTCAGCCAACACGCAGTGTGCACTGGGTGCTAAGCATGTGGGAGATGCTGAATGTCGGGGACCCCTCATCCCTGCTGGGGGTCCTACCCTCCCATCCCAGCTGGAACTAAGCACAGGAACGAAATGAAAAAGTAAACATAGATCTCATACCCAAACCCCAGAGTAGCAACCAGCAGCATGCCAAGTCAGGGCCAAGTGAGAGGGCCAGAGGACTCTCAGGAGTGGGGCAAGGTATGGTTGAGAGACTTTTTATTTCTTACAAAGGGCTTCAGGAAGAGCTGGGAGATGGGAAGTTATCTGATTGGACATGACCCATCCAAAGGGCCTTTTCACCAACATGCTCTGCTCCTCTGGAAGAACTTTGACTCCTACGACTGTCTTCCAAAACCCTTCTCTGCTAGCGAGATCTCCTTCCCAAGTTTATTGTTCTAAGGAACAGAAATTCTCATCTTTTTCTTCAGTGCTCACACATGCATAAGGCCAAGACTGCTCAAGGACTCTGTGGCCAAGTCTGCCTGCCTCACCGCACAGCTGCTTCAACAGGTGACACTCTCAGGACTGGGAAGAGGGGGTGCCCTTAGCCCTGCAGGTAATCCCACCACCCTGAAGGACTACCAGCTGCCATAGCTCTGTGGGTGACAGTTGCTTCTCCCCCCAGAAAGCTGAACACAAGAGAGGGACAGCACACTGGTCCTTTGAGGGTGACCGATAGGACAGGATGATAAGATATGCTGTGCATCAAAACCCAGGTACTGTCACTTTAAGAGTCTGGTGCTAACGCTAGGACTCAGTTGCTACATGAGGACTTCTGGGGTGACCACCATCACCACTATCACCCTCATCACTACCACTATTATCCTTTTCCTCACCACTGTCACCATCACTACCATCACGCCCTCATCACCACCATAAGTACCATCAGTCCTACCTCATACCCATGCCCACCACCACCAGCACCCCTATCCTTACCACCCTCAGGATCCTCAGCTTCAGCACCATCACCACCATCACTACTATCATCCTCACCATCTCCAACCAGGCCCTTTGCTAAGAGCTTTGCATGTATCCAGAATAATTCTCACAGTAACCCAGTGCCTGAGGGGCCTCTAGTATCCCATTGTATGTATGAGGACACTGGGGATTAGATAGGTCACCTTGGTAATAAGAGGCAAAGCAGAAATTCAAGCCCATGCATCGTAACCTATAGCCTAAGCATTTAGCATACACAGCAGTGTCCCTGACCTGCTGGGGATATGCTCCAAGACTCCCAGTGGGTGCCTGAAACCACGGACAGTACCAAGCTCTCTCTCTCTCTCTCTCTCTCTCTATATATATATATATATATATATATATAATGTATTTCCATATTCATACCTACCAATGATAGAGTTTAATTTAAAAATTAGTAAGTGATAGCAGTAACTAATGTTAAAAAACAATTATAACAGAACACTGAAATGAAATCTGTATACATGTAGTTTCTCCCCCTCTCAAAATATTGTATTATACTATGTACTGTACACATCTATTTCCAGTGGTGGTTGTGGAAACTGAAACTGCAGATAAGGGGGGCTACTGTACCAAGCGGCCCCCTCCCAGGTGCACAGAGCTTCTACTTGCTGCTGGTTTCTTGAAGGCTTGACCTGTGAGACTGATCTTTTGCTCAATCACTGCTGGACGTGGCCAAGCTGCAGGTGCAGAGTGGAAGCTGCTACATCCATCCATTTACGTATCATTCATTCATTCACCACTGATTTGAGTGGGGATGGTGTGAAGAGGAAGCTCCCTGGAGGAGCTCATCCATTTGACCTCTGGGGGTCAAATATGACTGAGCCAAGTGTGTCTCTCTGCGGGGAGCACATGGGGTTTGGCAGGGGAGGACTCACACCTTCACTTGGTGTCCCCTCTTCTCCTCCTACTGCCAATCTGAATATGTTACATGCACTTAAAAAAAAAAAAAAAACTACCCACACAAGACAAAACCCCAATTCATTTTGCCAAAAACATTTTCCCTTAGATTTAAAACCCTGTGCAATTTAAGGGATATGTAATTCATGTGTCTGCATTTAAACCATCAAAGTGCTTTTAAAAGAGCTGTTTGAAATCTTTGGAGCTTTATGAACCTTTAAAGTTCTTTCTTTGAAACACAGGAATCACACACTGCCAAGGATAAAGACAGTCAAATACCAAAGGGCTAGGGGTGGGTCTGAGACTCTAGATCCGTGACATTTAACTTTACAAAACTGAATTTCTCCTCTTTAACATCCACTTCCAATTAGGACCTCAGGCTGCCACCTCATTCTCCTACCTTCGCGTGCCCCTCGGTGGCAGCCCAGCAGCCTGTCCCCAGCCCCAGACACCGACAGCATCACTCGGCTGCGCTTGCCGCGTGGAACCGCCAGGTGGCGGCCACTAGGTGGGCGGCGCCAGCCGATCCGCAGGGGGCGCCCCTTCCCCATTCGAGCAAGAGCGTCCGGACCCGGCGCCAGGCTGCGGATGGTTTCAAATGCCGGTGCCCGGACCCCCCGCCCAGGGGCTGACTCACTGGACCCGGCGGGCCCAGGTTACCCCCCACCCCGCCCCACGCTGGGGATGTCTGGGCGCGCTCAGGTTTGGGGACCCCACCAGATGGCTCAGTTCCTCCCGCCAACCTCCGCTGAGTCCCTGGCGCAGGTCCCCGCGGAGCAGCGAGGCGCGGGCGCGCGCCGGGGTTCTGGGTCGTCGAGCCGGGAGGAGAGGCGTGGCGGGGGCCGCAGCGCGGGAGCTTCGCGCTCTGGAGGCCTTGGAACCGGCGCGCACTTCCAGGCCCGGTTGTCGCGGGCCCGGGGCCCCGTCCGGGTGAGCCCATTTGCGCCGCGCTCGGCCTGGGCCGCCAGGTGGGCTGTCCCCTGAGCAGGTCCGAACTCGGGGCGTCCTCACTCAGCTCCGCCGCACCCTGTTGCGGGGTGGGGACCGAGGCACGGACCCCGGGGCTGCGGGAGGGCCCGGGATTGGGGGCAGCCACTGGCATCTGCCGTCCCCGGCCACCAACTGCAGTCCCCAGGGAACTGTGTCCCCCCAGCACAACTGGACAGGACCCCGCTGGCGCGATTCCACCCTGCACCGCTCTGCTCCCCGATGTTCCTGCCTCATGTCGCACAGGGCCCGCTGTGAAACCCCAGCTCCGCTGAGACGGCCGGTCCCAGGGGTAGGATGGTTTGAGGACGCGGCCTGGCCCGGGAGCTCATCACCTTCTTTCTCCTCACTTCCGGCAGAATCGCATTTACTCCTGGTTAAGTAAAGACCCAGGCTGTGAGGCTGCGCCTTCCTGTCTGGCACCGGTCTGTACGCCTGGGCTTCCCTCCTGGGCGCCGACAAAGCCATCAGCTAGCAAGTTCCAAGTGCTAAGGAACACTTTTTAAAAATAGTTCTGTTTGAACACCGCCACAACATTTAGAGTTCTGGGCTTTGAGTTAGTGCCCAGAGCAGTAAAGAAGGTTAAAGTTGTTGTGACCAGGTTAAAACTGCCGGAGAGGGTGCCAGGTCCCAGCCACCCCACCAGCCTGGCCCACCTGAGTTCCCTACCCTGTCTGAATTCCCCCCTGGGTCTGACCACTAGCAACCTAGCGACCTCCAGGCCACCACCTCCAGGCCTGAGTCCTGCAGTATCCTCTCCTGGAGGCTTTGGCCATCTTCCATGACAGTGATTCTGTCCAGGGACATCCACTCTGGGGAAGGAGGAGCATCTGCTCCCTACAAGCCCCTTCCTTTCCACTTTCCTCGCTTGCAGTACCACAGCCCCCAAGTACACCAGGAATAAGGAGAATTGGATGTATTGCGACATCTTTCTCTCCCTTGCTCCTTTCAACATCAAATTCAGTCTGATCCAAATCCTGCTGATCTTTTCCTGGAAATGTCACTTACATCCACATGTTCAATGCAGGTTGACTCTTGAACGCCAAGTGTGCAAGAAAGGGCATTACAGGCAAGGGAACAGCAGGTGCAAAGGCCAGGCCCAGCACCAGCACCCAGTGTTGGGAACCAGCCCACAGTGCGGAGCTTTGCTGGAGGCCCTGACTGGCCTGTGCTTTAGCAGTTTGCCTTGTAGTCTACCACCCTTCAAACTCTCCTGCCTCAAAGTCCTTTACCTAGGTGCGCATGGGACTTCTTGTACACACACCTGCACAAATCCTACTTTCCCCATCTTGTTTGTTTTGCCACTTGGTAAGCAAGTCTGTGTCCCTCTTAATCTTTGAGGATTGGGACCCAGGCCACTATCTTTCACCAAAGAAGAGGCCTAACCACCCTTTTCCACCTCAGCCTTTCCTCAAAAGCTCCTGAGATAGTCAGGTAGAATGCACCTCCCTCTACCCACATTTGAACCCACCTCTGAACTTTGACCCCTGGGAGATCTCACTTGCGGGGTAATAACAGCGTGTCACTTCAGTGTTGGTGACCTGGTGTGGCCTGCCTACAGAGCAGCCACTGCTCACGGCAGGCAGCAAGGCTGCTTCTTGGAGCCAGCCGGGGTAGAAGACCCGGCTGGGTGGTGTCTTTCTATCTAGATGTGTCTTTGTGGGAAACAACACAGCATGTGCAAATACAAAGGGCCACGCTGGGAGATCTGAGAGTCCCCATGAGCCCAGAATTCTTTAACATATGCCTGTTAACAGTTTCCACTTAAATACAGAGATTTTGGTAGCAGCCACCAGCCTTCTAGCAAATCACCGAGAAATGGAGAGATTTGACCTGGAAGGCTGATGTTGCAACTATGGAAATAAAGCCAGTTGTCACAAAAGGTTCTGAGGAGATGGTCCCTGGTCAGTCCACCCCTGCCAGTCTGTGCCTATCCTGCCTGGCTTCATTTCCTCTATCCCAGCCTGTAAGGCAAAGGGCCTCAGTTCTATAAGGCTTGCTCTGGGGTCTCCCAGGAGACCTCCTCCCCCACCCTCAGGGTGGGAGATTTAGGAGAAGGAACAAGGGGTCCAGATGGGAATGAGCATTCTATCCTTTCTTTAGTAGTTGGGCATGGACAAGTCACATGCCTTCAGAGGAGCCTCAGTTTCCTCTGCCTATGTTGTCACCTCTATAAAGGAGCTGAGGTACAGGAGAGTGATTTGTGAATTACTAAGCACTGGATCAATTATTATTATGATCATTGACTTCCCAACAGTCCCCATGGGCTGGAGTATGAGCCAGTAACTTACAGAGTAACAAGAATGATGACTAACAATTACGCAGTACGCGCTGCTCTGAGGAACAGTACTTCACACAGAGTATTTAATTTCATCCTCACATCAGTCCTAGGAGTGTAGACACTGTTGGTGGCATCACTTACAGGCGAGGATGAGTGGGTATGGGCCTGCCAGTCAGGAGTTCTAGGCTGCCCCCAGCGACCACCAACCTCCCACCAACTGTCTATAGCTGCGTCCTCACACCTACCGTCCCCAAGGAGCACATGCCCACCCTTCCATGGAGCTCAGTGAGTCCCAGCAACTCCCTGTTCCCTCATTTCACCTTTGCTGCTCTTTAAGGAGGAGGCCGGTCTGTGTCCTTGAGGGTCTTGGTGAGGAGTTCTGCTCCAGAGCCTACAAGCAAGGCCCTGTCCCCGGTAGCTGACAAGATCTGTCTGGTCAGAAGGCCCGGCCTCTGGGTATCGTCACAGGGGGCCACCCATAAGTCTTCACAATGTGGGTTTTGTGCCCTACCTGTACTGTCCCTGCAGGACTAGGGGAGGGGTCCTGCCAATGCCACCCTCCTTACTCTCAGTTCAGTGTGGAATTGCTGCCTTTCCCTGTAGGCTCCTGCCACCCCTTCCCTACCTTCTAGTCCTCTGGCCACCCTAGGGACCTGTTCTGGACTCCACATTGGCTGTTCCTGGCCCTGACCTATCAGCATACCTCTGCACGTCAGCAGGACTCCCCCTGGGTCCTGCGCTGCAGTGGGGCAGCATCCCAGCTCTGCTCCTTCCCAGGGGCCTGAACATTCTCTGACCCAAAGGCAGTGCCAAGAAGCCAGCTGTGAGGTGTTCCTTGGCTGACTTTGTTGGGTGTGCCGTATTTTTAAAGCAAAGCCTGCCTGTCACATTGCTGCAGGCACTAAATCAGGTGCACATTACTGGGGCGATCTCAGAGGAAGCGTATTGGCTGTGTTAATAATAACAGTGCACTCATAATGTACTTTTCAATTTGAATTAATTTTTGTAGCTAATTCTAGCTACTGAATGTCTTCATTTAAAATATCCATATACATGTATTTTGTTCAGTATTTTAATTAGGCCCAAAGGAATATACTTTCAAATTTTGGTACACTTCATTTGTTATATTAATGAAAAGGCACTTTAAATCAAGTTTCAAGTTGATGTTTCATTATGTATGCTGTTCTCAAATGTCTTTAAAAGAGATTTACGTTACAGGGAGTAACCACAAATATTGGCAGTGGACATGCTGTTAATTTAAAGTATAAAGTTTTCTTTTGAGGTGCTGCAAAAATATAAGGTCACACTTTTCTCCAGTGCAGCTAACTTCCTCATAATGTGATTGGATCTTAAATTCAGAGGAGCCCTGCACCCCACTTCCAGAGGCCTTGCACCCCCAGCCTCAGAATGACAAGACAAGGACCACAGCCTTAGCAGTGGTGAGCAGCTGACACTGACTTCAAGGCATCTGTACCTGGGAAGGAGAGGACCTGGGAGCCTTTGGGCTCTGGAACTGGCTTAGATACTGGGGCTTGGTTTTGGCTCATGCCACCTCCACATTCCCACACACAGCATGTGCTCACACTCAACACTAGTGCACGGCTTGTCCCCCAGTAATGTGGATGGCCTCAGAATTGGTGTTGGCTTTGCCCTGGGAAAACTCAACGT
Organism: Otolemur garnettii; assembly: GCF_000181295.1. Taxonomy (NCBI): domain Eukaryota; kingdom Metazoa; phylum Chordata; class Mammalia; order Primates; family Galagidae; genus Otolemur; species Otolemur garnettii. The sequence continues at coordinate 99,060 of NW_003852521.1, forward strand.
TTCCTGTGGTCTATTCCACTGAATGTGCACAGCCCCTGTGAGGGGACTGGTGTCTCCCCGTCCCCATGTGTACAGGAGGAAAGGAGACTCACATGGCTAGTGAGTTGTGAGGTTCAAATGTAGTCAGGCCCTGGGCACCTGGCCACCATGTCCCTACTGCTGTTGGGATATTGTTACAGAGTTAAAAGGTTAACCTGGGCTTAGTAAATAAGACAAAACCAGTTAAGAGGAGGGTGAGATAGGGCTCCCTTCAACACCATCCACTCGTATTCACCCTTCAACAGTTAAGCCTTGGCCAGGCATGTTGACTCATGCTGTAATCCCAGCACTCTGGGAGGCCAAGGCAGGTGGATTGCTTGAGCTCAGGAGTTTGAGACCAGCCTGAGCAAGAGTGAGACCTCATCTCTACTAAAAATAGAGGAACTCACTGGGCATTGTGGTAGGCGCCTGTAGTCCAAGCTACTCAGGAGGCTGAGGCAGGAGGATCCTTGAGCCCAGGAGTTTGAGGTTGCTGTGAGCTATGAAGCCATGGTACTCAGGTCTGGGGCAACAGAATGAGATTCTGTCTTAAAAAAAATAAAACAACTAAGCCCCATATGACAATTGGCCCAGCACTACATTTCAATGCTTATGAACAATTTGTTAAATCTTCTACCCTCAGCTCAGCAGGCTGAGCGCAGCTTGCACAGATGATTTCTTCGTACTTCCCAGCACCCCCAGGCATCTGTGTAACTCTGCTTCTCTTTCCTTGTCTTTCAGGCCAAGGAGGATACAATTAGGACAATTCTGAGAGGACTGGAAATGCACCGCCAATAGAATTGCAGATGCTGTGACAGACACTGCCTCTCTGTCCCTCAGGCTGTCCTGAAGGTCAAGGTGTTGTCATTACTCCCATTTTACAGATGAAGGAATTAGTTTTCAGAGCAGCTGAGTGGCACAGCCTTAGTCACACAGCAGATCCCGGCCACAGTGGCTGAATTGTGTGAGCACCCTCCCACTGATCTGCACTGGCATTTCAGAACTGTCCTAGTGACATGCATGGGATGAAGGGCCCTACTTGACTTTCTAACTTCTTATGCTGGAAAATAGGGATTTCAGATCATATTCTGCTAAGGAGAACTTAAGTTTGTAAGCAAAATATGTTCTGCTTGCTGGGTGATATTCAGTGCCATGTGCACTGACACAGTCTCTTTATAGACTATGGCAGATGAGTGCACTGCAGGATGTGTTCCAGAAAATGTCTGAAACTCATATTTGGCCTGACTTTTTAAATTATAATTAATAATAATACATAAAAGCTGCACTTTATTGAGCACCTACTCCTGTTGCTGGGTGGATTATGCCATCATAAGCTCACTGCCTACAGGCCCATTCCCACCCCAGGGCCTTTGCACGTGCTAGTCTGTGTGCCTGGAATGCTGCCTGGGGGCTTTGTGCAGGGCTTTGTGCAGGGCTTTGGCCCTGTCTGGCTCCTCAGCTTGAGGTGGCTGTCTCTAACCATCCAGGTGGCCCTGGGATGCTATCACAGAGCACCAGCTGCTTATTCTCAGCACCTGCCAGAACCTAAAATTTATGTTATTTCCCTGTTTATTTGTTTACCTTCTTTCTTTCTCTCCCATTTGGGGTTGCCAGATAAAGTACGGGATGCTTAGTTATATTTAAATTTCAGATAAATAATGAATATTGATACTTATTCTAAAATTGTTTATCTGAAATTCATATCTAACTGGCCATCTTCTTATTTCTTTGTTACTGTGAGGATCCCATTCTCACTGGTCCATGGGCCATGTGCACCAGACTCTCTGGTCCAGCTAGCTATCCCCAGGGCCCGTTTGCGGCAAGTGCCAGTAATTACTGACTGAACAAGCAGTGTCGTGAATTCTGCTCACCAAGCCCTTGAGAGCCCTTATTTTAAGAGATCATGGCCTCAGGCTCAGACATCCATAAATGGCCAATAGGAGAAAACTCTTCCAGAAGAAACCCCATGCCAGTGCGGGGCCTGGCCACTACACGTGAGTGTGCCAGTGCTGGGCGCTGGGCCGAACTCAGAGCACAGTAAAGGTTACACCCAGAACCAGTGGGAGGCACCAGACATACTGGCTATAAAACGTGGCTTCAGAGGGTAGCAGACACAGAGCAACCCATTTGGAAACAACATCGGACAGGAAAAAGGGAGGAGGTGTTGCTTATTGAAGGACAATTGCCATTTCTTATTCTTTTTTTTTTTTTTTTGAGACAGAGCCTCAAGCTGTGCCCCTGGGTAGAGTGCCGTGGCATCACAGCTCACAGCAACCTCCAACTCCTGGGCTCAAGCGAGTCTCCTGCCTCCGCCTCCCAAGTAGCTGGGACCACAGGCGCCCGCCACAACGCCTGGCCATTTTTTGGTTGCAGCTGTCATTGTTATTTGGCGGGCCAGGCTGGATTCGAACCCACCACCTTAGGTGTATGTGGCTGGCGCCCCAGCCACTTGAGCCATAGGCACCAAACCACAATTGCCATTTCTTTTAGAAAAATACGAATTAAAAGAACCAAACGATCATGGTAACCCCACCTCCTAGTGGTGGAAATCAGTCATGTTTTGTGAGCTGTGCTTCCACATCGGGTTCTTCACAGGTGAGTGCGTGTGTGAGTGTGAGTGTGAGTGTGAAGGGGCTTTCCTTGTTCTGGAATCTACTTTTCATATTTAAAGATAAATGCTTCTATGTTACAAAATTTAACATCTACACTTATGTGCATTGTGTGGGAATATTTGCACGCATTTCTGGAGCAGGCGGAACTGCCCACACACCCTGCCCTGGCCGGGGAGCTTCCTGGTGTAGACGTGGAGACCCTTGGCCCTGGCTCCCAACTCACAACTGTGAGCCTGATTAACAACTTGACTTGATGATTTGAGTATGAAACCCAACTCAGGCAGATGCTTAAATTCTCGTTTCCTGAAGCTTCAACAATGGCCTGCACTGGCTGCAGGTGAGGGAGGGTTACCATAGGGGTTGCTGACATAGGACGCAGTGGCCTGGGCTCTTTGAAATGACCTTTGGAGTCAGGAGGTCATTTGGTCCAGCAATTCATTTTGCTTATAAAATTAAACACTTTATTAAAGTGTGTATTTCTGGATGCCAGAATTACAGATATTTTTAATTTTTGTTTCTACATTCTCATACTTTTCAAAATTTCTACAATGAACTTTTTTTTAACTTCTTAAGAAAAGGATGAATGAGGGAGGAAGGAGGATGGAAGGGAGGATGCAGGCAGTGAAGGAAATAAATATTTGTGAGATTATTTGCTAACTGCCCTTTCCCCTTAGCCTGTAGGCCACAGGGGTCAGGGTTATGGTCGAGGCTGTCCTTCCTGGCCCTGAGCCCTTTGAAGTGTCCAGCACTCACACCATAGCCCTGGGCCTCTGGATCCAGGAGGTCAGCTGGTGGGCAGATCCTGCAGAAGACAGTGTCACAGGCCATCGGCAGCCCGGAACCACCAGCTTGCAGCTGGTTCAAGTACAAGTGGACAGACTCAGTGGATGTCATGCATTTGGGTAGTTGTTGGCACCTACGTTCTCTGCCATGTTTCAGGACTTTCTTGTTCCTGGGACTATGAGTTTCGTTTTCAGACATCACCCCCACCATACCTCTGTCTGCAGCTAGAAGGCACCTTCCTTCCTTCCCCTCCCACTGCTGCCAGGTACGATGTGCCATCCTCTGCTCGTGCTGTGGGTCAGCCCTCCATGCTGAGGCCCTGCCTGCACATCTGCTTTGCATAGGAAGAGCAGCATCACTGAGCAAGGAGCAAGGGTGGAGGGCACGTACCCAACTGTGTGTTAGGTCTAGAGACACTGAAGAGGGAGGAGATGGCAAAGAGGGGACAGCAAAGGAACAAATAGGGACCAGGGAGGTCTGCATTGGTGCTGAACACCTCCAGATATGCAGTGGCCCCAGATGCCAAAGTCTAAGCCTCCCTGGCCACCGTGGGAGGCCACGGTCCCTCCCCCAGATGGATCATGGTAACCAGGAAAGCCATATTCGAGGCAGGTAACACCAGCCAGCGGAGGCAGATGCTTGTTTATCTGAGGCTGCAGGAAGGAAAGGGCGCGTTCCCCAGAAGGCGTACGCTGCAGCCAGACTCCCAGCAAGCTGCAGTTCCATCTGCCTCCACTGCCTTCCGTTCTAGGAGGTACAGACAGACCACACGACAGGATCAGAGAAGGCCACGCAGGGACTGGGCCAGTGGGCCTGCCTGGTCAGTGAGGTAATCACATGGCTCCAACTGCCCAATTCCCCTAAGACTAAGCCACATTAAAAACAAGCAGAAAATTGGCTGGGCACAGTGGCTCAGGCCTGTAATCCCAGCACTCTGAGAGGCCAAGGCAAGTGTTTCCCTTGAGCTCACAGGCTCAAGACCAGCCTGAGAAAGAGAGAGACCCTGCCTCTACTGAAAGTGAAAAACTGAGATAAGGGGATCACTTGAGGTCACTGTGAGCTATGACACCACAGCACTCTACCAAGGGTGGCAAACTGAGACTGTCTCAAGAAAAAAAACCCCAAAACCCCAGCAGAAATAAACCCAGCTGGCCTGCACAAAGTATGCTCCTCCAAGAAAATCCCATAGGATTCATTCAGTTGGGATAGAACTTGGACATTTGCCCACATTAAGTGCCCACCTGCTCTGGGCCAGGCACCTTTCCAGGCTCTGAAGACCCAGCAGTGAGCAAAACGTGCCACTTCATGCCCTCGTGGAGTTCAGGAGAAGGTTAATGATCTCAATACAAGGACTGGAGGCTGTGGTAAAGAACCACGGAAAGAATGCCAGGAGAGCACCACCTGGGTGCTGGCCACACGGAGAGGACAGCCCAAGAGCCACCAGGCCCAAGCCTGGGAAGCTGCCCTGGCCAGGGCCTGGGAGGCGGCCGCCGCTTAGTCAGCTTGTGCCTATTTCTAGTGGTGTCCATTTGAAGCCATCTAACGGCCCAGTTCCTGAGAAAGTTCCGGCAGAGGGCCCTGATTGCCCTCCGGAAGGCTAATTAGTCCCAGAAACACAGCGTCTGTGGGGCCTGCGGGCTGGGGGAGCCGGCAGCCGGCACAAATGGCAGAGACGGCATGGGGCTGCCTTCTAATGGCTTTTTGAAGGTTGCTCTGTGTTTGATTGACAAATGCCATATGTCCCCCATGCGCAGGGCTTTAGCCTCTTCTCTGAGCTCTCTCTTGTTCACCTCTAAAACAGGTTCCCCTTGGCTTTGATTTTGTACATATGATTTTATCAGCCCTGTTCTTTAAAGGGAGGAATTGCGCGAGTCTTCATACCTCATCCCCACACGAGGCCCGAACAGTCCAACAGTCCACGGTCGCTCACTCCCAGCTCTAATGACTGCAGCCGAGTCCTCCAGCCCCAGCCACTGCAGGGGATGAGCATGCAGCTGCCGGTCTCCACTCACCCTCCTCCAAGGCTGCTGCTCTCCTGCTGGGGACACTGAGCCACAGGGATGAAAGGCCCATAACTGCTGTCATTAAGGCCCAGAAGCCCACAGGGCTCTGCAGACTCGGCAGCTAAAGGCGCCTGATGGGACGCAGTTGTGGGCCTTAAATAGCCACGTTGTGTTGAGGGATGGTGCTGGAGCTCCAGGCCCAGGGGACGACCAGGACCACTTGCAACTGGGCGCAGCCCCCAAGGACTGCAGCTCCCCTGTCTCCCTGAGCACAGGCCTCTCCCCCATGATTTGCATCAGCAGCCCAGGCCCTGCCTGCTGAAATCACTGTTCCTTCTTCCCTGTCCTGTTTGAAACTGAAATAGAGCGTGATTGTAGCCCTCAGTGTCCCCTTGGCAATGTGATAGCCATTCTTAACTTATGCCCTCCTCCTTCCTCCCTCCTCATCTTCAGCCCCCATCAGCCTTCTCTTCTCTAGGCAATTCCGGAAACATCTAATTGCTTTTATCAATCTTCTCTTCGAGAGGCACTTTGAAGCTACATAGATCTTATTTCCTCCCTTGGCTCCGCTGGCTGGAAAGGCCCAACTATGAGGACAGACCCACTCCTGAAGGGTAATTTGAGGTGCAGGAGAAATTAGAAGCTGGTAGAGCTGTCACTGAGCACAAGTGACAAGCCCATTGCCACGTTCTCTAACGACTGCCTGAATGTTTCCCTTCATTTTGTCAAAAATGACATCCTCATCTGTGGGCCAGGCTGTGGTACCTGTCTGCCCCCTGCTTCCTTCAGGATGGATTTCTGCCCTTGCTGTCACCAGACACTGCCTCTTCATTCTTGGGGAGCCATGTCTTGTTTCCTCCTCTTGGTACCCCCATTCTCTGTCATCCAGCCACTTGGCCCCAACTTGAGGGTTCTGAAGCTCCACCTGGGAGCACCCCTGGACCACCCCTGTCCGCATGATGGATGCAGGCTGTTGCTCTATGCACCAGCCTCTTGGGATAGCAGGGCTTTTGGGGCCCTATGTCAGGAGCAGCCCAAAGCATTCATAGGCCAAGAAGCCATTCTCAGCATGAGCCTTGTGGACAGTGAGTGCCATAGGGCTTGGGGAACAGTGGGAGTGATAAGCAGAGGTGCCTGGCTTTGCTGCCGCCTGAGTAGGGGAGAGTCTGGGTGGGGCTTGGCCTGGGGCCTAGCAGGCTGTGTCCTCAGCTGCCACCCTCCCGGGGTATGCCTGGTTTCTTGTCATACTGCAGAATCTGCCAGCTACCAGATGTCCTTCTGATGGGCCCCCTTTCTGCTTGAATTAATGCATGTTGGTTTTGGTTGCAGGCAACCAAGGCCCTGCCTGGACTCAGCAGCTCTCTCCTGGGGCTGCCGGCAGTGTCCTGGGCCTGGAGGGGCCCTCAGAGCCCCAGGGAGCAGGGTTCAAGAGCCAGCCCCCAGCCCCGCTCCTCTGCAGTGCCAGGGGAGATCCCTTCATTCCAGATCCACTGTGGAAGTTTATCTCCCAGCAGTGGACTGTGAACACCTCTGGTTTGTACGGGTGACTGAAGACTCCTCAGCCATGAGGGCCAGCGGAATTCTGCTGACTGCACCATTTTGTAGCTGTCGCCTTGCTGCACAGATCACTGAGGGCTAGTCACAGGGTCTTACTGGGGGCTGACTGCAAGCTCATCCTAGACCTGCCTTGTTGTCACCTGGGGGCGTTCTCCCTCAGACATTCTGCCTGGCCCTCCTTACTCTGCACCAGGCCCAAGACATCCACAGGTCTGCACCAGAGAATGTTCCTCACCAACCAGAGGCTGGAAGGACAAGGTGTTTGTTATGCGGGTATACAGGGAAACCACATCTCACTGATGGCCCCCAGTGTCACGAAGGAAAGATGACATCTTGCTTCTTTCTCTTTAACAGTAAAATCAATAAATGAACAATAAGCTGAAGAGGAAATGCACCTACTGGTATGAGCTGGTGTTGTTCCAATTGCTTTACTCCTTTGGCGACGATTTGCTCAGAGGACCATCACGTGCCTCCCAGGGTCCCGGCAAACCTCCCCTGTTCTGTGCCAGGTGTTGGGATGCAAAGAAGACTGAGTCCTGGTTGCTGGGGAGGCAAGGACCATCTCACACACAGAATGAGGTGTCTAACTCTCATCTTCTCCCGACAGCTGGGTGCAGCAGCAGAGGCCAGTGTGGGGGTGTACCAGAAGGAAGCCACATGATTGCTGATGCCAGGCTGTCTGGTCTTGAGAAAGTGACAAGAGCCAGGGCCCTGCTGAGTCCCATGCTCCAGCCCTGTGAGGGGGCACCACTGGGGCCATGGCTAAGCAGCTCTGTGAATCAGGGTTTGCAGCTACAGGTGGGAAAATCAGTCCCATGGTGCCAGAGCTGCTATAACTGAGCGGGATGGAGATGATGACATTTCAGGGTGACTTGAGCCCACCTGTTTGTCTACCATACCCTCTAAACCCTGATAAAGGGCAAATTTACCTGCAAGTGTGATAGGAAAGTAGAAAATAAGGGAGGAACACCATCAATAGCTGGAAGCTAGCTGCCTCTGCAGACAGGCTTGGTGAGGACTTAGGGTTCAGCCTGAGCCACAGAGCCCTGCCTGAAGGTGCCAAAGGGCCTTGGGAAATGCAACCTGGGGCCAGCAAGGCTGGGAGTGAGGTAACTGCCACGTAAAGTTGCTAATAGATTCTTCTTTTAGCAGTGGAGATACTGAATCAACTTGGGGCAGAGCCTTTTGTCCTGGGGAGACCCTACAGGCATCCCTTTCTGCTGGGCAGGAATAAGTCAAGGAGGTGCCCTTGGTTCCAGGGTGAGGGTGACCGACTGTCCCAGTCCGCCTGTAAAGTGGTTCCATGGATGCAGGAACGTTAGTGCTAAAACCACAGAAGTCCCAGGCAAGCGAGGAGTAGTTAGTCACCCTGACTGGGGTTTAAGGTATCCAGAACTCCTGCCCTACCTCCACCCCTGCCTGACAAAGCTACTGCTGTCCTCAGGCCACAGTGCACTGAGTGTGAGGGCTGCTGGGCAGGTGGCCAAGAGCCTCCCAAGAAGAGTCTAACCCCCCAGCTGGGTCTCTTTTGGGTTTCCTATTGCTCAAGTGCCTCTCATGACTAAGGCCTATGTGAGGACAGACCTTAGGGCTCTGAGACAGGCACATGGGGGAGGATGGTCGTCAGTGAGCCCAGGGCCTGTGAGTGTGTTCATGTGTGTGTAGACATGTATGTGTGTGCATGCGTGTGCATGTGCTGAGACAGGTAGGCAGAGACGTGTGAGGACAGGGAACAGGGACCCTGGCCTGAATTCTCCTGGTCTGGTCATGGAGGAGGCACTCTCACAGTGCCCAAGGTGTCAGTGCCCGGAGACCCCAGACTGAATGAGCCCTCTGCAGGCTGGCTGAGGGGGAGGAGCTGCCTCACTTCCCTAAGCTGGTCGGTCCATGCACAGTGCCACGTGGCACTTCCTGGTTTCCGCGTGATGCTATGGTGGCTCGAGATGCAAACGCTGGGAAAATGGGCGAAGGGTATGAGGACCTCTCTGTTCTATTTTTGCAGTTTCTTGTGAGTCTATAATTATTTAAAAATTGAATGTTTTTGTAAAAGGTCTTAGATATTTTTCAGAATAAAAAAATAAAAACCTGTCCATGTCCTAGATCGCAAAAGCTCCAGGAAATGCCAAAAGAAAAACAAGAGCTTTCACACCATTTTCTATCCCAGCCTGCCCAGGTGGAACTGCCCTCTGCCCAGGAAGTGGCTGGGGAGGGGGGCGCTGAAGGGATACAGGAGGTGACCATGGGCAGAGGGCCTGGCCACGGCAGCCACCCTCAGGGGACAGTTCCATATGGGTTTAAGGAGGCAGCAGACAAGTTAGAGAGTTTTGGCGTGCTAGAGTCACCCTGGCTGTCCATCTCCACAGCACAAGAGCTGCACATCCATGCCCCCACACCCACTGCACCCACACACATACACCCCACTCACCTTCCCACCCACACCCCGGCTTTCACCCCCAAATCCTCCCACCCCCCACATTGCTGCTCAGCCCCATGCACAAAAGCCCCTTCTCGTTCTTAGGGAGCCCCCACGCTGCCTGAAAGCAGAGGGGCAGGACCCAGGGAAGGGCTTCAAGAGCACCCGCTGGCTGGCACAGCAAGGCCTCCTGCTGCTGCGTCCCAGTCAACTCCGCCCTCTGTTTTATGGCTCACAGAATCTCCTGAGAAACAGTTAAAATACAGAAAAAAGTTTCTCTTACCGCTTTGTGTGAGACTGAAATATTTTAACACAATTTCCAACAAAATCTACCTTAAACCCAATAGATTATAGAGAAAAATAACTGAACATAGAAAAAGATTCAGAAACCTAATATTAGGGGGTTTATGTGAGGAATTATAGCAACTATTTTCCTCTGAAATTGATGTTCAAGAAATAGAAGAATCCAGTGCGAGCTGTTTCATGGTTAAAAAAGAGAAAGAAACAGAAGAAAATTTTAGGTATTCTCAAAGAAACTTGGAGGAAATTACACCCATGAAACAAGAACCATCTCAGGTTTTTAAAATATTGTTTTTAGAAGTAAAACATTACCGGTATTTACTCCTTGTTTATTACCTCAAAAGACGGAGGAAACAGCACATTGAACCTTACAGAAAGCTACGCTACTCAGGAAATTCTCTGGGCACTCAGAGGAAAATATAAAGAGGCAAAAATTAAGGATAACAAGGAAGATAAGAAAAAGCAGGAACACAGAGTACCTGTTGGGTAGATCCAGGGATTTCAGAAGGAAACAATACAGCAGAGAAGTAATGACGGAAGAAATAAGAGAAGAAAAATGATCAAAGAGAGCAACTATTACAAGCTGTCTTCCATGGCAATAATGCAAATAACAAGTAAAGATCAATAGCAAAGAGAAGAAGGATTGGGAGAAAAGAAAATGCTTCCAAACCAAAAAGAAAGCTGTCAAAATTCATGGGTGGGAAGAAAAGAATGGGGCCATCACAGGTCTTTACACAATCCCAGCCATGACCCAGCTGAAGGGATGGTTTGAGGAGAAAATTGGTAACTTGAATGTGTTTACAAAATCCAACAGAAATGAAAACAAACATTCCAATGAAGCAGGAAAATAAAGAACAAAACGAATTAGAGGGAAGGATAAATTCTGAAATAAGTAGCTCAGCTACTCATAGAATAAATTATGCTGAGAGCTGGTTCTCTGAAATAGACAACTCTCTGGTGAATCAGCGGGGAGAGAGAACAGCCTGGTTTTCCACACCAGGGGTGGTAAGGGGGCAGTGGGGAGGAGGCCGGGGACAGAGCAGGCGGCAGGGGCTTGCAGGGAGCTGAGCAAGCCCAGAGTACAGAGGCTCTTCTTTCGTGGGAATGCACATCAGCCCTGTCCTTGCATAGTGGGGGTTAGTGCCAGAAAAGGAAAATGCTCATTTTGTTCATCTTCATATGAACTCTTGGTGAGACACTCTGGACAGCTAGGCCTTGACCATGGTAGGTGACAGGGTGGTGTTCTTTCTGGGCTGGTGCAGATAGGCTCTCGGGGGCTGGGTGTCACGGGGGCTCCTCAGACTCTGCATCCTTCCGACTGAGAGGCTAATTCTGCTGTTGCCATTATTTAATCTTTAAGTAGTTTGCCAAGGCCACCTTCTCAGGAAGGACGTGAAGGCACTGGTCTTGCCCTGCTCCCTTCTCCTCTGGCCTGCTCCTCCCTAGTCCCCCCTGCAGAGCCCTCAAAACCTGCAATTGAACTCTTGATTTCTTTGAGATTCCAGAATGCCCAGGATCTTTCATAATTTTCTCATACGTAGTGATCTCTGCCTGGGAAAGAACGCCTTCTCCTTTTCTTAGCCCCATTCCTACACAAGCAGCCCCCTACAGGAAGCCTTCCTGGTTGCCACTCCAAGTGGACTGGGCTCCTCTTGCGTCCACCCAGAGCACCCTGGGTGCAGCTGTGCAACACGACCACATCCAACACATCCAGAGGTGTGTGTGGACCCAGGAGGCAGGTGGTGGTGTTCAGTGTTGTTGCAATGACAAAGCAGGATGGTTGATTACATGTCTATATACAACAAGCCACTGTGTTACACCAAGGGAACAACACAGAAGTGGAAGGGTGGCCAGCGGGCTCTGAATCAGGGTCCCTTGGCAAGATACTTGTCTTCCTGGAAGACCCAGTTGGGTCTTGGACTCCTTGGCAACTCCAGGAGTCTTGCTCCCTCAACTCCCATGCTTTAGAAGTGGTGGGGGTGGGTAGGAGTTCCCCCTCCATTCTGAGACTTTTCCCCTCTAGCTGCATAGAGGAAGCCAGACAAGTCTGAGAGCGTTCTTCAAGAATGCAAGGGTGATACCCTACAAGCATCAGACCAAAGGCATTTACAGCACGTAGGAATCTTACCACTTAACAAGGGCTGTTAAAGACAGATTCTGGGGGGGTGGGAAGAGATGCCAGTTCATATCAAGATGTGATTGTTCAGTACTCTGAGCCCCCAAACTAATATATCAAATTTAATTTTTGAAAACAGGGCCAAGATGAACTTCCACTAATTAACAAAACCCAATTTTTTTTCCAGATGTATTCCAATCTTCAATTACCCACATAGCAGACATCAAATGCTCAATGTGGGGAGAGGGGATTGCACATAAAAAGTTGGCTGAGAGAGGCCTTCACTCTGAGCTCCCCTTTGGAATTGAAACTCATCTTGACAAATCACGGTGGCTCTTTGCCATCAGGAGTCTTCTCCCTTCAGATCCTACGGCCAAGAGAAGCACTGGCCATATGTTCACACCATTTGGTGGAAAACACACTGAACCAACAAAACAGGCATTGCACTTATGGGTACATTTTTTTTTATCATGCTAAGTGTATTCTTCTTCACTGTGTTAAAATACACCACGTCGTTCCCCCCTAGGAACAAATGAGGTCTCCTATAAGACCAGTGTTTTTATAGCCATGAGGCAAACACAAGCAACTAGTATCCTCCCTAAATGTCCTTTGTCATTTGGAATTCCTTAGGTGGCTTCTTCTAAGTCTCAGTGGGTAAATGAAAAGTGAAATATGAAAGAAAAAGAAATTATGAAATTAGAACCCTAAGTATTATCTAACAAGGGCACCAAAGAGGCCATTTATGGTAGAATAGGTCACTATGAAAGTTTTGAGACAGACTATGTTATGGTCCATTATTTCACTTCCAAGAAACACAGTTGACAGCGTCCTTTCTGGTTCACCTGTGCAAGTTTCAATGCTCAGCTCACCGGTGCTGCTGGGAGGGCTTCATTTGTTTCCACTGCGCAGATTTTATGTTTCTTGATTTTTGTGTGTCTCATAACGTTCATAATGACCCACATACTCTAACAGCCCCACGTCAGTGATGTCCCAAGAGCACTTATGTCAACACAGGGCTGAATGGCATGCCAGTGGATGGGCCCACTCCCCATGACTATGAATCTCAATTTTAAAAGTTAGCCAGCAGGTTAACCCTGATGGTAGAATTTGAATTTTGTATCAAGTATCTTTTATAGGGTCCAAAGTACTTTTCAAAGAAATTTAAATTCCAATAAAACTTCTACGTGTTTGAAGATCCCAATGGGCAGAAAATTTACCTGATGTGCCTTGGGGGGTCTTAGTCCTTGGGCGATGATCTGTGGCTTGTCAGGGCCTGAGACTCGAGTTGCTCATAGTACTTCACAGAGACCTTGGGCTTGAGGAGAGGGGAGGCCCAGGGAAGTCTGGAGGTGAGAGACCTCAGCGTCATCTGCTTACTTCCCATCTTCTGCCTTTTATTTCTTGGTGGTGGAAACCTTGAGAGTTCTGATGATAGCAAGGAGAGACTCTTGGAAGAGCCCACCACACAGAGACAGGGCTGCCCAACTTTTCTGATTTGGGTTTAGATTTAAACAATGTCATTTTGATAGAGGCACAGATGCAAAGTGAGCATTGCATGACCTATTAACAAGACTCCTCTCTCCCTCTGACGTGTGGCCCATGTACGTCACAGCTTCTGTTTTAAAAAGTCCTGTCACTTCTGGGTTTTGTGTAAAGCTGAAACAATTTCTTGGGTATGTACACATTCTTGGCTTCAGCTTGGTTGCAGCTCAGCATGTCACTGCTCTAATGCATGTGTCCGCCTGTGCTTTTCTATTATTTTTAGACAGTGTCTCACTCTGTTGCCCTGGGTAGAGTGCCATAGTGGCAGCATAGCTCACAGCAACCTCAAACCCTTGGGCTTATGTGATTCTACTGCCTCAGCCTCCTGAGTAGCTGGGACTGTAAGGGCCCACTATAGCCAGGTGCCTGGCTATTTTTTAGAGATGGAGTCTTGCTCTTGTTCAGGCTGGTCTCAAACTCCTGAGCTCAAGCTATCCACTTGCCTCTGCCTCCCACAGTCCTGGGATTATAGGCGTGAGCCACTGTGCCCCACCTGTGCTTCTGATTTGGGGGGAGATGTGTGTAATGATGTTCTATACCCAAGCCTCTGAGAGCCCTGCAATTCCTTCAAGTACAAAAACCCTCAGGATGTGAAGTGGCCAGCACACACCCAGAGGCTGCCTACAAGTGCCATGGTCCTTGCTTGAAGGACTTCATCTGGGGAAGGCTGTCTTCAAGCAACTGCCTCCAAGTCTAGATTATCTTAATTCCTTGGGAAAATCTAGTTTATAGATCGAAGGCCAGCTAAATATCAAATTTCTGCGTAAGATCACAGCTCCAGCTTCCTTTATTTACCTATCTTTACTCTTACACAGAAATGAGGAGCACCTGAACTGCACTCCGGTGGCCGGCAGAGCCACGGCCGTCGCCTGCCAGGTGTGAGGTGTGGCTCCTTTTTAGGGAAGTGCTCTCTGCTCCTTTCAGATGAGGAGTATCAGACAAAACACACGGTTGGCCACCTCCCATGTGGGACCCTCGGAAGGTGTTACAAACCACTTTGTTTTTTAGAAGGCCAAGAGCAGGACAGGGCAGAGCAAATTTACTGCACAACTCTGATCTAGAGATCCGCTTCAGCCAGCTCTGCATGAAAGTGGGGCACCATGGCACTGAATACCCCAACCTGACACTGTCTGGAGAAACTGTGCACAGTCACTCTTGGCACTAAACATGGGCAATCAACAGACCAAGCTTCCGAATCTTTCACCATGAAACCCAAAACAATAAAGTGTGACTGGTTATGAAAATGGGAAAATGCTCTTAGGCTTTAGTTTTATTATTTATTTAGTTAGAGACAGAGTCTTTGTCGCCCTGGGTAGAGTGCCATGGCATTATAGCTCATAGCAACCTCAAACTTTTGGGGCTCAAGTAAGTCTCCTGCTTTAGCCTCCCAAGTGGCTGGGACTATAGGTACCCACGAAGACACCTGGCCAGTTTTTCTATTTTTAGTAGAGATAGGGGTCTCAATATTGCTCAGGTTGGTGTCCAACTCCTGAGCTCAAGCAATCCGCTTGTCTTGGCCTCCCAGAATTCTGAGGTTATAGTCATGAGCCACTGTACCAAGCCTTAGGCCTTATTTTAAACTTTGTGAAACATACTTCAGGGCACTGAGCCAAGTGTGCACAACTGTACGTTTGGGTGTAACACAACTGGCCACTTGTGTTATAAGCTTAGCCTTACCACACAGTCTGACTTACACCTCACAAATCCTGAGTCTCTGTCTGCATTATAGTGAGGAAACTGAGGTTCAGGAACTCAAGTACCTTGCTAAGGTCAAAGAGATAGCAAGTGAGGACGTCTTACTGTCAGTGTGAGGAATGTGAATGCCAGGACGTGGCAGGTCAGCAGCAGAGTCGGGTATGACCTCTCAGCTGACACAGGGATTTCCTGAGGCTCTGCATCATGCTTATGGAAATTATTATTTTTTTAAAAAAGGGTCCAAGATTAAATGTTTGGGATAAACGATAAACAGGCATATTTTCTGCAGGATCTCTGCCTTTATAAGGTAATATGCATTATAGGTTGCCAAGAGGAGGTGTTTTTGAGATCTCTTCTGTTCTTTAGAATGCACTTTGGAAAAAGCAAGGGTAGAACTTCAGTCCCTGAAGTCAGATTTGGGAAGAAAACGAGTATCATACTTTGGGGGCACGTTTGATAATCACCCTCCAACCTGACAACTTCCCCTCATGGTTCCAAGTGAATGAATGTGGCATTCTGGAGGACTGCAAGACTCAGACCATCTTGGACAAAAACTGGATGGGAAGCTGTGGGCAGAAGCTGGAGACCCACATGTGCACCTCACAGCTCAGACTTGGGAGCAGGAAGCCAGGAATCAGGTCTTTGTCAGGTCTAGTTCCCACATTTCCAAGGGTTGGGCAGGAGCCCGGGAGCTTTTCCATCCACTTTGGGGCTCTGAACACCCTCCTGGGAGCGCCAGCAGGCCAGGGACCAACCAGATGCTCTTGAGGCTCCTTTGAGCTGGGAGGGGCCTCAGATGTCTGTGGAGCACACAGTTAAGTCCACAGGCCACACTGCAAGCGATGCTCAGCCAAGTCTTGCTGACTACAGTCCCGAGCTTTTCTCGCCACCCCCGATTTGCAGCAGCTAGAGCCTTCCTGTTTCCTACATAACGAGTGTTTGGATGCACAAGCACTGAGCTTCAAAGTGTTTTCAGTGTTTTAACACTACTTGGAAGACTAGTTTATTTCTGTAATTATTTGACGTGAAAGACTAGAACATAACTGAAACAGGGCTGGTGTTCACTGATGGCCTCTCAGAGTCGAGAACAGAGCTTGGCACATACCCAGTTTATGTTCAGCACATCTCTGTCAAATTCATGAAGAATGTGGCACCTTAGCAGATTATGTACTGCCACGAAAAATATTCAGCGGAGTCTAAAAAGGCCTGCCTGACCATGAAGCTAAAGTTTACTTCTCAGCTTTTTAGGGTGGCACCAGAGGCCTGGGGTGGGGTGGCGGTGGTACTGCAGCTCTCCAGGGAAAGAAGGAAAGCACCACTCAGCAAGAAGAATGCGTGTTGTCTGGACTTTCCATTTTTGGCTCATTTGTAATATTTTCTTTGCTTCCTTGTAGGTGAACACATATGGGAACTGGTACAGGGGGCTGAGAGGAAATCAAAGATTTCCAACAGTTTTTAAACGGATGGATTTCAGGGCAAAGGCTACCTACCTTCTTTTCATAAAAGGGCTAGTTAATAGCTTACATTGTGTAAGACTACCCATACCCCCTTAAAAAAATCATTCTGTTATGACTTTCAAAAAACAGCTTAACTAGTCTTTGGTCTGCCACCTCATCAGTGATCACTGACTCTCTCATGCTCAACTTCAAACGGAATATTCTGAATAGTCTCACTGAGCAGATGCCACCCAATAATATCTCCTATGTGACATTAAAAAATTCACTCAAATACCAACAGATTCAACTTTATAGCACCATTCCAAAATACTAAACTTTCTTTGCACCTTTATTTTTGTCTTTTTTTGGTACACATTTAAAGTATGGGCATCCTGTAAATTTCTGAAAAGCCTCATAGAAAAAAAAAACAACTAATTTTTAGGACAAAGCAGTAACTCAGTTTATAGGCAAGATGATCTCAAGCAGGCTGTAAATTCTTCGTGGGCTTCTGTAAGTCTTGATTCAGGGGTGAGAGTGTAGGAAGGATGCTACTGTCCTCCAGGATTATTCTAGAGACTGTGTTGCATATCTGTATATATAAAAACTTGTTGCTCAATGGTCAGATTCTGGGTATCAGTTACAACTCAAACCATGACAACAACAATCTTTTGTAAGGATTTCACTCTTCTGATAGACAAAAGAATTGGATGTTGTATACACCTTTTATTCATACTCTGTAAGAGAGGAATTAGAATATTGAATTCCCTCTTACAGATCTCCATATTTTAAGCATGGAGCACTAAAATCTGTTCTTAGCAAGCAGATGTATTTAAAGTAGAATTATAAATGGGTTCTTAACTCAACCTATATTTGGCTGCATTGTTTTGTAAGAAGACTAAGTAATATGGGAGTTGACAGATGAGAGACTGCTTGCAGAAAATATTTTCCTTGTGACACTAGGGAGTCACGTCTCATGCTGATTATAACTACAAGTTCTTGTTTAACTCTTCCATATGTTACTGGAGTGATGTGAGCCGAGATGATGGGGATGGGCAAGGGCTGGGAATTCCAAGTGTGCAGGGTCTGTGGGGAGTGGGGGCAGAGGTAGAGTCAGAGTAAGGAGGGTCCACTCACAGCATCACTGTGCAGCAGTTTCAAAGAATTGATTGTTACACAATAACAGTCAATGACCCAGGAAGAAAAAGTTTAAGTCAGAAGTAACTGGTATTAAAAAGCTACTGTGCACCAGGTAGGAAGGAATATGAGAATAATATGCCCTGAAATAGAAATAATCACTTTGCACTATGTACACCACATACAATATAACACATTCTTTTTAACATTGCACAATATAAATATTATACACAGTGGAGTAAACTCAATGCAAGACTTTGAGGCACACAGAAGAAACACGGAATAGATTGAGCTTGGATTAAAATCAAGATGGAGTTAGTAAAAGGCGGAGTGTTACATTTCCAGGCCAGTAAGCTTTTGCGATCTCACCTCGAGTGGGGTGGCAGCCACACCCCACATATACTGAAAATTATCATACCTCAAGGCCGCTAAGAGTTAATTGCTTCAAAAAAGACTAATTAGCTACATAATTTGAGAAAATCAAATAGTTGCTCCCCACTCTAAAGTAGGTAACCCCTAACGGTCTCTTCCAAATGCTGGGTATTATATATAATGTGAGTACACAGCTGTATTCCCCTAGTTCTTGTAAATAACTTGGTTACTATGAAACCACTTGAAGGAAACTAGAACAATATTCAAGAACACCCATCACAGTGCTTAACAAGATTTAATGTACATTTATTCTTAACATGTGGAACATATAAAGATTTTATACTGAATAAATGATATTCATTAAGCCAGAGGAAAAGGAGGAATTTACATCAAGTTTTTTCTTTTTTTTTTTTTAAACTACATTATCTTGAAATACAAATGTGGATTCTCATCACTGAAAAATCTTTGTAGTTGTGTTTCTTCCTTTTAGTTGTATTTTTTTCATTTTCTCTTTTTTTTGTCTGTACTGGTAACCGTTTTCTAAATCAATCCATACGCAACCATTTCCACACCTTGATTTATGAAGCAAATTGTGATCAGCTGCTCTCCCGAAATAGAGCATGACTTTATACATACAGAAACTTGTACATTACCCTCTTTTTTTGTTTTTTGTGTATTTTTGTTTTTTGTATTTTTTCTTTTTTTTTTTTTTTGGAGATATGGCCCTAATGAAAAAATATATAAAATAAAAATAAAAAATTATTTAAATCTACCATCACTTTGTAGTTACCACATCATGAAAAAGAAACTAAAAACTTTGTACTAAAAAAAAAAAAAAGAAAAGAAAAAAATGAGGGTATGTTTCATGTACAACTTCTATATACATCACAGCCCATAGGCAGTAAAAAAAAATATTTAAAAAATGATTAAAGGAATTGTGAAGAACTGTCACGTGGAAGGTCAAACGCCGGACAGCAGACATGACGGTGGTGGTGAGGAAGCAGTTTCCGTTGATGGCTGTCAGGTATGTATTTTCAATCTTAACTTAAACACGTTGTTTTTGCTCCTAGCCTAATGTAACCATTTTTCCTGTGGAGAAACCAGTATCATTTCATAGTTTTGACTACTGACTGACACACCTCCTTGAGCCCCTACCTATATTTCTAGAAATTTCTATTGCACAGAGCTTTGGGTGATGGGATACAGTTTTTTTTTTTTCATTCTCTGAAGAATAAAACACATAGGAAATTGATAATTTTTCACCCTTTTTCTTCAGTGTGGTGACATTTTCCCATCTTTAGCCACAACTTTTTTCTTTAAAGTCAATTTGCTTCCCCCAAAAATGCAATCAACACGGAAAGGAACATTAAAAAGAAAATCTGTGAAAAACAGAAAGTGACCTTTGAATGCACTAGACAGCAACTTTGGTTAAAAAAAAAAAAGAAATAAAAAACCCCAAAAGATGTACTTATACACACAGACAGCAAATATTAATTTCGTAACTGTTCAAATTAATTATTTCTTTAATTCCCAATTGGTAAATAGTGAATGGGGTAGAGGAGCAAAGATTTTCTTTTCCTTCTTCCTACGCTGGATAAACAAGAACAGAAAACAGCCAGTTATATGCGACCCTCTATCTTCACTCACACATGCTTGCCTCTCACATGTGTCATAACTGCCCAATCTGAAACAGTACGTCACAGATGACGGATGCCACCAGAGAGTTCAGGACAGCTGATATCGAGATATCCAGCAACCGGCCCTCGTGCAAAAGGAATTCGGAGCGGTTTTCGTCCACTCTGGCCATGGCCAGCAAAGCCTTGGCTGCCCTGCACATCATGTCTACGCTAGGTGGTTCCAGAGGCGGGGGCTGCATGTGCATGAGGTTGTGCTGGCTCTGCTGGTACTGGGCCATCGTGACCCCATCCTCTAGGAAGCTTATCAAGTTCCCAATGCTCCCTTTCTGCACAGCAATGGCCCTTGCTGCTAGCGCATCCCCTTGGGCAAGGTTCGATAAAAGCGCCATGGACATTTCTCGACAGACAGGGTTTTTGCGATCCCCAACGTACCTAACTAACGTAGCATAGAATTTCTCCTGACGACTAAATGGAGGAGTGGCCAAGATCAGGTCCACATTGTTGTCCTGGATACTGAGTTTACAGAGGGTCTCCAGCACAAGTCTCTGAGGCGATAGGACTGAGTTGGGCCCCACAGTTGGGAAGGGGTCTTGTGCCTCTGCAGATGGGCACACCATCCAGTGCAGCAAGCCATCCAAGATTGGCAAGCAGATGCTTTCCGTGTAAGCAGACAAGTCTAGCTGCCCAGAAATGTTGGCTAACGTGACCAACGTGTTATCCCTCAAGACCTCGAGGCAGTCCCACCACCACTCATCCTTGCTGCAGGCCACCCCCTTGTCCCCGTCCTCCTCTTTCTCATAGGTCTGCGGTGCTCGTTTTCTCTCGGGATGCTCGTGGTGAAGAAGAATCAGCTTTCCCAGGATCAGCACCAAGCCTGGATGTTTGGACATTTCGGCATCATTGCCAGGCACAAAGGACAAGCTACGGACGATATTTGACACACAGATGCAGCGCTTGGCCAGCGAGTCCTGCCAGTGTGCGATGGTGCACAGGGGAGTCTCGTCCCGGCTCCTGGGCTCATCCTCTAGCAGCTTGATGTTGCGGTGACTTTTGGCTTGTTGGATTCCAAAGGGAAACTTACTGCTTTCGGTCTGGGGCCCAGGGTGTGCGTCTTCGGGCAAGGCCCCGGGACGAGCAGACAGGACGTCATCGATAGTCGCTATGATGCTTTTCTCTTGCTGCTCTTCAGAAGAGTCACCTTTGCCTTCCTGCTCTTTCTTTCTACCTGTGGAGCTTAAAGATGGAGGTGGGCGCCTGCGAGGAGGAATTTCCATCTTGCTCTCGAAGTGAGTCTGGATGTGCTCCGTGGTGTCGCCCCCACCCAGCTGCCAGTGCAGAAGCCCACTACTGAACTCCTGCACGCGCCCCAGCTTGTCAGATCGGTCAACCACAAACAGGTTGTTCTTCTTGACGATCTTTATTGGCAGCTTGTCAAACTTGCTGGCTTGCTTGGGCTTCTCCTGTGGGGCTGCAGCGGCGTCCGGAGCAGGCAGAGCGACACTGCTCTTATCTTCGGCTTCTGCCTTCTCACTGTCCTCGTCCTCGTCCTCCTCGTCCTCCTCGTCCTCCTCCTCCTCGTCAATACATTCAGCATCTTCTTCCTCCCTCTCAGAATCGTCTGCCAGAGACTGGCCATCATCGTTCCTCGCTGCATTGTGGTCAAGCGCTTTTTGGCTGGGGTCTCCCACTTCGTATTCCATGAGAATTCCAAAAATGTCAATCAGGCATTTCCTAAAGTACTCGACTAAAAGTTCGAGAAATCCAGACAACTGGAGAAGAGAAGGAGAAGAGAGAGAAAGAACAGGGACAATGTCATGACATCCCGTGTAACTGAAAGGGACAAGAACCCTGAGCACAAACGGAGTGTTTTTCTGGTTTGTTCACATATGTTTTCATCCCTTTGTGGCTGGGCCACGAAGGCTAAAGTGATGATCAGTCAGAACTAACTTCCTGAAGTTGACGTTAACTAAACGAACAGTTAGCATGTTTCTTATTCACAGCTTACCTTCTTACACTACTACTGACACGAAAACTTACTTTTTATTTTCGTATTTCTATTATTTTCAGTGGGGGCAGCTTTGCTGTCCTTTACCTTTTTGTGCTGATTTAGACACAACGGACTCATTATTAGAAGAGGGCGGAGGTGGAGTTTATAGACTCTTCTGCCCAAAGTGACTCTGTTCTCTTCTATTATTTATCTGAGACTTGCTTGCCAGGAGTTTTATGGTTATTATTCTTAGGATTTTATGGTTATTTCTGTCTCAGGTGCTATAGGTTACCCTAATTTATATTTCCTATGTATCTTTTGGAGAAGATAATTTCAGCAGTGTAGTAGCTCATGAATGCTGAAAATTAAAGAGATCAATTTAGCCCCTGAAAAATGAATTGGAGTGTTTCACAAAATACAATTTAACATTTCAATTGTTCACCACTCTAGCTGAAAGACAAAGCCCGTATGTAAGAACCACCGTCTATGAGGACAAGTTTGGTTTTCTTTAAGCAAATGTTTTTATCGAGAAATACCCAAAACACTCCATGATTTGCCACTGCCAAGCCCTCCCCCAACACCCCCTCACCACATTAAGGCCTGTCCAGAGTAAGTAATACAAAGGATGGCTCTGTGCAGACGTTATGTAAATCAGCGACACTTTCAGACACTGCTGTGGGGGGGTGGGGGAGTGGGGGAGTGGGGTAGGGGTGTGGCGTGTGGAACAGACACCGGCGGGGCATAGCGCAGGCACCAGCACAGACACGACTCAGGGTGCCGAGGGCACTCCCAGCAGACTTTCCCTCACTCTTAGAGTTTACTTTTTTCCCAGGGGAAAAGGGAGAGTTAATAAAGCAATTCTGGTTATGAAAATATGTAAACAACAACAATTTACCTATCATAGGAATGAGAGTTAATTATTCTCGCAAACGCAGTGTAAATTTTTTTTAATGCTTATTTTCTGCTAAAGTAGACCTCACGGCATGCTCACGACCTTATCAAGACACTTTCCATCAACTGAAAAATTACTTTTCTGGGTTACAGTGTAAGACTTAAATGAGGAAAAAAAAGTAGTGGGAGATTCTGGTCTTATTTCAATAGGAGCAAGGAAATTAGGTGGTCTAGTTTTTTTTTTCTGAAAGTAGAGAGTTATTCATTCACTGTAGGGCAAATAGCCTTTTCTCATTTTTATTTCTAAATATCTATTTAGAAGCATACAGCCCAGCTGATTCCAGGGCATTTTCCCTAAACTTCAGTTCTTCTTTTTCTCTTCCAGCTCTTATGCTAGAACCTACTTTAAGCCTAACTCTGAACAGAGGAGTCTTACACTCATTAAAAGCAGTGGCTTCAAAATAAACCGGAGAGGCAGAAGTGGGAGTGCTCAGACCAAGAAACAAGCGTGGCCATGAGTTCCTAACCATTTTAGCTGAATGCAGGGTACCTCAAACTGTTCTCTGTACTTCTGTATATTTTAGGTAGTATAAAATATTTTTAATTTTAAATTGCTTTTTAATTAAAAGAAAAATCCCAAATCCTCCTAGAGAGCAGGGTGACATCCCACTGCAACTGTGTTTCCAACACTGACAGCAGGCATAAGTTCATTACATTTGGATTAATTTCCACTGGCCATCACTTGCAACAATTTAACTTTACTATCACCTACATCCCCCGCTCCCCCTACCCCTACCCTGGGTTTCTTATGAGAAATATGTATGGTATATCCTAAAGACTACAGGGTATGCCGTCCCAGACAAGTACACAGTGATGAAGGCCGGTTTGTAGCAACTGCAATGATTAACAGTGTTAGGCGGTAGCCATTAATTTAGGGACTCGTTTAGGTATAAGTATGTACTGGTTAGTTTTCTGATATTCTGATTTGGTCCTTACTTGGCTTGGTGTTGGCTTACCTGGGAGAGATTGAAAGTAGCAACAGTGCTGTCATCATACAGAAGAATGTTAATAGTGTCCAAAGCCCAGGTACTCTCAGCCAAAAGACCTGATTTAAGGGACATCATCACACGCCAGGCCTCAGGAGTAACTGAGAAGGAGAGAGAGTTAGGATGTCATTCATATTAACTCTGCACTAAAGAAGTCGCAGTAACCTAAGAAAGAGACTGTTGGGTTCAATACTGATTTTCAGCAAATGCTCTAAGGGAATAGCTAAACACGATTATTTTCTTATTTTAAATGGAGTTGATAAGCAGCACTTTAAGAAACTTTTGTTAAGATCTTTTGGTTTGTTGGTTAAATATGAGCCCAAAGTGCTTCTAGAGGTGACGTGCTTAAGCACAAAAGTGGTTCTTTCTCGTCTCTGGTTTACTTCTTTTGGTCACTCAAGCCTGTAGTGGTGTACTCAGGGTTTTAATAACTGAGTCAAACAAACAAATAAAAGGGGTGTTTGTCTTTTTTGGCCTTCTCCAATCACAAGTGCCTCAAGGTGGTGTCTTTGGAAGGCTACCGCGTATGTAGAATACAAAGCAAAACTGAGTTCCAGAAGAGAACACCACCCTCAGAGAAACAGCCCTGCTTTTCTCACGCTATGTCTCATGAAGGCGTCAGCACCCTGCAGCTCATGTTCCCCAAGTGCAGCAGAGCCCAGAACTACTGGGCTGGGTTGTTTGTCAGTTTCCCTACTCCTGCTAGCGAAGAAAGCAAGAGGATTGTGTGAAGTTGGTGAGATTTGCCATGTGAGCTGGGGAGGAGCCATGCTTAGCCTGCACCTGAATTTCCAAGGAAAGCCATCTCTGGAAGCTGGCAGAAGGGCCACAGAGCCTGTGGTGGCAGAGAGAGCACCTGCTCAGCGGGTACCCCCCATGTGGGGAAGGCACCCCTCACCTTGGGGAAGGCACCAAGGTGCCTCTATTTTTAATTTCTTTTTTCAAGTTTTCAAAGCTAGGCATGTATACTTTTATAATTGAAAAGTAAAACTTTCTTCTTAAAATAAGGAATACACACTTCCTGAGGTTGAAGACACTGAATAACAGCACTAAGAATTTTTGTAGGAATTTTAGACATATTAATTTATACATCTATCATCTATACACACACCACACACACACACAGTTCCTCTCTGTAAAGTGGTGCTCAGCATCTGCCTATACCTTTTTTCCCTATTACCCCCGTACATAAAAACTCCTTGCTTTCTCTATTTCCTTAATGTCTAATGACTGAAAATATCTTTAATATCATTAATTTAGTATCTTTAATTTTCTAATCACTCAAATGATCAAAGTCAAGGGATTTTGAGAATTTTTTGCAAAATTTTTTTTTATGCCACCCAGATCTATTATTTTCCTTGCTATGTGACAAGTACTTCCATAACACGGAGAATGTGTGTGCACTCCCAGGTGGTTCCGATTTCTAATTAGTATTCAGAACACGCCATGGAGAATAAACAAGCAACACCAGCATTCAGGTGACACAGTTCCTCGGCCCACATCTCCCAGTGCCTAGGGCTGGCAGGAACTCTGTGTACCACAGCACGGTATTTCTTACGTGTGTCATCTACCAATCTGCATGTCACATCCAAGCTTCAACTTCTTCCCCAGGAAATTCACCGTAGGTTGTTATGAAATTATAGAATGGTTTGCTTCAAATTTTCTCAGGTCACCTTTAGCATTTCATTAGCCTCACCACGGGTTTGTTCAGCACATATTGCAGAGATTAATGGCCTGGTTAGGGTCAAATCTTTAAGCCCAAAACATAGTATATAATTGCCGAGGATACCCTATCTCTCACACATGTCAAACTCCCGCTTTAATTCAAGCTCTTCTCTGGCAGTGTTTCTCAGTTCAGATTAGCAGCTTCCAATGAGGATTCCTACATAAAAGCAAGTCCTGATAATTTCTAGTCACAACTTCATCCCTTTGAGATTAACAAGGCCTATGTCTCAACTGAAATTAAAAATCTGCATTGCAATTGGAATGTGTTTCAGGGAGAAAATCTTTGGAATTCTTACCGATATCTTTTGAGGTAATTTTTCGCCTTTGTTTCAAGACTGGCTGGGATGCTTCCACTGAGCCAGGAGGAAAGGTAATCTCCCTTCTTATTGGGGGTGGCTGAGGGGGTGGCCCGGTGACCTGGGACGTGGGGACAGTGGGCATGACCTTCTGCATCTTCATGGAAGGCAGGAAGGGAGACTTGCTTGGAGACATACGGTTCTCCAGGGAGCGCTGGAAGGACGCTGGGCTGGGTGCCCTGGAGATGTGATTTGGCAGTGATGGTGGCGTCTGGTAGGCCGGCTGCGGTGGGCGCGTGATGGGCTGCATGGAGGCTGAAGACGACATGTAAGGCTGACGCTGGCTGACGTGAGAAGGCCACGGACTCTCATGATTTATCCTCTGATCGGGGACCATCAGATCGTCCGTGCGGCTCATGCCTGGATAAGGAGGGGCCTGAGCAGGGCCGCCAGGGCCCTGCCTGTTCTGGTAGGGGTAAGGCAT
Organism: Otolemur garnettii; assembly: GCF_000181295.1. NCBI lineage: Eukaryota > Metazoa > Chordata > Mammalia > Primates > Galagidae > Otolemur > Otolemur garnettii. Next base: position 125,107 of record NW_003852521.1, read on the forward strand.
GTCGTTGCGGGCCGCCCACATGTTCTGCTGAGGCCCCTCACCAGAGGAAGACTGCATGGGGCCGCCCATCATCTGCGGCGGGACCCCATGTGCCTGCACCTGGCCCGGGGCCTGCGCCCTCTCTCTGCTGTAGGGGTAGGGGTACTGGCCCTGCACAGGCCTCCTGTCCGGCCCCGAGTAGGCGCTCCCGTACTGGTTGTACAGCTCAGGCTGCTGGCTGCCATACTGCACCCCGTATACGTCTCCCTCGTGGCGCTTGGCTGGGGGCCCGTACATGCCGTCCATATGGCGTTTGTAGTTCTGAAATTCATATAGAGATAAATCATACTGATGTGCTCGTACAGATATAACCACTCACATTGTGTAAAACAGTTATTACCTGGAAGAAGGTTCATTTCAAAAAGAATATGGGATGCTCCTACAACAACTGAGAGCAAATGCCTTGCCGACCACATCTTGGTGTTACACGAACGAGGCCCTCCGCT